>NC_041395.2:239873479-240235979 GCF_900747795.2 Erpetoichthys calabaricus
ACTCATCACCTGCATGTCCTCTCTCACCACATCCATAAACCTCCTCTTAGGCATTCCTCTTTTCCTCTTGCCTGGCAGCTCAATCCTTAACATCCTTTTCCTAATAATACCCAGCATCTCTCCTCTGCACATGTCCAAACCAGTGCAATCTCACCTATCTGACTGTCCCACTTGAGCTGACCCTCTAATGTATTCATTTCTAATCCTATCCATCCTCATCACACCCAGTGCAGATCTTAGCATCTTTAACTCTGCCACCTCCAGCTCTGTCTCCTGCTTTCTGGTAGTGCAATCGTCTCCAACCCATATAACATAGCTGGTCTCACTACCGTCCTGTAGACCTTCCCTTTCACTCTTCCTGGTACTTGTCTGTCACAAATTACTCCTGACACTCTTCTCTACCCTGCCTGCAATCTCTTTTTCACCTCTCTTCCACAAACACTGTTATTCTGTACTGTTGATCCCAAGTATTTAAACTCATCCACCTTTGCCAGCTCTACTCCTTGCATCCTCACCATTCCACTGAACCTCCCTCTCATTTACACACATGTATTCTGTCTTGTTCCTACTGACCTTCATTCCTCTCCTCTCTAGTGCATATTTCCACCTTTCCAGGATCTCTTCAATCTGCTCCCTACTCTCGCTACAGATCACAATGTCATCAGCAAACATCATAGTCCACGGGGACTCCTGTCTAATCTCGTCTGTCAACCTGTCCATCACGATTGCAAATAAGAAAGGGCTCAGAGCCGATCCCTGATGAAATCCAGTCACCTTTGAATTGTGAAAATATTTTTCTCTTGTTAAAGCCCTTTTATTTTCAATCAGATAAATAATGAAATGTATACCAAGCAATATCTTCTGTTATCTGAAAATGGAAGTCAAGCTTAACTAAACGTGTATGCTACTAGTTCTTATCATCCAAATGAAAATCTCACCACAAAGGCATCCCTGATGCCTATTAGCTTGGAAATCGTTCCAAAACCATTTATTGCTCTTTTGGACAGTAAGGGACAAACTCCTGAAATGAGAGTAATTGAACATACCACAGAATTCAATCCTGATCTGGTCCCACCAAGTGTAAGTGCAGACTCATTCAGAAAGTCATAATAGACCCCAGAATAATATGTAGTGGTCTTCAGGCCGAAATTGCCTCAGCTAAAGTCAGTGTTTTGGAACAACCATAAAAGTACAATACTTGAAACAGCAGCAAGGCAGAGCCCATCACTGACTGAACAAAAACATTTCTACTCCTCATCAAGTTTGAGAAAAATCATATGGTTGATTCTGAGCACTTCTAAGGAAATGGTTTGTTGGCAAAGTAGTCCAAACTTGAAGGCTTCATTCCACCACTACCAAACTGTCAATCTTGGTGGTGGAACTTTCATAGTGTGGATATGGGTGACTTGCCATCATTTATGGAAAATGAATTCTGCTTTGTATTATCAGAGCCTTCTGACAAAGGATGTCAGACCATCTCTTCATTAGATGGAACTGAAGGAAGTGTGCAGAAGATAGGAACAAGATGTGGCCAGGAAAAGCAAGGATCAGAAAAATTAGATCACATATAATTGAGCTACTGAGAAACCACAGAAACAAGATGATACTCAAATATCAAAGACAAGGCAAAACTGAAACCAGAAACACCAAAACCAAATCCTATCACTAGCACCTACTTGAGAATAAGCTACCTAGTACTGAAGATTTGCAAGGTTGTTTTATCAGCCAAGGGATAATGTGTAGTGCATTCACTGCTTTGTCTGGATTTAAACTTGAAAGAAAATCTAAAGACATTGAAATTGACTGTACTGTTTTCAAAATCATGCATGCCACACATTAATGCCCACATTTTATATAGATAGAGAGAGTATGTTATTGGTTTCCAAACAGCTGAAATCCATTTGCTTCTCCAGAAGCACAGCTGAAGCTGCAGTAAACACAGGCTCACCAAAACTGGACAGTTGAAGACTGGAAATGTGTAACTTGATTTGATGAATCTTGTTTTATGCTGAGGCACACAGATGGTAGTGTCTGAATTTGGTGCCAGCAACAGGAATCCATAGAGTGTGGAGTGTTTCTGGCACACTTTGGGCATGAATGCTATCAGTCATCGCTTGAATACCATGGCCTACCTGAGTATCATTGTTGGGCACGTGCGTCCCTTAAACTTTATCTAATATAACATAATCTATGTATATAAAATTCTTTTCATGTTTGAAACGGAAATTACGTATGACCTCGTGATATGGAAATTACGTTTGAAACGAAAATTACGTATGACCATGCGATATGGAAATTACCTATGACCTGTGGCACCCGGGTGGGGTTGTTGCCCGGCCGGGATGCCCAGGAGGACCGGAGGAGGGCTCATGGATCCTCTGGAACATGACGGGGCGTCCTCCCTGGTTGTTGTGGGGACCACGGGTACAGAGCTGGGAAGCTCATCCCTGTAGGGGCCCGTGGTCACCGCCAGGGGGCACCCCAATGCCTTGGGAGTGTTGGACCTCAGTACTTACGCCACACCGGGAAGTGCTGGGGTGAAGAGAATTGGAGACACCCAGTGGACTTCCGGTTTCACCGCTGGAGCTTCCGCCACAGAGGGGTGTGGCTACGAGCCCTCAGGATGCAGCTGGAGCCCTTCCGGGGTGAATAAAAGGGGCCGCTTCCCTCCACTCAGGGGCAAGAGTCGGGAGGAAGAAGGACGAAGCTTGGCGGAGAGGAGTGGAGGCGGACCAGAGACTATTAAGGCATTGTGTTGTGGCCAAGGACTTGAGAGGTGATTGGTGCTGCGGCACTGGGATTGTGCACTGTAAATACAGTATATGAATAATAAACGTGTGTGTGGTGAAACCATCGTGTCTACCTGTTCCCCACAGACCACAGAACATATTATAATACAGGAACTAATCACTTCGTTTGTGGACGCCATTTTTATATCGTCTTTACGAATTGTTATTATTTGTGTGCACCACGTGTCGCCCTCTCCCACCCCTCCTGTCTGGACTACAGTGCTGAGCCGTCTGCCGCCAGGCACGTTCTGACAAAGAAGTTTTATTTATTCGTCCACGTGACTATCGCTGAAAGTGCCACATTGTAACTTTTTTTTAGTTGGCAGTACTTGATAGTAGAAGAGATGAGGAAAACAGCTTTCTGCCTTTCTACTTTTTAACTGCACTGAGCTGTAAACAATGTGAAGACGAGACCGCTTTCAGCTGCGAGGGGTCGTGAGAACAAAGTGGATGCTGCGAGGCGGGAATGTCGGGCTGCTCCTCCGAGTCAAGGGCTTCGCAGTTTCGGGGAGTGTCCTCTCTTCTTGCACTGTTTGTGACACTTCAAGTCCCCCGTCGGCTCCTGGGAGAGTGGAAATCTTTGCGAATGAGCGCCATCGAAGCAGGACTCTGTTTGTAAATTGCCCTGCACAATTACTTACTGTCCCTTAAGGTAAGTTTGGGTCACTAAAACCCAACAACATTCAAGGTTGCTTTTGTGATTAATTATTTTAACAAGTAAATCACAGGCATGTAGTGCAAAGTTGTCAGGCAAAAATTTGGACGATCACATAGAAAATGTCATTTCTATACCACAGCGGTCGTGTAGCGCCTTTCACAAGGGATCTACTACTTACCTGTTGTGTTATAGCGCCGTTAAAATGTAGTTTACCTGAAACCACTCCAGTAGTGGTCAATGTATCTTTACTTCTTAAATGTTAATGTTTTACCGCTTAATAACTTATAGACTACATTTTATTTTTTTCCCTTGCACTCAGTGAGCGAAGCCACTGGGTAATCAACTAGTATAATATAATATCTGCGGTGGGTTGGTGCCCTGCCCGGGATTGGTTCCTGCCTTGTGCCCTGTGTTGGCTGGGATTGGCTCCAGCAGACCCCCGTGACCCTGTGTTTGGATTCAGCGGGTTGGAAAATGGATGGATGGATGGATAATATAATATAATTCATGGCCACAAATAACACCTAATGGCTACCTCCAGCATGGTAATGCACCATGTCATAAAGCAACAGTCATCTCAAACTGGTTTCATGAACATGACAATGAGGTCATTGTTCTTCAGTGGCCTTCCCAGTTCAGTAGAACAGATTTGGGATGTTCTAGGATGGGATTCACAGCAGGAATGTGCAGCTCACAAATCTGCTGATGTAAACATGTCAACATGGACCAGAATCTCAAAGAAATGTTTCCAACATCTTGTGCAATCCATGGCACAATGAATCAAGGCTGTTTATAGAGCAAAAAGAGGTCCTACTCCGTATTAGTATGGTTTTCATAATAGTTTGTTCGATAAGTGTATAATTATCCCGCTCTGTCTATCTTTTTTGTTCCTTTGAGACAGGAAGTGGAGGTAGACTATTGCCATTGTGATGACAAGGCTGTGCAACAGAAAACCTTCCATGAGTCCTTGGAAAACCTTTTGGTCCTGGTAATACGACTGCAGGTAGCTGACTTAGTGATTTTCAGTGGCTTCAGTGCACCCCATTAAAGTAATAACAGCAAAGACAAATTTAAATAGCACTCAGAACTGACATTTAGAACAAAGCTGGGAAGTAATGACTGTATCTACATTGCTTCTAACATTGTAATAGTAGGTTCATACAATCTATTGTTGGCTTTTTGATTGTGAAGAAGAAAATATGCCATGGAGAGCTTGTTTGTTTCACCTTTGGAACCTGAAAGTCATCATTTATTTAGTTCTGCCGTAAATTGCCTCTCATTACTATTAAAGACAAGGAAAATTAAAAACTGCTAGCAAATTGATTATTTGAGTGGCATAGAGGTGCAACAGTTAGTGACACTAATACTGCCATACAGCTCCTGGTGACTTGCTTTGAATCTAAGCCTAATCACTATGTAGAGTCTGTACATTCTTGTCATGCTTGGATGGTTTTTTCCCTCCAAGTATTGCTGCATAATAAAGACATGGCTTCTATGTGGACTGCTAAATCTTTTGGCCTGGTGTGATCAGTCTAAGTGTATGAGTGAGTTGAACTTGACATGGTTTACCACCTTTTGCTACTGGGGTAAGCTCCTGAGGCCTCATTTATAAAACTTTGTGGGAATTTGAACATGAAAATATGTGCATACCAAAAAAACATGAAAATGCCTATATGCACATTTGTATACAATTCACCCTTTAGAAATCTCACACTTTGTAAATGTATTTACATGAACGTGCCTGGAACACTGCCCTGAAACATCCAAATATGGAGCATGCTAATCAACCTCATACCTGTGCAATCACAATGCTGCAGAACTTCAATGGTTGGTAGGGCAGCGCCAATGTGATGAGCCAAGATCAAGAGTATTAGGCTGTGCTGTGCAACTGAGAGCAAAAGAACATGTGTGGCATTATAGTGCGTCTCCAATGCACTTTGGGGATCCGGGAAAAGTGTAAGGCACAATAGTCCGAGTGGGCAGCCACTGTCACCTGATACATCTAGTGAGGTGATTGCTGTTACAATAAATAGTGCAGGCCATATGAAACACTGAGGGTTCAGTTACCTTACCAAAAAGTCAGCCACCACAGACAGCACTATCATGTCTGCCAAAGCTACTTTGCCTCAAAATAAATGAATCACAGGTTGACCCAGGCCATCCAGACATGATGGGTGCCAGTCGTATCTTGGATGACTTGTACATTAATGAAATGTAACTTTGTTTGATTAACAAAAATACTTTGTTGTTGCTAGGTGTCCTTATTGCATGTATCTATACCCACATCATACGAAAAGTGGATGCAGTGGATGCCTTGCCAGTCTGTTAATGACTTCTGGCACAGTAGACATGATGGAGTGAAACGTGGCAGAGATATCCCTAACCTGCCATGAGAAGTGACAACAGGTAGTCGATATACACCGATAAGGAAACAAAAAAGTTCTTCAGTGCAAATACATAGCATTAATAATTCATTCATTATATTTATATAGCGCTTTTCTCAGTACTCAAAGCGCTATCCACACAGGGAGGAACCAGGAAGCGAACCCACAATCTTCCACAGTCTCCTTACTGCAAGCAGCAGCACTACCACTGCACCACCTGTGAGGACGGCTCTCTTAAAAGGGAAGAAACATACAGTCTGTCAATCATATTTAGAGTTTTTGAGGTGTAATATGTTTGTTACCTCAATGCACAAAATAACGAGTATATACTGTATAGGAGTTCTTTATAAATTATTATGCATTTGAGTTATTATTTGGCTGGTTTGGCTGCATTTCTCTGCTTGATCAAGGGTGTCCTCATTTCCCAGTTTGTCCGCAATGTTGTGTATGTATGGGCCAGAGTTGCCATAACCATGTGTATGATCCCCCATCAAGTTTTCTTTTTTAAATCCAAACGTTTGTGTAGGAAGTTGTGTACGCACATTTCAAGTCTTTTTGTGTGCATTCAAGCTTTATAAATGAGGCCCCAGTTCCTTGTGACCCTGAATTGGCTTAACAAAATGGATGGATGATGGCTGTGTGGATGGTAAACTGACTCTCAATTACAAAGCACAATTCTAAAAAAGTTGCAACAGGAAGTAAAATGCTTAAAAAACAGAAAGCTGTGTGTTTTTTTTTTAAATCCTTTTTGACTTGTTTTAAGTTGATAACAGGAAAATAACATAAAATATTTTCCTGTGACAACTGTATTGATTTTTTTTTTTTTTTTTTGTAATTACACTTTCATTCTGAATTGGTGCTTGAAACACATTACAAAAAAGTAGGGACAGGAAAATATAAGACTAGCGTCCAGAAAAGGTGATGCTGTTGTGCATGGGTATTAAAGGAACATTGAAATAAGGCTCATGGATTTATAATCAAGGATACGTTGAGGTACATCACTCTGCGAAAAGCAGTTCAAGAACAATGTTTCTCAATTCGTAATTGCCAGGAATTTAGGGATTTCACCTTCTGCAGTGCATAATATTATTGAAAGATTCAGAGTCATCTGAGGAAATCTCCATTTGAAAACTAGTATTTGTTTTGTTTACCAGACAGTTTTATCCAAGGTTAATTATAAAGCAACACTAAATGCCTGTGCTCTTCAGCCTTTCAGATGGCACGACATTATAAACCAACATACTTCTGTGTAGCTCTGGAATATTCTGGAAAGCCTTTGTCAATAAACATTGTTCATGGCTGAGTCCAAAAATGCATATTAAGACTATGCACAGCAGAAACCATACATTAACAAAGTCCAGAACTTCACTTAGTGAACTGAAGTAATATGTGTGCTGTGGCCTGATACGTCAACCTGTCAAATTGTTTATGGAAATAATGGATGTCGTGTTCCCTGGTGCCATCCTGATCGATATCAGCATCCAGTTCAGAAGTAGCATCTCTCATATTATGGACTTTGTGTTAGCGCCCATGGCATGGGTAAATTGACTATCTGTGAATTCATCATTAATGCTGAAGAATATACAGTATATACTAATTGAGGAGCAGTATATGCTGCCATCTAGACAATGTCTTTTTACGAGATGTCCCTGTTTATTTCAACAATCCCAAGCTGCATTTTGCATGTGTTACAACAGCGTAGCTTTATAATCAGAGAGTGTGGGTGTTACACCGGCTTGCCTGCAGTCCAAACCTGTCACCCATTAAAGAGAAATTCGACATTAGTAAACACTCATTATGACAATGTAGACTCCAGACATCTGAGCAGCTAAATGCTTACAGCGAGGAAAAACTGGCAAAAATTCAATATTCAAAACTAGAGAAATTGTTGTCCTCAGCTCCATATGACTACTAAGTGTCAAATAAAATGAAAGAGGATGTAACACAGTAACAAACGCAAACCCCTGTCCCAACTTTCTGGACTTTGCTCAACACACTGGCACTATAGGTTGGGGTTTCTGGGGTCAGGTGTATTACATGCATGCCTTCCCAGACAGAAAAAAATCTTTATTTTTTCATCTTTGTATCTCGCAGGTTTATCTTTCATTTCATTTAAGCTGTCAGAGGTCAGCCTAAAGCTTCAATTTCTCCTCATATAATGTACAGTATATATTTTACAGCAAGTTCTGAATATGTTTTTTGGCTTTTGACATATAGAAGCTCTTTCTTCCATATTCTTCCACTAACTGTTGCCTGACAACCTACCTAATGCTTGAACGTTTGATGGAATTATTTATTTGCGAGGGTTCTCGTCTTTTGAACTCCCACATACTCTTTGATGATTAAAGTAGCTGAGGTACAGTATATTGCAATTTAAAACCTGGCCAACATATCAAGTATGAACTGTGCAACACATCCAGAGAAGGAAATAAAACACTTCTTCATATTTCCAGTCCAACAGTAAAAATAAATACTGTAGTACACTTAAAGTTGACTTCGTATCTGTCATTCCTACCTTTTTTTCATTTACATTAATGCTCAGCTCATTAACACTAATACTTACCAAATCAGTATGCAACTTTGTGGTGGTGATCGATGACCAGGTATGCTTCACTGACCTTGTTGCAACTTTCTCTCATTCTTGCAGATTTATTCTGTACAAGTTCCACAAGGTCAGACCATATCTGACAGAGTATGCAGCACATTTCCAGGTCCAGGCTTTGGTATTGTCAGGTCTGGACTACTGCAACTACTGTTACGTACTGGCAGGAGTTCCTGCATGTGCCACCAAGATGCAGCAGATGATTCAAAATGCAGCAGTATGTCTTGCGTTCAACCAGCTGAGATGGACAAATGCTATTCCTCTTTTCAGGTTGCTATACAGGCTCCATGTAACAGCATGGATGAAGTTCAGATCCTTGATGCTTGCTTACAGAGTAGTCAGTGGGTCAGCAGCTATGTATTTGGAGACACTCATGAGGTTCTACGCAGCTCAGATCTTCTGGTGAACATTGTGTAGGTGGCATCAAATCACAAGTTCACAAGTAGCAGAAAGTTGGTGGAATGAGCTGCTAACTTCTATCCAAACTGCTTACTCCCTCAATGTGTTTAGGAAGGATTTGAAGACTGTTGTACTGTAATTGATAATGGCTTTGATAAGTTCTTGTAACTAAACAAAGATTAACTAGTTTGTGTTCTGTTTGGTTTAAAGCTCTTCACTTACGATGATTAATTGTGTAACCTTGTCCTGTAACACTTGTTCTTAAACAGTTCCCAGACTAATATTTACTTCATTATGTTGACCTCTTTTGTAAGTCAGTTTGGATAAAAGTGTCTGCTAGGTGAATAAATATAAATTTCAGAATTTGGTTAATTTAAGAATTGGAATACAGCTTTTGATAAAAAAAATGTTTCAGTTGTTTCTTGAGATTGATACCAAAGATTAAAGGCTAAAGTGCATGTTTGTTTAAGAGCACATAATGGCCACATATCTGTCTATACTAAAAAAGTGGAAAATGAGAAATCACTCTGTCTCTTCAGTGAAGCAAAAAAAACGACGTATTTCTTAAACTTCAAAGAAGCCTGTATTGAACTACATCAAGTGTTGATTTTAAAAGTTTAAAGGTAATGATGTGTTTCATCCCTTGATGATTTTTTTTTTAAATCAAGCATTTATAAAGATGCTATTTTTATAAATTATTAATGTATTCTCTTTTATGTTCTTGTCCTTTATATAAACTACTTTTATATGTCTCCTTAAACCAAAAATCTATCTATCTATCTATCTATCTATCTATCTATCTATCTATCTATCTATCTATCTATCTATCTCTATCTATCTATCTATCTATCTATCTATCTATCTATCTATCTATCTATCTATCTATCTATCTATCTATCTGTCTGTCTGTCTGTCTGTCTGTCTGTCTGTCTGTCTGTCTGTCTGTCTGTCTGTCTGTCTGTCTGTCTGTCTGTCTGTCTGCTGCACACTTCCTTCAGCTCCATCTAATGGAGAGATTGTCTGAAGGCTCTGATAATACAAAGCAGAATTCATTTTCCTTTAATGATGGCAAGTCATCCAGGCCCACATTACGATGGTTCCACCACCAAGCCTGGCAGTTTGGTAGTGGTGGAATGAAGCCTTCGACTGACTAACTTACTCACTCACTCATGAATAAAAACACTATTTGCCATTTAGTTAAAAAGCTGAAATTTGGCAGGATTTGTACATATGTATGTTAGTACCTATCCAGTAAGAAAGGACATTTCGGTATATCAGTATTTAGTGGTAAAAAAACTCACCTACAATAGAAATACTAAATACCACAAATATCAAAAATGCATTGACGGATTTGATTTAAATTTGGCGACATTATGGATAAAAGAAAATTAGCCAACCCATGTATTTTTATTTGTTGATACATTATTTATTTGTCGTTTGACGGACGGCTGGGGTCCATGCCCAGCCGGGATGCTCCTTCGGTATATGTTCAGGGGGAGCAGCCATGGATTTTGCAATACCTCCCCCTGGATGCTAGATGGCAGCCCCCCTGGATTGGAGCAGTGCCTCGGTTTCCTGCAGGGCTCCATGGGAATTGGAGTTTGGTGCAGCCCTGTTGGGTCCCGCAGGCGCCGCATGGGGGTGCTGCAGCTGGGACTCCTGAGCTCTTATGGGCAGAGTATTCGCCACACCTGGAAGTGCAGCTTGAACTCGGCAGTCAACCACCTAGAGCACTTCCAGGTGGACTATAAAAGGGGCCAGCAGCCACTGTTCAAGGAGCCTGAGTCGGGAGGGGGAGAAGTGGTGGTGCAAAGAAAAGAGGAGTGTGGTGTTTTAGGTCTTTTGGTGCTTGGGACTGTGTTGTGTCTGTGGGTCATGGGGAAGACGTGCCCCACAGGTGAAGAGAAATAAAAGTTCCTCGTTTTTATACGTGCCTCCGGTGTGAATCTGTGTCGGGTCAGGCACCAATATAGCACCTTTGTTATAGTCATTAATATAATTTTATTAATTATTAATTAATTTATTAATTTAATTTATTAATTAATTATAAACATTAATATAATGTTAAAGTACATTCTCTGCACTGCACTGAGAGATGGATGGAGTAGAAGCAGTTGAAGGGTTGCCTGAACAGCACCACTAACCAATAGGGAGGACAGACAACTAAAGAAGCGGTGGGGCCCTCGACAGAAAGAAAGAGATGTAATCACGCTTGGCATGTACAGTGAGGAGTAAAATGGAAGGAGGAAGTTTGTTGACCTCAATGGTTAGTTAGCAATGCTATAAAGCTTAAAGTGCCGGTGCCAGGTGCTATGGCTGTGAGCGTTGGTGTTGCTTTGTTAGAAGCAAAGTGGGAGTGGTAAAGAAGTAGAGATGGTAGTGGTGATGTACTGAAGTCATTGGTTTAAAGTTAACTGGTCCCCCACAAGCTACTTGATTGTAGTATACTTTTGCATCTACTGACTTTAAAAGGGAATCCCTATCCCACCCTCCAAAATCATTTCTATGTACATGTGCATCTGCTTACCGTGAATGGGATGTGCTTCCTCTCCCCTTAATTGTCCATATACATTCACACCTACAGACTTTAAAGGAGGACCACTTACAACTAACGAAAAACACAAAAACAATTCTTGAGTGACATGATGTAAGCAAGTAAAAATTGTACACATCTAATAATGATAATATATATTCAAATTTCACATTATTCCTAATGATTACCCATTTCAACTTAACAGATTATATTTTCCTGTAAAATTGTGCTTTGCAATGACTAGCAACAAAAGTCAAGTCATTAGTGAATGCAGAAATTGATCTAATGCTATTATTTTTGTCTCACAACAATTGTGTATAGCGTGTTTAAGAGTAAGCAGGTCCAGTGACCTGATAATATTATTATTATTATTTGTCTGACGCCTTTACGCAAGGAAGCATACAACATTTGATATACAGTTGATTATGTTTCGCTTGTTTTTCAAAATGCAGCAGAGGCAAGTGAAGTGCCTTGCTCATGGTCACATGGTGTTAGTAGCTGGTTTGGAGCCCACAACCCCTGGGTTTGAAGTTCAAGGTCTAAAGCCTTAATCGCTACACTACACTGCCAGCTAATATTAGCCCTTGGTTAAAAAAATACAAATAAGGTGTACAAAAAAAGTGCTTAGTTACATAATACTACTGATACACCTGATTAACCAACAGCACTAAAATGGAGGCCCGTTGTCTCGGTAACGCAGCCAGTCAAAGCATAACTGTATTTTTAAAATTTCCTTTCAAAAAAATAAAACCTTGAGAAACAGATTTTTCAGAAAATGTTTAATACCTTAAAATCGACATGTGGTTATGATTGTTTCTCATTCTAATTATTATGAGAAATATATATTTCATATAACTTACATTTTCAAGTTATGTTTACAAAGTTGTAATAGAATTCAGAGATTGCTTTTTTCCATTTGGAAATTTAGGCAGCAAACATGACCCCCTACATTACCCAGTAATTGCTAAGCGTGTCGACTATTGTGTAGGTGCTAGAGAATCATGGGTCTCACAGCAATCATCTCAAGGACCCATTCTTTGGTGAATACAATATAAATTGCATTAATTTTAAAACAGTCACTTTTGGCATTTGTCAAAGTTTTTTTTTATAGTAAAATGCATTGATGGCAGTCTGGAAAGGAAAAGGAAATCAGAATAGTTGAGTGTGCTTTGAATATGATATGACTGACAAGCACTGAAGGCAAGTGCCATATCACAGTCCTCCTGAGCAGCTGTTTGACTGAAGCCGCAATGCAGAAGGTCTGATTCTTTAGGGTGTCTGATGGGCATGACAGGCCCTTAAGTGGGCTGTGTCTGAGTAATGAAGCTCCTTTTCAAGTTACAGTGACAGGAAATAAATGGAATTTCCTTTTCGTCAGAGCTCATTACTGTCCAGATATGTTTCGGAAACACAAGGGATGTGGTAGAAGAGCTTTTTTCATGGCAAATATGTAACTGTAGATCCAGATTAAGTCAGTGCAGCAACTTTTCTGGAAGTTGATTACTGGAGGATAGTACAGATAGAGGGAATTTTCTCTTAAACTTGGTCTTGCATTATGTCCAGCTGTCTCCTCAAGAATAATTAGTCATTTCTTTAGTTTTTGGAAAGCATTGTGGCTGTTTGTAGACTGTGTAGTGACGTTCATTCAAGCAGATACTGCTGATAGATATTATTTTTTAAATTAAGTGTATCCTTTTACATTTTGTGCTTTAATAATGCACAACCTTTTTGCATGCCACCAGAAGTGAATGTGATATCTAACCTTTATTAAGTTGACTGTATGAAGACTACTGACAACGTGCCTGGCAGGAAACTATAGTGAACACAAGTTGCCAGTCGCACTCTTTAAATACATGCTGTTAAGGATTTCTCTTGCAGTTTTCAAGCTTTTGTTTGATTGATGCATGTGATCACCATGTACGGTACAGTTGGGCCGATGCTTCCTTATTTTAGTCCCCAATTGTACTTATTCAGATCGGTGGACAGTGCGTAACAGTGCAGCCTTCTTGAGATCACTTGAGAGTTTTACTGTTTCCCCACACATGATACATCTTTCAGACACTAACAGGAGTGCTATATGGAACAAACGAACTGAATGGGCAGTAGGTGACTTGAGAAAACATCGGTAATTTGTCGTAATGAGTGAAGTATAACTCTCAGTATATATTGTATGTACTAACTGTGTTACCCATCTAAGACGGGTTGAAATTTAAGTAATCAATACGGATCTCAAAGTTAATGTTTGCAGTGCACCATGAAATGTTTATGTCTCTTTTATTTGCCATTTAGTATGGGTTCCGTAAAAGCAGTGTTAATGTTTGTGATGCACCATCTATTGGAATGACAGATGCATCGCATTTTATTACTAAAAATGTCTCCGATGTGCCATCTTTTGGAATGACAGAGACATAGAAACCAGACAGACACATGGAGAGACACACAAACACTTACATTTTTATTAAGGTGAATATACTTTATTCGTTTCTGTGTTTATTTTTGACATTACACTTTGTGTTTATGTGCTACTTTTTATTTCATACTGTTTTTGTAATTAGTGTATAGTCCACTGTGTTCGAAAGGGGAGATACTATTATCAAGAATAATTGAAACTGAATTTTTTTTTTGAAGTTTCTTAAGACATCAAAAGGGATAGCTAAACCTGTATCTGAACACTCTCCTACATTTTATAAATAATATGTACAAATAAATTAGAAGACAGTATGATGTATAGAAGTTTAACAATACACTGTGTAAATAGCATGCACTTTATAAAATACTAAGTGATATACAATATGTATAGATAGTTGGAAAGAATGCTGTGTTAAAACAGAGTTAGATAGTCATGTTAATCAATGGAAAAAAATCTATATAAACAAGAAGGCAACAATGGAGGAAAAGTAGACATCTGCAAAAATAAAATAGAAACTGTTATACAGAAAAAAGAGATAAAAGTAGCTGTTTAAAGTAAGTGTGGCATATATAAATAGCAATCAGATATACATGAAATAAACAAATTTAGCAGCCATCTCACAGTACAAAAGGAATCATTCATCTCCAAAAATGACTGATTTCCTTATTACTTCCTTGCATATTCAAATTTTTGAGCTTTTATGCTACAAATAAATACAGCATACTGAATTAAGTTCCTTTCCAGGTGAACTGGGACCACCTCTGAGAAACTCGACAAGTGTATCAGATCATTCCAAGCATTTACGTCATCATCAAAAAGGAAAGGAAACCACTTAGTTTGGATAGCACTCAACAAAGGAAACGAGTCTGAAAGGCTCTTAGTAAATACAGTGTCTCATTTGTTTTGGGCTAATTGACAACTCTACTACAGGATCAAGGATTAATTTAAGCATTGTTCACAAAGATATAGAAAAAATACAGGGGACTCACAAAGTATTTGGACTCTGTTCCCTTTTTTTCGCTTTTGTACTGAAATTATTTAAATTCATTTTGTCTCCATATCAATGACAAAGCGAAAACAGGATTTTAGAAATTTTGCAAAATTATTATAAATAAAATCTGAATCATCACATTGACACAAGTATTCAGACTCTTTGCTGTGATACTTGAAATCTGGCTCATGTGCATCCCATTCTATCTATCACCATTGAGATGTTCCTACACCTTGTTTGGAATCTAGCTGTGGTCAATTCAATTGAAGGCACATGATTAGGAAAGGCACACTCCTGTCTTTATAGGGTCCTACAGTTGCAGCATTAAAGGTTCTCAAAAGCACAGCTTCCTTCACAATGTCTAATTGGAAGGCATTTGGAACAACCACAACTGTTCCACCTGGCCAAATTGAGCAATCATGGGAGAAGGGGTTCTTGGAAGCCTCTCTTCTCATGGCCCATGGGACCTCTAGCTGATCTCCTGAGAACCTGTGTATATATGAAAGAAACGTCCAGAAGGTCATCTATCACTGCTACACTCGACCAATCCTGGCTTCATGAAGAGTGGACAGACAGAACCCTCTCCTCATTTAAAGACACATAGAAGCCCGGTTGGGTTTTGCAAAAAAGCACCTAAAGGACTCTCAGACTGTGAGAAAGAAGATTCTCTGGTCTGAGGAAACTAAGGTTAGAGTAATTTCTGGAAGAAACCAGGCACTGCATATTTACTTTTTCAGTACAATTGCACCATCATGCTGTGGGGTTGTTTTTCAGCAGCAGGGATTGGGAGAATTGATGAGGTTAAAGAAAACCTAAAATGGAGCACAGTACAGAGATGTCCTTAAAGAAAACCTGCTCCAGAGGGCTCTGGATCTCAGATTAAGTTGAATTCACCATCCAGTAGAATAATGACCCTAAGCACAAAATCAAGACCAACACAGAAGTAGCTTATTAACAACTCCAGGAGTGTCCTTGAGCTGCCCAGACTTGACCCCAATCGAATATCTCAGGAGAGACCTGAAAACAGCTGTCCACCGACTGTCTCCATCCATCATGACAGAGCTTGAGAGGATATGCATAGAAGAATTCCAGAAAATATCCAAATCCAGGTGTTTGAAACTTAGCCTTGTCAGACCCAAGAAGTCTCCAGGCTTTAATTGCTACCAAAGGAGCTTCAACTAAGTACTGTGGAAAAGGTTTGAATACTTGTGTCAATGTGACATTTCAGTTTTTTATTTGTAATAAATTTGCAAAACATTCTATAATCCTGTTTTTACTTTGTCATTCTCATGTATTGAGTATTGCTTAATGTGGGAACAAAGTTAATTTAAACGATTTTACTACAACGATACATAATAGAAAATGTGAAAAAAATTGAAGGAGTCTGAATACTTTGTGAATCCACTGTACATGCTGTGGAGCACAGGGGCTTGTGCAGCCGCCCTAACCCGACACAGACAGGCAGACACAAGTTGTCACACAGCACACACGGTTTATTTACAGAGGGGCGCCACTTTCTTGCTTCCGAGATCACACCCAATGTGCCACAGTACAAGTCTCAGTCCTTTTATTATCTTTCCTCTCTCGTCCGTACACTCATCTGCCCACCCCTACTCCTTCTCTGTTAAGTTTCGTCCACCTCCTCCCAACTCTGGCTCCCCGAATGGAGTGAAGCAGCTCCTTTTATGATGGTCCTGGGAGTGTTCCAGGTGGATCATTAATCAGACCTGGAATCACTCCCAGTTGTGGTGTGAGCCCAGTGAAGGGCTGTGCAGCTCCCCCTGGTGGCCCCCATGAAACCCAACAGGGCTGTGCCAAACTCCAACTCCCAGCATACCCTGCGGAAATCCACGGTGCAACAACTGCCCAGGAGAGCTGCCCTCTAGCGTCCAGGGGAAGGTATTGCCTTTCTGATGCTCTCTCCCCAGGTCCTTCCATACAGTTGGCATCCTGGACAGGTAATGGCTGTGGCCAACTGTCACAATGCATATAAAATAAAAATTAAGGGAAAGCAGTTTCAGTTCCCAAGCCTGGCACTGTCTGTGGAGTTTGTACTGTGTCACTGTGCCTCTGTGGGCTTTCTCCAGAATGAGTGTGGGTGTTTGCAAGAGTTTCCTGCAGTTGACTGTCAGTTCATCCACAGAAAGTAAAAGAAAAGAAAAATCAGATTGGGAAAAGGGATGGGTATTGTATGTAACATACATGTACAGTATATTAAAAGCTTACCTACTAGTAAAATCCATCCATCCATCCATTTTCCAACCCGCTGAATCCGAACACAGGGTCACGGGGGTCTGCTGGAGCCAATCCCAGCCAACACAGGGCACAAGGCAGGAAACAATCCTGGGCAGGGTACCAACCCACCGCAGGACACGCACAAACACCAAGCACACACTAGGGCCAATTTAGAATCGCCAATCCACCTAACCTGCATGTCTTTGGAATGTGGGAGGAAACCGGAGCGCCCGGAGGAAACCCACGCAGACACGGGGAGAACATGCAAACTCCACGCAGGGAGGACCCGGGAATCGAACCCAGGTCCCCAGATCTCCCAACTGTGAGGCAGCAGCGCTACCCACTGCGCCACCGTGCCGCCCACTATTAAAATCCACTATGTAAAATGAATTACCAGATGAGCCAAAATTACTACTATTTAAATATGAACTGTTCTTGTTTTCCTTTTTCTCTGGTATCTTTAGAAGTTTAAAAAAATGGCATCTTACTCATTAAGAAAAAGTCTCAATAAACATTCATAATCCAAAACTATAGCATCCAAACTTGATGAACTTAATTTTTTTTTACTTTTACTGTATCATACTTTTTACATTTTTTTATTTTTAATTATACAGTAACTGCTTGTGTGAGAGAATATTTGTTAAACAGTCTAGTGCATGTGGCAACAGCACTGCACTTAACACCCCTTTTCTGGCCAAGTATATGTGTAAAATAAGACATGTTCAAACCTGACCTAACAATTGTTATCACAAAGCCACACTGACGTAAATCTGAGATCAACAAAGTGCATTCAATTATGAACTGTGAAATAAAGTACTAGAGAATGCTGTGTGCAACAGTAAGCAGATACAGACAACAGATTGGGAGAAATTCTCCGAAAAGGATGTGAAAGTCAGTGTACAAGTGAAAACTATTACAACTGCTGATCACTGTTGACTTATAGTATATAGTGATGTGTATAATAAATACAGGGGTGGGCAAAAGTAGGTTTATAGTTCTTCATATGGAAAAAAGACATGCAGGTTATGACTATTATAATAGCTTTATTAACTCAAAAAAAGGTGACATTGGCACAGAGCACTTAGGTACGATCTCAGAAGTGTATGTGAGTACTCTCACATATAAACCTATGTTTGCCCTCCCCTATATTTATTATACAACTAATTTCAGTCAAACCACGTATCTAGTCACATTATTGACACATTTCCATTTGAATTATGTGGCTGTTTGGTTTTCATAAAGAACTATCTTTGAGCACTTTCATTGTTATACAAGTTAAGTATCAGCGAATATTTTCGGGACAAATACAATTTCTTGTCTATCTGCTTGGCAATTCAGTACCAAATTGTCCCGATTATGTGTGTGTGTTTGTATGTGTGTGTAGTAAAGGGACTTTAAATTTTAAAACAGCTCCTATTTTGCACCCACTGCTGCCAGTGGCCCTATTTACCCGGTAACCCCCAAATCACATAATATGAGTTGAAAAATAAAACAACTAGTTGTAAGTTGAAGACAATGCAGTGGCTTAATGGCTTAGGTGTAAAGACCAGCATGGCCATTGTCCTTGTAGAGTTAGTGCATGTACAATATCCACATGTTTCAAAGAACATCCATAAAGGCATACAAGTTAGTATAGGTGTGCATGAATGGATCATCTAATAGACTAACATCTTGTCCAAGTTTAATTTGTTTCTTGCACCTTGATGCTAAAATTCTGCACCAGTTCCAAAACTTTGGAAATTAAATTTTGCAGTCAAATTCTCTATGGAATGTTGCTCCTTATGGTGATGTTTAAATTAATAATTCATTTTATTTTCCAGTTTAAAGACAAAGCAATGTAAAATAAGGTTTCTTTTTGACAGCCTTCATTTTATTTTATTCAAACTATTTGCTGAATACTCATAAATTAATTACAGGATTGCCGGGAAACAGACTCCTTTCCAGCAACATCACATGCAGGTCAGGAGCCAATGTGGATAGAATGCGGTTCCACTGTTGTATGCCAGATTACCATTTAAACCTGAAAATATGCATGCTGTGAAATGCAGAATACCCAAAGCATAATCCACTCAGACACAGCGTGAACACACAAACTCCACACTGACAGTAAGATTCAATCCCAGTCTTTTGGAGCAGTAAGGCAGAAGTGCTATTATGCCTCTCCATTGTATCCTCTTATGCTCAAATTGCTTGAGCTTTGGTTGATTTCAGATGTGTCAGTCTGAAGCGTAACTTGCATTAGCTAAACGCCTGTCTTTCAGTAGGCTTTGCTTTATTTCTTTATTAACTTTTTGTCTGCCTTCAGTACCCTTTTGAAATGCATTGAATGCTTAAGTGTTCATTATAATAGCAATATGGAAACGATAATCAGGCTGTGAGTGACCTCTAGTGTGCATTAGTAGTATTGCAAGTCTACAGGTTTTGTTATATGGCTACAGTTTAAACTGCAGTTAATATCCAGATCGTTTAAAGGAAAAAAATGAACAAATAAAACATGATGAACTGTTCCTTCAAATTTTCACTCTTGATCAGATGAATGAAACATCTTACTTAAGGAAGGGCTGATGGTTAGTATTACTCTGATGCAACGTAGAGTTTAATAGAAAAAATTACAGTAATAGAATACATTGCTCTGGTGGGGTGGAGTGTGGCATTAATACAGGTCAAGAAACTGTCAACAGTTTGTGCTATTTTTGAAATGGAAGGAGGACTGTCACAACTGGTTGTTGTCCAAAAAAAAACGTGCATGTTAAAGTAAGAAGCTGCTGGGGTGATATTCCAATATTTTTTAAATATATGCCCAGCTGACGTTCACTTGCTGAGAATGTACCAACACACAGGCAGGTTAAGTGATGAAATCAGCTAAGGCTCTGTTTGTGTTTAAGTGGGGTTATGCAATAGACTGGCACTAGACTGTCCAGACAACATTCCTGCCTTGTGCCCAGTGCTGCCGAGATAGGCTCCGGCTGCCCACAGCTCAGAATTAGGATTAAATGGGTTTGAAAAAGTTATGTGCAGCATTAACCCTGCAAAATCATTTCAGAATCATTAAAGGCTTTCTTGCAGCCCATTTTTTATTTGACATGTATTCTGTATGTATGCTATGATTTTTTGAGTATAAATCAATAGCATTGATTTCTTTTAAAATGGAATTGTCATAATGGAATAAAAGATAACACATGGTTGTCCACATTTGAGGTGTTTTCTGGCTGGAAACATTTCTTGACAGCTTAAACTGGTCATCACATACTGTTGAGTGCCCTCTAATGGTTTAAATAAGTATTGCTCTCAGTTGCAAATACTTTTACAAGCTCCTGTATACTCCCTAATAGCATGTCTCACCTCTGTAAAATAACAGACCTTATCCAAAGCCTCCTTTGGTATGTTGAAATTAAGTATTCAATATTTTGAATTATTTCTGAATTGATTGCATAGAAAGGCTGTTCAATGTAACACTGTAAGAACTAAACATTGATGATCGAAGGTTGAAAACATTAACCATTTATTACACCACATAATATGTGATCTGCATGCACTGATAGTTTAAAGTTTATTTTTGCAGGGTTTTTGAATGCTTTTAAGACCTCTGAAAAAAAAGACAGCCGGACAATAAGCACCACAGATTCATTTGATTTCAGCTGGGTTCAGTTTGTATTGGTTTTGTTCTTATTATCACTTGTTAGATCACAACATTAGAAAATAAATTCAACAAACAGAGAAATGTCATTCAAGTACATCTGTCTATTATAGTAAAAAAAATCCTGGGACAAGACAAGACTTTTTAGCCTGGGACAAGATGTGACTTTCTCAGAGAGATACTTTCATGTCCTGCGAGACAAGACTTTGTGCCAAGAGATTTAACTACGCCCGGGGCCTGAAATAAATGACAAAGAGTAGATGACAAAGTAGAACGTCGTAAGGAATTCAAAAATGTTGGCGTGATACACATGCAAGAAATTATTACTTGGTGAAATAATGGCACAGCAAAAACAGATTGAATATATTGTTTGGATATAAACTTTAAGTCGGAAACTTGTAGATCATCTAATTCATGTTGCCATCAGGGAAGAGTAGTGTTTCTTCCCAATGAAGAGGCATATCCGCAAGAATTAAAAGATTTGTTGTTTGTTGAAAGTGAAATCCACAAACGCGAGCAGTTGAGATGCGAAGTGGCTGGCACGTAGTGCAGGCCTTGGTTGGCAAGCAAAGTGAGCAGGGGGCAAAGCCCCCTATTATCTCTATATATAAATATATAAAAAGACAAAATGTCCCAGAGCCCATGCTACAACATAATGTTGTTCAGCATCCACAAGATGGCTGGATTGTCCAATGAACGATTCAGCTTGTATTAATTTTGTTCTTATTATGGTCCTTTCCACTTATGAGTTCAGCACCTTATACATTCAACATAGAAACATCATTGAAGAACATATCTTTATTTATATAAATATTAAAACATCTGGGTCCGTGCCTGTCAGTAATGTTATGCAGCATTCACAAGTGAGCTGGAATGTGTAATGAACAAAGGTAACAAAAACCACAAAGAAACATGGATGTTACGGCTAGAATGTTTGACGAGCAAAAGCAACAAGATACACAAAGAAGTAGGGGTGTAAGGGCTAGAATATATGGTGAACAGAGGTTCCTAAATAGGACCTGATCAAAAAAGAGGGAGTTAGCATTGTATAATTGTGGATGTTTTATTAAATGGGCATTTCAATGCGCTAGTATACATGTATATTGTCACACAATTACATATGAGGGTTCTCTTTCGGGCCCAGCTGAGGTATGTCATACCTCTCAGAAACGAGAGAAGACGCTGTCCCTAACCTTGTTACTTGTTTCCAAGTCCACTGCTCCGAGAAGACGTCCAGTGAGGGCAACTGACCTGCTCCTTCTATACCAAGTTCTATAAAGCCAGGCATCCCCATTAGAAGGTGTCTCATTTTGAGTTGAGTCAACCTAGAGGACAGAGCTGTGCAAAAACTCAAGACACACTCAGTTGAGCAACATGTTTAAAAAAGAGAAGACTACTGCCCGTATTTTCAGTTCTTGTTGCACCATTATGTGTTGTATGTATTGTTTTTCTTTGTTAAGAGAATTCAACGGGACAACACAGTTGGTGTCCCAACATTTCATCTTGAACCCGGTTTCACTACCCTTCATTCATTAAATACGTATAGTTGTTTCCTTTTGGTTGTATAAACAAACTTAACAGTTGTATTTAGTTAGAACAAGTCTATAAATAGGTCCATATTATTGGTAAAAATAATCCATCCATTTAATATACCTACTTATTATATCTAACACACCTACTTATTATATCTCTGTGTCACTGGGAACCACTGGGAAGATTTTCTTCAGTCTTGCATCAGCTGCTAAGCAGGAACTAACCTTGAACTGTGTACCACTCCATGATAGGGCACACTCACACACACACCGTTACCTGACCAGTTTAGCATCACTAATTAACCTAACCTGGTTGTCTGGCAGCAGAACTAGCTACTTTGCTCCTCTTCAGTCAAATGTATTTTATTGAATGTATTTAACTTAGCAGAGGACAACAAGGTGCTTCACACAAAAGAATACAGTTTAAAGCAATAAGATTACAGAGTGCAGAACAAGATACAGTGGAATGAAAGTTATTCAGCTCCTTCTAGTTTTATGCATTACTGTATATTTTGAATTGCCTCAGATGGACCTGGACAAAATTCATATTCGGATAAACTTGTGATAATTACATTTTAATAAAAGTAAATGTAAAATATTACACATAAGAGGTAAAAACTTTAGGTTTGAGTGTAAAATGGGAGTTATAAAATGTGAATGCTCATCTTATGAAAAGGATCTAGAAGTAGTATTAGATTCCTCACTATCTGTATCCAGAAAGTGTAGAAAAAGAGGATGGCTAAAGGTTTGTGGACACCTGGCCATATAACCTATATGAGCTTGTTGGACATCCCTTTCCAAAACCATGAGCATGAATATAGCGTTATCCTCCTTTGCTGTTATAATAGCTTTCATTGTTCTGGGAAAGCATACTACAGTAGTGGCCAAAAGCTTTGAGAATGACACAAATATTAATTTTCACAAAGTTTGCTGCCTCAGTTTTTATGATGGCAATTTGCATATACTCCAGAATGTTATGAAGAGTGATCAGATGAAGTCCTTCTTTGCCATGAAAATGAACTTAATCCCAAAAAAAAACATTTCCACTTCATTTCAGCCCTGCCACAACAGGACCTGCTGACATCATTTCAGTGATCCTCTCATTTACATGAGTGAGAGTGTTGATGAGGACAAAGCTGGAGATCACTCCAGAATAGAGAGGTTCAATTGTTGCGAAGAAGGCTTCAGGGCACCCAAGAAAGTCCAGCAAATGCCAGGACCATCTCCTAAAGTTGATTGAGCTGCGGGATCGGGGCATCACCTGTGCAGAGCTTACTCAGGAATGGCAGCAGGCAGGTGTGAGTGCATTTGAATGTGCAGTGAGGCAAAGAGTTTTGGAGGATGGCCTGATGTCAAGAAAGGGCAACAAAGAAGCCACTTCTCTCCAAGAAAAACATCAGGGACAGACTGATATTCTGCAAAAGGTACAGGGATTGGACTGCTGAGGACTGGGGTAAAGTCATTTTCTCTCATGAATCCCCTTTCCGATTGTTTGGGGCATCCAGAAAAAAGATTGTCCAGAGAAGAAAAGGTAGGCGCTACCATCAATGCCAACAGTAAAGCATCCTGAAACTATTCATGTGTGGGGTTGCTTCTCAGCCAAGGGTGTGGGTTCACTCACAATTTTACCTAAGAACACAGCCACAAATAAAGAATGGTACCAAAACATCCTCCAAGAGCAACTTTTCCCAACCATCCAAGGACAGTGATGAACAATGCCTTTTCCAGCATGATGGAGCACCGTGCCATAAGGCAAAAGTGATAACTAAGTGGCTCAGGGAACAAAATATTGTAATAAAGTTGGAAGTGCACAGTTGTCTAAGATGTATACTGTAGCATTAACTGTACCCTCCTCTGGAACCAAGAGGCCTAGCCCAAACCTTAAAAACAGCCCATACCATTATCCCTTCTCCAGTAAACTTTACCGTAGGCACTATGCAGTTTGGAAGGTAGCATTCTTCTGGTAACTACCAAACCCAGAACAGCCCATCAGACTGCTGCATAGTGTTCAAAGCACCACCTTGACATGCGGTATGTGTTCTTCCCATGTGCTGGAATAAATGGCTGCATCATCTAGGTAGGCAGCACTATAGGCGTTGTGGGGCCAGAGCACTTTGTCCACCTGACACTGAAAGGTTGTGGGTGCCCTGTGGAAGCCAAATGAGAGAACACGATACTGCAGGTGCCCACAGGGGTGCTGAACGCGGTCCGTACTTTTGCAGACTCTGTTAAAGGAATTTGCCAGTACTCCTTCGTCAAGTCAAATGTAGTCAAAAATTCGACCTCAAGGAGGTCATCAGCTTGTGGAATTGGATAGGCATCGAACTGGGAGACTTGATTAAGCCAGTGGAAGTCGTTACAGAACTTCCAGGTTCCATGTACAGAGACAACTGCATTGATAGTATTTTTCAGGGAGTTGTCATTCCATTGCTCCAATTTAAATGAAAGGAAGTTGGAAGTGCAAACTTATTAAGGGATCTGGGCTGCCCTCATGGGGTGTGGTTTCAGGTTGTGAAGTCAAGTCCTAGTAGCTGTGGACATCGATTGCATGTCATCCACCACGTCACATTGGACTGCTGCCTTAGCCCTAGGTGCCGGAAGTAAACATGGCATGGAGGCAGGCTGGGATGCCTGTTGGGCGTCCATAACAAGGCCTATCATTGTAGCCAGATAACCTGTTTGTCGTTTTTAATTTTTGACCAGTCTCAGCCTAGTATCATGGGGAAAGGGGGGGGTTAGGCATGACAGCCATCAGGAGGCTTTGGAGGCCATCTCCGATGCTAATTACGCAGGCAGCTGTGCTATGCTCCCTTCTCTCCCCATGAATACAGGTTATACCAGTCTTTTCTTTCAGCCATTGTCGTGACAACATGAGTTGGTGAGCAATAATTGAAATGTTACTGCTTGAGTCAAATAAAACAGTGACCTTGTGCCCATTGACAACAGCCACTCCTGTATGGGAGAGACACAGGGGGTTAACGAATGCACAGTACCTTTCTCCGTGAGCCCATCTGCAGCTCATGAGCTCGTTCAGGAGGGGACACGCCGTTATGATGTGTCTGGGGTCTCCACACTTGTAGAAGCGGGGAAGCCCCGGACTCTTCTCTTTGGGTTTAGTTGCACGCTCGGAGGGGTATGTGCTGGGGTCTGAAGGGATGGCCCACACCTGTCGGGCTTGACGCACTGGAAACTTGAGCCTCTTGGTCTGGGACACTGCCCTATGCTGTTCAATGACATCAGTGAGGGCCTCCATGTTTTTATACGGCTACCACTGAACCGGCTGGGTGAGGGATTCAGGTAGGCCATTTATTAAAGCGTTGCAGGCACTATCTTCCGGTCATCGTTTAATTCTGGTTTCAACCAACGCCTGGTCTTGCCCCAGATCCCTGGGCAAGTGTGTCGACCTCTCCAAGTCGAAGCACCAGTCACGCCACTGCCTCACCTGCTAGTCCAGGGAAACGCCAGGTCTCTTGAGGACCTCGGCCATGAGCTTGTCATTGTCGGCAGCATCTTCCTCCAAGACGTCGTAATACAGCTTTCAGGAATGGCACCAGGATGTTGCCCCATTCGGATCGCAGCCACCGGTTGTGATTTGCCGTCCTTTCAAAGATAATAAAATATGTTTCTATATCATCTTCAGTCCCTGGGAGGGATTTCAGGGCTGGTCTTGTTGTTAAGCCACACAGGCTTCTGTACTTGCCTTCGATTTCAACACCTGTAGCTTGACTCGTTGCAGTTCGGGTGCAAGGTTTGTAAGGACTGTGTTGAAGTCCTGCTCCTTGGACATCACAAAGCATGATCCTGCTAACTATGCCACTGTAGAAGACAACAGAAGTTAGAAAATGAGTTGGGGAATCCAACTCGTATATTATACACACTGCCAGGCAGACAAAATAATAGCATCAGAGAACTGTCTAGTTCAGCGTCCAAACAGGGACAAAAATTGAAGGTAAGGTGCTAGGCTTTTATAGTGTAGATGCCACATGGGCTGATCGGGCTTCTCGGCCAGAAGAAGGGATGGTTTCTTACCTGGACAGGAGACTCCTAACATGCATATTGACATCCTGGCCGGGGAGGAAGAAGGGATCAGACCTGGAAGGAAGCATGTAAAAGCATGGACGGACAGCCCAATAAAAAGAAATGTCACTGGGGGGTTTTTACTCCCCCAGCACGCTAGATGGCAGCAGCCCTGGATATCGCTGCCCACTGGGAAACCAGAAGAGCAGCCCTGCTGGGTCACTGGATGCCATAAGAAAGAGCTGTAGGGAGACAAGCTCCCTGTTATAATGAACTTCTGTGTGTCCCGGAAGTACTTCCACCAGGCAGTTGCCCTGGCACCGGAAGTACTCCCAGGTCTGTAATAAAAGGGACCGCACTCCCTTATCCAGGCGAGTCGGAGCTGGGAGGAAGAAGGGCAACACTTGGTTGGAGGAGGGCAATGCGGTGGCAAGAAGAATTGTTGCAAAAGAGAGTAATTTTGGAAAGAGAAACCTGTGTTTTGTGCTTGTTGTGATGTATTTGAGTTGATTTGGTTAATAAACCAACCTTTATTGGAACTGTGTTTGTGTGTTCGTGTTGGGGTTTGGGCCATTGATGCCCCGGTTTCCATCACAATAGTTACAGGGGAGAAAGAGGCTGAAGTGAGGTGGACAGGAGGCGTGGATAGGAGGGAGTGCAAAAACGTGGAGGAATTTTAGGCAGGTCTCTGTTCATGTGATCTGCAGAAGAGGAAGAAGACAGGTTAGTGCACTTCGTCAATCCCCTTCCTTGTTTTCTGCTCTTGATTATGCCCTTGGCCTGCCTCCCAAGCGCACGTGTATATATATATACAGTGCATCCGGAAAGTATTCACAGCGCATCACTTTTTTCACATTTTGTTATGTTACAGCCTTATTCCAAAATGGATTAAATTCATTTTTTTCCTCAGAATTCTACACACAACACCCCATAATGACAATGTGAAAAAAGTTTACTTGAGGTTTTTGCAAATTTATTAAAAATAAAAAAAACTGAGAAATCCCATGTACATAAGTATTCACAGCCTTTGCCATGAAGCTCAAAATTGAGCTCAGGTGCATCCTGTTTCCCCTGATCACCCTTGAGATGTTTCTGCAGCTTAATTGGAGTCCACCTGTGGTAAATGCAGTTGATTGGACATGATTTGGAAAGGCACACACCTGTCTATATAAGGTCCCACAGTTGACAGTTCATGTCAGAGCACAAACCAAACATGAAGTCAAAGGAATTGTCTGTAGACCTCCGAGACAGGATTGTCTCGAGGCACAAATCTGGGGAAGGTTACAGAAAAATTTCTGTTGCTTTGAAGGTCCCAATGAGCACAGTGGCCTCCATCATCCGTAAGTGGAAGAAGTTCGAAACCACCAGGACTCTTCCTAGAGCTGTCTGGCCATCTAAACTGAGCGATCGGGGGAGAAGGGCCTTAGTCAGGGAGGTGACCAAGAACCCAATGGTCACTCTGTCAGAGCTCCAGATGTCCCCTGTGGAGAGAGGAGAACCTTCCAGAAGGACAACCATCTCTGCAGCAATCCACCAATCAGGCCTGTATGGTAGAGTGGCCAGACGTTGGTTTTACTCCTGCCTGGAGTTTGCCAAAAGGCACCTGAAGGACTCTCAGACCATGAAAAAGAAAATTCTCTGGTCTGATGAGACAAAGATTGAACTGTTTGGTGTGAATGCCAGGTGTCACGTTTGGAGGAAACCAGGCACCGCTCATCACCAGGCCAATACCATCCCTACAGTGAAGCATGGTGGTGGCAGCATCATGCTGTGGGGATGTTTTTCAGCGGCTGGGACTGGGAGACTAGTCGGGATAAAGGGAAACATGACTGCAGCAATGTACAGAGACATCCTGGATGAAAACCTGCTCCAGAGTGCTCTTGATCTCAGACTGGGGCGACAGTTCATCTTTCAGCAGGACAACGACCCTAAGTACACAGCCAAGATATCAAAGGAGTGGCTTCAGGACAACTCTGTGAATGTCCTTGAGTGGTCCAGCCAGAACCCAGACTTGAATCCGATTGAACATCTCTGGAGAGATCTTAAAATGGCTGTGCACCGACGCTTCCCATCCAACCTGATGGAGCTTGAGAGGTGCTGCAAAGAGGAATGGGCGAAACTGGCCAAGGATAGGTGTACCAAGCTTGTGGCATCATATTCAAAAAGACTTGAGGCTGTAATTGCTGCCAAAGGTGCATCAACAAAGTATTGAGCAAAGGCTGTGAATACTTATGTACATGTGATTTCTCAGTTTTTTTATTTTAAATAAATTTGCAAAAACCTCAAGTAAACTTTTTCACGTTGTCATTATGGGGTGTTGTGTGTAGAATTCTGAGGAAAAAAATGAATTTAATCCATTCTGGAATAAGGCTGTAACATAACAAAATGTGCAAAAAGTGATGCGCTGTGAATACTTTCCAGATGCACTATATATATATATATATACACACAGTAATCCCCCGCTCTATCGCAGTTCAGCTATCGCGCCCCCGCTACATCGCGGATATATTAATACTATTATTATTACTAGGGGGCTCCGCCCCCTCGTTTGGTTTACCGGATAAACAATTTAAAGATTGTTATTTTCATGGGAATTGTTACATATGCATTATTTTCATTCTTTAAAACTTTTGTAAAAACAATATTTGTCCTTTATTTCCTGCTCCAGGCGTGGTTAAATATCTTTCTCACGGCACTTATAACGCTGCTCGCGTTGTGATGGGGGTGGGGGGGGGGTCTGAACGCACGCTAAAGAGATGCGATCGGTTCAGCTGGTGTCTTGCTGCTGCTGCTGGCCAGCTGTGTGTTATGCTTGTCGCGCTTTGCATCAATCACTTAAAAACCTGTACAGCAGCTGTCCTTTTTCCACTTCGTCTCTCTGCCGCTTTGTGATGGGGTGGGGGAGCTGAACGAACGCTAAGCAGAGGTGGACATATAAGCTACTGGCTTTGTGCTGCTTCTGCCAAGATGCATGACTGTTCTGTTTGCTCTGCGCGTTCTGAAGGAGGAGGAGTTAAGGGGGTGGTGAACGCACGCTAAGGAGAAGTGCTTGGATCTGGTCACGATCGATTCGCTCAAACTGGCCTACTCACTCACTCACTCACTCACATACTTATCAACAAAAACACTATATTTCCTGTTTAGCTAAAAAAAACTGAAATTTGGCAGGATGGTACATCTAGGGCAGTAGGTATTCACTAAGAAAGGACATTTCACTTATCGGTAAAAACACAACAGAAAAATTAATAACCCTAAAATCTCAAAAAAAGGCTTAATAAATTTGACTGAAATTTAGTGACATTGTAGAAAAGACAAAATTAGCTGAAAAATGTGTTTTAGTTGATATTTATCATTAATAATGTTCTATTGAGTGGGACATTCTAATGCACCTTGCTCCTCGTTTCACCACAGCATTGACAGCGATCTCACAGAGAAATGGGGCATGCCAGTTTATGCACATGTAGTCCATCAGCAAAGAAGAAATGAAAGTAGCAAAGCTCGGTGAAGCTCAAAGAAGACGCATTTAGCAAGTGCTTGTCTGGCACCGTGGCTGTGAGTGTAATCAATTTCACACAACTAATCCATTAGGAAAGGCATTTAATATGCATTACCCCGCCCAACTCTTCATTTTTTCTGCAACCATATTCAAATGGCGAAGTGAGGACTACAATATTCCTATCAGTCAGTGTGCTGCTCCAGACAATATTATCAGCACTCGCAAAGTTTAAATAAGAGCATTGACAAATGAGGCATGTCATCAAACATAGCAACTACTGCATTTGTTACCTCAACCACTTTGGGATAACAATTTCTTTGTCTCACTGGATTACAGCATTTATCTCAGAGCGGTCATTTTAGGTATTATTCTATATGGCACAGTATAAGTGACAAATCCAGTTTTGACCTCCAAAAAATCAGAAACACAGCTGTCAGATTTGGCAGCTCATTTGACTACCATCTCCTCTCAGAGCCCCTAGTAATAGTAATAGTTAAGGTAATATTGTCACATGTCCAGAGTACAATGAAATTCGAGCTTGCATGTCCAACCAACATGCAATATTTCACCATTCTCCAAAGTCATGATAAACATGAACATATTAAAACACATACTGTAACTCAATTTTATTCAACAGAGGAAAGAAATCAGCTTAAATGATCTTCTCCTTACACCAGCTTTCACACCTACTTGCTCATGTATCTCAGTTCCTCATAACCATATGGAAAACTCATTGTGAATCCCTGTCTATTATACAAGGAGTTAGTTAGTTTTGCATGTGTAGCAGTACATGAAGATTGTTGCATGAATGTCTCCCAGACCACAGAATAGTAAAAGTTGTCAAATATTTCAGAGAATGAATAGAGCACCATATAATTAATACGATGCAAGACCCGTGCCATATCAGATGGTTAAATGAGGTAGTGCTGAAAACTTTCTGTGAAAAAATTTAATTATGAGGCATGTGATTTTATATCCTGTACATTTCGATACAAGGATTGTTTTCTATTTGGAATGACTTTGCAGTTGTACCTTCCGATAAATGTCTAAGCCTGGGGTACTTAAATTCATTCCTATTAGACCCCAGTACCTTCTGCTTTTTTGTTTTTAATCAATTTCTTAATGAGAAGTGAAAATCTGTCTTTAAGTGAAATTAGGTATTTTCTGTCTGCTGAATCAAAGAGACCACAATTTCTTAAGAAATTTACTGGATAGCTACAGGTTTCAGCACATTTGTTCTTCATTCAGATGCATCTGATTTATAACCCTGCTTGTTCAATTACAGGGTTCACACAGACAAGCTGGAGCCTATCCAGGTAGCACTGCATACAAGGCAAGAAATAAACCTAAATGGCACAGCAGTCAACCACAGGGCACACTTAGTCAGAATGCCAACAATTAACCTGACATGTTTGTGTTTGAAATGTTGGAAATAACCAAAATACCTGGGAAAGAAGTGCAAACTCGAGAAATAAATATTTAATAGCCTAATAAGGCTGTAAGCAATTATACCCCTGCTACTTGGGAAAATAAAAAATGAAAAGGCCAGAAGAATGCAAGTGTTATCACATCAGAGTATATACAGTACATACTGAATAACACTTCACAGTGAATCCTATTAATTGAGTGTACTCTCAGGTTTAGTTTCCCCTTCAGCAACTTCAGTAGCAGGTTTGATAAATACAATGTGAAAATTGGGTAACTGAACAGTCCATTCATTCCACTGCAACATTTCTTTAGTTCTGGGGACAGTCAGTGGAATTCAGCGTGGTCTTCTTGTTTCCTCATTCTGTGTTGACTGTTCCGGGGAATGATAAAAGCAAATGAGACAAAAGTCCTGTTCTTGGGCACAACAAAAGATTTCATGAGGCAAAATAAAGTAAAATGGCAGACTTTGACATTGTGGGTTTACTTTGGTGGAGAAGTAGAATATTTGTAGAAAAATGACAAGACAAACTGAGAGTGATAAACTTTCAATGCTGTATAGAGCATTGCTCATTTTACATATGTATATCACCCTGAATATTCAAAGGAAAAGCATATATGAGTAATAATATCAAATGAGACTGTAAAATGTTTATTTAACACAAATGTCACATCACATAAGAAAAATAAATTTAAACTAATATGGCAGCTCTAATGTTATATGATGACTTTTTCAATATCATTGTTCTTAAGTTATGTTTCATATTGTTTCAAATGTCATTTCTTAATATTCACTGCAGAGTTAAAAAGTTTCAAGCTCTGTACATTTTCCTCTTTTTTCTAAATGCTTAACTGCTTTTAATGACCAAATATGTGTTGCAACAGAATACGATATTTTAGTCCCTAGTGTGAATTCACACAGGACATCTTCACATTTCCCTGTTATGAGTTTTCAATGCAGTCTAAAAATGTGACACAGAATTGTCCAGTACTATATATGGTGTGTGAGTGAACTTATACTTAAGAACTTAAGAGTCGCTGGCCTCTCCTCCTTGGTTAAACCCTGATTGAAGAAGTATGTTTAATTTCTTACATTACGACGAATGGCACAGAAATGGATATCTACATTTTAAAATGTTTGCTATTTGTGGGCAAGTGTACAATATTTTCTGCTGGCAACCTGAATACTACACAAATCTTTAGAACTTTCCTTTTTTTAATCTCTTCTGTAGGGCACACAATGGATCTTGTTCATGTGCCAGTGTTGGTTTCCAGCTTCCTTTTCTCAGATGTATTAAGTGCTACAGCAAATGAAACAGACAGTAATTCACAACCAGGTAAGCTATAAATTGTAATTGATTGTTTACCATCATAAATTCAATAGGAAAATTAAGACCAATGTTATGCTGAGGCAGGACAACAGACATTTCATACCAATGAAAGAGAAAACGATCTATTGACGTGCCACCTAAGCAAGGGTAATTGTATTATCAAGGTTATTGTCAACAACCTACTGTTCAATACCTTCAAGACAGTGGAAATGGTCATTGATTTTCACAAACAGCAGTTACACCCTCTCCCAGTAGAAATTAATGATTCTGCAGTCAACATGGTGGAATCCTTCACATTTTGGGGCACAACTAACACTCTCAGCTGGGACCTTAAAATCACCTACACCACTAAAAAGGCACTAAAGAAATTAAATATTTCCCAGCCAATTCTAGTTCAATTTTACAAAGCCATAATTGAAAGTGTAATCACATTCTCCATTATTGCCTGGTTTGGTTCAGCAACGGCACACTCCAAAAATAAGGTCTGCTGAGAAAATAATAATAATAATTGGCTGTACCCTTCCATCTTTTGCAGACCTGTATACATCTTGTGTCACCAACCATGTCAAAAGGATCACCATGAACTCATCTCACCCCACTCATCACTTATTCCATAAGTGCTTCAGGTCAATTAAAACTAAAACTAACAGACACCTCAATAGTTTCTTTCCCAGAACCATAGCCCTCTCAAACCAGCAACCTAGCCCGAGTTCTTTGTAAATTCATGCATTCTGTCAGATACTGTATCTGTATGTTTGTGTGTGTGTGTACAGTACATTGCATACACACTATACACTCACACTTTCATTTGCTCATCATCATTTGCACATCTTCTTTATAATTGTACTATTCCGCAAACTTGTATGACGTTTTTCTTTTTAACTTATTCTATTTATATTATTTAAATGTGATGTTGCATTCAGCTCTAAATCTACCAAGTCAAATTCCTGTACCTTAAGTACTGGCGAATAAACATGATTCTGAACGACCAATTTAAATTTAAAATTTGTACAACTTAACTATGTTAGCTGCTTTCACTCCAAGTTTTTTTTCCACCCTCCTTATTCCTGGGTGTCATTTGGCCTGAGACTCATTCCTTTCATATTTTCCAATACCACTACCAATTACATTGCCTTCACCCTCTCTCTTGGCTTCACGCCCCTTCACCTCCATCTTTGTGCACCTTTTCACTCAAATCATCCTCTGACATGTGCTCCACATGTCCAAACTACCTTAGTCTGTTACTTCTCAACACAACACCTCTTGCTTTCACACTGAGTCTTTCTCTTAACTTATCATTCGTCTTCCTCTCACTCTATGACACTTCACATAAACAACTGATCATTCTCTTCTCTTTTCTTTCCAGCTTTGCTTCATGTTCTGCCCACATCAGCCATGTGTCTCTCCCACTGAGAATGCTGCTTCTTACACAGCTGTCATGAACTTTTCTTTTTAGTTCCAGGGAGTCTACTTTTGAAGTCAGAATGGGGGACATTTCTTCCATGCATCTCTCACCCTGACTGTAGCTGCATTCAACATGTCTTTTAAGTAGAGGAACTTCCCTACTTTCTCTAAAACAACTCCATTGCTGATATCTAAATTTACATTTGCTGCATCAGCATTCTGCATCCCTTTGGCACTTTCTATAAACCTGATGTGGAAACCTATCATTACACTTTCTGAACTTGCTGCCTGCTGACTACCAACCACTACATATTTTATATACCATTTAATTAACTTCTCCCAACTCCTTTACCATGTGTCACACAGCCATGTACACACCTGCCCATTCTTCTTCCTGCATCAGCTTGGTCATCCTTGTGTTTACCTTGTGGCAGTTACCTTTCAAATCAGCTTTTCATTTCAGTCTTCTTTCCTAAACTTCAGCTTCATAGTTTCCAATCAATGAAATATCATCAGCATACAAGAGTTTCCACAGCTACCCTTCATACATTTCTCTGGCCACCACCTACATTACTGTCTTGAACAACAATGTCCTACTTGCATGTCATAAAAGGCAACTGAAGGTAGTTGGTTTCAGGAAGAACACCCTACCTTTTGCTCGTGTGTACTTCTGGATAATTGTATGACTATTTCTGAGCAATACACCAAGAACTCTCACCGCAGAGCTGAAAAATCTTTGAACAATTTGTCTTGTATCCTTCAAGTACTAAATGCAAATGAATAGATATTTTGTGACTAATGTTTTACACACATCCAGTCACTTATGTTATGAGACCTTTGGGATAAGAATGGGCATCAAGGCCAGGGAGGAGCATGGTTTATTACCTGGACAGGAGGCCCAAGAGGAATGATGAATGGATTGGCTGGCTGGGTGAAAAGATAACTTTGTGCCAAGCCGGTATATATAATGGATGGACCAACGGAAGCCGGAACTTGGGAGTGGTTCCATCCCCCATACACTAGGTGGCAGTGGTCCTCTGTCGAGACACCTGTAGGAGTGCTTAGGATATGGAGTTCGGTACTGCAGCCCTGTCGGGAGCCCTACATTCCAACAGAGGGTGCTGTTGGGAGAGGACGTCACTACTTTCATTATGGCCCAGAAGTGCTTCCCAAAAGATGTGGTGTGGCCCCAGAAGCATTCCCGGGTCCAGCATAAAATGAAGCCCACTGCCACACATGGACAAGTCAGAGTCGGGAGGCAGTAGGCAACACTCACCTGGAGGAGAGAAAGAGAAATATTTGTAAGAATTGTTTCTTTTATTGTGTATGTGTGGCTTATTACTGGAGAGAGGATTGGGAAGAAGTGCTTAAGGGGAATAAAATGCCTTTACTTGATCCTAATAACGTGGTACTTTACTGTGTGTGTGGTTTGGGGCTTTCTGGTGCCCCCTGGTGTCCAAAGACCATTGTAATCAAAACTTTAGTTTCCAATGGCAGCATGTGCAGTGTGTTCAGAGACAGTTTTTTTTCCCAGTTCTTCTTTATGAACTAATTTTATCAACATACAGTATTTTAAATAATCTATACTTTATTTCTTTTCAAATGTGGTAATGCAACATTCCACTCAAGTCTTTTGAAATTAAAAAAGTAAAGAATGTGTACAAGAATGCTGAAAGATTGTAATGACTTTCCATCCTTCATCTATTACCTAACCTGCTTAAACTAGCTACATGTGGGATCAAAGTCTATCACAGTAGTATTGGATACAAGGCAGGAACCAGTCCTTCATGGGGCATCAATCTGTTGCAGGGCACACTCATACACATTCCCACATTCACTTACACTAGGCCAATTTAAAGACACCAATTAACCTATCAAGGCAGGAACCAGTCCTGTGTGGGACGCTGTCCATTGCCACAATGTACCTTTAATTCAGTGGTTTCAAATACTAATGTGTTTAATACATTTTCAAAGTATCTACTTTAATTTCCTTTTCTACTAGTTTATTCCTTCTATATTTTTGATAAAATAGTAAAATTATTGATAGATCAATGCATGGTGCAATGGTAGAAACAGTATAGTTTGTATTGTAGCTGTCTAAAAAAAATGAACAGAAGTGAAACACATCATGTTCAGTGCAGAAGGGAGTTTCATATACAGTAAATAGTCAAGATTTCTTTCAAACATAACGTCTCCTGAACTTGAGTGTACCTGCAGTGGAGCACAGCAAAAACAGGGAACTAGAACAGAAAGCTGAACACCTGGAATTCTTTGGGGGCATCTCAGAGGGGTGCTAATATACTCAGGGGGGCTAGAAGTACTGTTGATTGTGAGGAGTAATGCTGCCACACGTGTAATGTGTTGGAAAGGCGAGCAGCGTTACCACAAATTTAACATACTTTATTGAGTAATTAAGTGTGGCTCATCTTGGCTTTAAAATGGGCTGTCTGAGTATAGGAAGTAGAGATGGTGAGTGAAGAAAATGGAATTAGAGCCAAGAAAAGGAATGAGATGAGTCAATCGACGAGGAACTGAGAGAGAGAAGATTAATTATTAGGGTGAAATCAAGCAGCTGGAGAAATGTGCAACATAAAGGAGGTGAAATTGCCTTCACTGAAAGCAGGGTAATTGCTGGCCTGCTGCAGTGAGGTCCAGAGATGATGGCAGGCTGTTGCATGCTTTGCAGGTACCAACCTTTAAGGAGTCTGGGTTTCTTGTGTTGTCTCAGCTGCACATGAGGTGCAGGGAAGACAAGTAAGATGCCAGAGGGAGAATCACTGACATATAAAAATGACAGCAAAGATGGCATGAGGAAGGAGTGGATGGGGCAACTAATGAGTCAATAATGGATTCATTGGATGAGTGATGATGAATGTGACAAGGTCTTAACCACAGACTGAGTGGTCTATGTAGTATGCTGGATGGGGAGCAGCTTTTGGGAAGGACCATTTGGACTTTTCTCTTGTGGATTTTAACATAATTTTATTTATTGCTTTTAGGGTTGGGCACCCTGATGATCTTTTGATTTTAAGAACACATTATTTATTTCATTTTATTTATTTATTTGCATCTTTTGCACAATTACACTATTGTTGATAAACTTCTCACCTTTTTGTACTCTCCAGTCCTGTTGTGGTCTCTTCACTTGCCCTTGTCCATCCCCTGTTTATGTACTGGAAGACCATCAAAGAGTAGAAGACGGGGGCCAGGGTTCTGGGAGTCACACAGACAAGCAGAAAAGAAGGTTTTTTATCGTAGAAGTACTCCAGGCACACATTAAAGCTGCATTTAACTTAAGCAGCAGCAAGCTGTCAAAAATTACACAGTTTAACTTCAATGGCCAAAACACTCATGTCTAAGAAGTATGTTTCAACTGAAAATAGAAGAAGAATGAGTCACTTACACATATGTCAATTTTTCTGCTTCTACTTAGTGGAATTCAGTTATTTCATCTGTGTCAGTCACTATATACTTCTACTATCTCCGCAGACGGGCAACTGAGTCATCTGAGGAGGCTTTCTGTCAGCCTTCTTCTCATAGGTGCAATACCACATCTCATGTGACAGCTGTTTCTAGTATCTTCTGGAAATTTCTGAAAATATGATGGGTATGCTACATTGTGCTGGAAATGTTGAATTCAGCAGCAGAAATAAATGAAAAGGAGTAGACTAAAGTGAAATCCACTGAAGTTTATAACATCCAGAGATTTCAATATGTATCCACTTCTCCTTTGTGTTACACTCATCTGCACATCAACATATAATAGGCCCCATAAGTTTAATAGTTTCTCAATTAGATTCAGTTTTTCAAAACACTTTTAAGGACTTCCAAGTATTTTATTTAAGTAATACACTACACTGACTCTAACAAAAAAAAAAAAGACAAAAATCAGAATCAGGTACACAGTACAAACAACAATAATTAACATCCTAAAATTATGGATTAATATGCATTTGATTTTATTGTTAAAAATAACTAAAGGTTACATTTTTGGAAAATCAGTATAGTAACATATAATACTGTCATACCTACATAATTTAATTCAGGGTCTTGGGAAGCCATCCTCTAAGCTTTCAGCACTGGGCGCAATGCCAGAAACAGCCTTGCATCAGGCACTAGTCCATTGCAGGGTTCGCACATGCACACACCTACAGAGTCCATTTAGTGTTGCCAGTCAACCCAATGTGCATGTCTGTGCGGATGTATGAGGAAAACTCTTGCAGGACTCAGATACAGAGAGAATGTGCAAACCCCACACAGACCAGACGCAGGGTCCATGTGGAATTAGTGCTAACCATTATACCACCATGCCTCCCTGAGCAGTGTAACATGGGATACATATTAGCCTGATTACCATCTTTTGCTATAATTAATGAATAAAAAAGTACTTTGTTGGCATTCATATTCTACTGCAGTTGTTTGGAAATGACCTTGGAGCACCACTTTGGGTAAGGGTTGTCATTGCACCCAGTTTAGGAATCAAGAGGCAGGGTGTTGCATGAATCTTTTTAAATGGATAACTTATTCAGTCTGTAAAATGAGGTATAAGTACAGGTGTATGTTTCACTTTTTTAGTCAAAATAGACTTGTATTGTTATCAATGAATAACAGGGAATGGCTCATTCTATTTATTACATATACAGTGGTGTGAAAAACTATTTGCCCCCTTCCTGATTTCTTATTCTTTTGCATGTTTGTCACACAAAATGTTTCTGATCATCAAACACATTTAACCATTAGTCAAATATAACACAAGTAAACACAAAATGCAGTTTTTAAATTATGGTTTTTATTATTTAGGGAGAAAAAAAATCCAAACCTACATGGCCCTGTGTGAAAAAGTAATTGCCCCCTTGTTAAAAAATAACCTAACTGTGGTGTATCACACCTGAGTTCAATTTCCGTAGCCACCCCCAGGCCTGATTACTGCCACACCTGTTTCAATCAAGAAATCACTTAAATAGGAGCTGCCTGACACAGAGAAGTAGACCAAAAGCACCTCAAAAGCTAGACATCATGCCAAGATCCAAAGAAATTCAGGAACAAATGAGAACAGAAGTAATTGAGATCTATCAGTCTGGTAAAGGTTATAAAGCCATTTCTAAAGCTTTGGGACTCCAGCGAACCACAGTGAGAGCCATTATCCACAAATGGCAAAAACATGGAACAGTGGTGAACCTTCCCAGGAGTGGCCGGCCGACCAAAATTACCCCAAGAGCGCAGAGACGACTCATCCGAGAGGTCATAAAAGACCCCAGGACAACGTCTAAAGAACTGCAGGCCTCACTTGCCTCAATTAAGGTCAGTGTTCACGACTCCACCATAAGAAAGAGACTGGGCAAAAACGGCCTACATGGCAGATTTCCAAGACGCAAACCACTGTTAAGCAAAAAGAACATTAGGGCTCGTCTCAATTTTGCTAAGAAACATCTCAATGATTGCCAAGACTTTTGGGAAAATACCTTGTGGACTGATGAGACAAAAGTTGAACTTTTTGGAAGGCAAATGTCCCGTTACATCTGGCGTAAAAGGAACACAGCATTTCAGAAAAAGAACATCATACCAACAGTAAAATATGGTGGTGGTAGTGTGATGGTCTGGGGTTGTTTTGCTGCTTCAGGACCTGGAAGGCTTGCTGTGATAGATGGAACCATGAATTCTACTGTCTACCAAAAAATCCTGAAGGAGAATGTCCGGCCATCTGTTCGTCAACTCAAGCTGAAGCGATCTTGGGTGCTGCAACAGGACAATGACCCAAAACACACCAGCAAATCCACCTCTGAATGGCTGAAGAAAAACAAAATGAAGACTTTGGAGTGGCCTAGTCAAAGTCCTGACCTGAATCCAATTGAGATGCTATGGCATGACCTTAAAAAGGCGGTTCATGCTAGAAAACCCTCAAATAAAGCTGAATTACAACAATTTTGCAAAGATGAGTGGGCCAAAATTCCTCCAGAGTGCTGTAAAAGACTCATTGCAAGTTATCGCAAACGCTTGATTGCAGTTATTGCTGCTAAGGGTGGCCCAACCAGTTATTAGGTTCAGGGGGCAATTACTTTTTCACACAGGGCCATGTAGGTTTGGATTTTTTTTTCTCCCTAAATAATAAAAACCACCATTTACAAACTGCATTTTGTGTTTACTTGTGTTATATTTGACTAATGGTTAAATGTGTTTGATGATCAGAAACATTTTGTGTGACAAACATGCAAAAGAATAAGAAATCAGGAAGGGGGCAAATAGTTTTTCACACCACTGTAGATAAAATGACAACTATGACTAAAATAAATCTAGCATCTTATGCTTTAATAGCATTGGTGTAAGATTTAGAGGGATTGTAGCTAAAAGTATGAGTTGCAGACATCTTCTACCTGGGGGACTGGAAATGTTAACTACGTGAATCACTATAGCAAAGAGCTCATCTAAGGAATACCTCATTGTCAAGATAAAGTGATTACTTTGCAAAACTTTGAAAATCAGAGAAATTTAAACTGAATTCAGTGAGGTACCAGGAGCCAGTGCAGACATAATAAAATAATAGCCTGAAACAACTTGTTTTCCCTATGCTTTGTCTCTCTCCTGTATACAGACCTGTATCCTTTCGGGACGCTTGACACTTGATACAGGATTACCTAGCAACTTCTGACTTTATACAATGAATATTAGAACAATTTTGACAAGAATCAGATCAGCCATTTAGTCCTACAAAATCTGTCAATCCTATTCAAATACTTTGTCAAAAACAACATAAAAGTTGGGTTTTGAAGGGTTCTTAATGTCATACTGCTCACCACAATACTTGGAAACTTACTCAGTGTATCTATAGTTCTCTGTTTGAAGAAAACCTTAGTAGCATCTGTGCAAAGTTTTCTCTTAATATGTTTCTATCTGTATCTTCATGTTCTGTGTTGAAGAACTCATGGCTAAGTTATTGTAACAGCTAGGATTCTATTTCATTCATAATTCCTTTCATAATTTTGAATACTTCGTTCATGGCTCCTATTAATTTTTATTTGCTTACATTGTAAAGGTTCTGTTTCTTCAGTCGTTCCTCATAGCTTGTACCTTTCAGTCATGGAATCCATGAAAGCTGAAAGCTGCTTGAAATGAAGTCAGAGCACTGGATTTACAGTGCTGAGCAAGTCATTGTAAAGAACTTTCTCCGCTGTCTCTAGTGACCAATCATGCACACAACTATATATTTTTAATCTCTCACATAGGACTTTACTTGTTGCCATGAAGGTAGATTCTTGTCATCCAGGGACCTCTTTATTGTCAGGAATGTGCTGGGGCTCTGCACCTCGGCCTTTCTTTATCCCTTGGCCCTATCTATATCTGTTGCTAAGCAACGTGTATTATACAACAGTCATGTGATTAGCATAGGAAATAGGCAATGGCTCAGCAGATTTTTATGTTTGCCTTCATGACAGCCACCGTCTTCAGCTCCCCATGTGTCTTTAGTCATTTTGTATTTTGTACTTTTTGTACTTATTAGCTTCTTGCTTGTATTTGTTCAGATCACTAATTTTGTATAGTATTTTTTTATTCTTGTTTTGTTTTAACAGCACATGATCCTTGCTGGGGCTGTTTGTTTATTTTCTCTTAACAGGATTTTTTTGGTGTAACTTTCTGCTTGTCTTGAGAACTGTTTTGGATTAAAAATATTTGTTTTATCTTTTTGTTATGCACTGTTTAAATGTGGGCTTGTTTCGTGCTACACACATTAATCTAATTTTGTACTACCAGCTAAGCTTTATAGGTTTACTGTGGTGCTGTGGTTCAGCTCTTCCTGTGCATGCTACCTCCTCTGTAGGCAAAAGCAGCATCTAAATAAGTGAGATTTAGGTGGTTCAAATAAAAAAAAAACAAAAAAACAGAAGTTTACATGCCATAGATACAGGATGGCAATGTCAACATTATACAGTAAATTGCAGAATAAAAAACCACTCCAGTTGTAATGTGGAGATCAGCTAACACTCATGAAGTGATCCATCCACAGCTGCATGCTTCTTCTTTATTTATACAATACAATACAGTTTATTTTCGTATAGCCCAAAATCACACAGAAAGTGCCGCAATGGGCTTTAACAGGCCCTGCCTCTTGACAGCCCCCCAGTCTTGACTCTCTAAGAAGACAAGGAAAAACTCCCAAAAAAAAAATCTTGTAGGAAAAAATGGAAGAAACCTTGGGAAAGGCAGTTCAAAGAGAGACCCCTTTCCAGGTAGGTTGGGCGTGCAGTGAGGAACAAATCCTCATCCATCCATCCATTATCCAACCCGCTGAATCCGAACACAGGGTCACGGGGGTCTGCTAGAGCCAATCCCAGCCAACACATGGCACAAGGCAGGAACCAATCCCGGGCAAGGTGCCAGTCCACTGCAGGACACACACAAACACACCCACACACCAAGCACACACTAGGGCCAATTTAGAATCGCCAATCCACCTGACTTGCATGTTTTTGGACTGTGGGAGGAAACCGGAGTGCCCGGAGGAAACCTACGCAGACACAGGGAGAACATGCAAGCTCCACACAGGGAGGACCCGGGAAGCGAACCCAGGTACCCAGGTCTCCCAACTGCGAGACAGCAGCGCTACCCACTGCACCACCATGCCGCCAACAAATCCTCAATACAGTATAAAATAAAAAGTTATTTTAGAAGTAAAATAAAAAAAAAAATAAAAATTTTAGAAGTATGGAGCAGAATTTAACAGTAAATGATATCATATAATAGGATTTGGATATTTTTAGAGTCCTGGAGCCCTCATCCATCAAGCTGCCTCCCCCATTTGGCCATTTCACGGCTGAAACAGTGCTGGGCCAGCCAATCCGATGAAAGGACCCCTCTTTCCCACGATTCCTGCGATCCTCCATCAGGGATGACTTTACCTTAGGCAGGCAAAACAACTTGGCAGGTGGGCCGTGGCACCAAGTGCCACATTTGAGTACCGAGAAGAGAAACAGAAGAGGTGAGGGTTAGTAACAAATTCTAACTATCAGGTTACTTATGTTTTAGAGCTAATGACTAACAACAGAGATGCAGTCTGTACAGTTAATCAGCAGCTCTAGTCAGGATATGCTAAACTGAAGTAGTGAGTCTTCAGCCGGGATTTAAAAGCTGAGACCGAAGGGGCATCTCTTATAGTAGCAGGCAGACCATTCCACAGTTTAGGGGCCCTGTAACTAAAAGCTCTACCTCCATTGTTATTTTATTAATCCTTGGAACCATAAGCAGACCAGCATCTTGAGATCTTAATGTGCGCTCTGGTTTGTAAGTCATGATAAGTTCAGACAAGTAAGCCGGACCTTGGCCATTTAATGTTTTATATGTTAAAAGGAGGATTTTGAAATCTGCTTATCACCCCTGACACACTCTCCTCATCTCATTCATACCAGGTCAGTCTGCACGTAGCATTGAATCTAACATGCACAGGTCCAGGGTGTATGAAAAGGTGGTAATCGAGCAGGATTTAAAACTAGGTCCCTTGATGTATGAGAGCGAGGTACTAATATCTGTGCTAGTCTAATTCTTTCACCAGTTTATACGGTATATTTTTAGACCTGTAAAGTAACTACTTGTAAATTGCATAATAAACTTAACATGTGAAACATACAAGACGTATGGGGGGTAATTATTTAAAAAATGAATTGTGAATTGACCTTTTCCAATGTTATGCTTGAACAATTCTGTATTATTCACTTATTCCCATTACATCCATCCATCTGTTCATCTATTTTCCTAAGCTGCTTTTCCAGGGTACAGTCACAGGGCAGTGGGTGCTTATCCCAGCAGTCATCAGGCACAAGGCAGGAAACAACATCTAGATAAGGCACTAGTCCCTCATACTTTCCATTACATTTTAAAAACAAATTGAATTAATATACTATCTTGAGACAAAATTTAAATACGAATTGACCAGAAGAAAAGACATCTAGCTGAAAATTCAAGCCAAGAGTGTAAACATAACGTTAGTCCTAATCCTTTATCAAAACCCAAAATAGCATACTACATCGTAGTCAATAATTCAAAGCCTGAAATGCACACACAAACAAGTATAGCTTTTATCTGTACGCTAGAATGACTTGGAAATGGTGATGACACCACACAAAAAGATGTAAAAGTAATTTAACATCTTTATATAGTTTTTCAAAGAGCAAAAATGAAATGTACATATTTCAAAACCATGAAATCAAAGAAAAGGGGCAGAAAGGTAAGTTCAGAAAAATCTGAAAACAGATCAAGCTCATAATAGTTAAGGGCCTGAGAAAAGGCAGCATTAAGTTCATACAACTTTATTTATCAAAGCAAAACCTTTTTAATAGAATTGCCAAATATAGTTGATTGTGCAATTTTCTATCACATTCTTTTCTTTTAATATATTTCATACCTATCTTTATTAACTTTATTTTGTTACTTATACTTTACTTTTATATTTCCATTTCAAATATACTTTTACAAATAATTTTCAGCATCCTGTTTTCAGAAAGTTTATATTAGTCTTAACTCTTTTAATCAGTTTGAAAAAGTCAGTATCGTAGCTTTACATTTTCTGAAAGTCATCTGATTTTTAATTCATATATATTTAGAGATTTGGAAAGAGGAACTTGAATTTCAAATTCCCCTCAGAAGTGGTTAGCTTTTAAGAAATATTTACTGACACATACATAGTATATGACGCTCAAAGGATAATGTGAGACAAGACCCGTAGCATTTTTATGTTCAGTTTAGAGTATAAAATTCCCAGGCCATTGTATAGTCATTATCAATCAAGGAAAACAGCAGTAACATAACTTAAGCTATAAAAAATGTATAAATGCTTGTTCAAGTACTAACGTTGCCTAGTAACTCATTGTAAACAGTAGAAAATAGGATCATAACTTTTATACTTTTTTCACATATAAGCCAAGGGTGTTCCATACAGTTGGCATTAAGGAGAGCCTGCCCCCTTCGGCTCAAAATATATATCAGAATAAAGATACATAATATTAACACAATAATTACAAAAACAAAATACTTTATATGAAAACAACAAATGACAGCAATTAATAAAACATTAACAAAGAAAAATAATGAAATATATTCAAAAATAATCATTAAAATTAGCATGTAAATAAAACACAGCTCTTATAAAACTTCCTTCCCATTCCAATGCGTGTTTGGATCAGTGTTAAGAAGTTGCATATTTGTTACATACACTATTATTAATGCTGATTCTGAATTTTTTTATGCATTATTTTTTTTTTTCTTTTTTTCCCACCGCAGGGCGTGCACACACACACCAAGCACACACTAGGGACAATTTAGAATCGCCAATGCACCTAACCTGCATGTCTTTGGACTGTGGGAGGAAACTGGAGTACCTGGAGGAAACCCACGCAGACATCAGGAGAATATGCAAACTCCACGCAGGGAGGACCCGGGAAGTGAACCCAGGTCTCCTAACTGCGAGGCAGCAGCGCTATCCACTGCGCCACCGTGCCGCCCTTGCATTATTTATTTATAACATTTTAACAGTTTGGGGACAGTCACATAAAATGTATAATTTAAAGAGGGGGAAGTGTACTGTATATATGTTTATAAATAAAAAGACAAAAAGATACTCCTAGAATTATGTGTAAAGGTTTAGAATATATATACTAAATAAAACTGCTTTAGAAATTTATACGAGTCTAAATCTCTTCCATCTTCATTTAAGTGAGATGTCTTTGAAATTTCAAAAACTGTGATTTTTTTTTATGACTTTTTTTAGTTATTTAACATATGGCAAGAGATTCCAGCAATGAATTGTCATTACTTTAGAGCATGACAGCAGCTGAACATAATCTCTAAACCATTTAGAAAAGAAGAGTACACCAGTAGCACAGAATGCCAGGTTGGGGTAACTGCTGCCTCACAGTTCCACAGTCCTGAGTTCAACAACTGAAAAATGAGGGGGACATTCAGTCCTTCAGGCTCATTTGGCTTGCTAGTGGCTAAGTTGTCCCAATATTTCCCTGCCAACAAAAGCATTGTAAAGGTTTTCAGGTTGTCTGCATGACTTGGTAGTTTGTTCCAAATTCTCATAACTCTCTGTGTCAAGCAGCACATCCCGGCCTCCGTATTAAATGAGTTTCTTATTTTGTGTTTGCTTGCTCTCCCCATGTCTGCTTGTGTTTTCCTTCAGGCTGTTTACATCCCAACATCCCAAAGACATTCATTTTAGTTTAGCAGTGAACTGCAAAATGGCCCAAGAACAAGTGAATGTGGGTACATGCATGCATGTGCCCTGTAATACATTGGCACCCAGTTCAGTGCTGATTCTTGCCTTGCAACCTGTGCTGCTTGGGTAGATTCTGACTCACAATGACCTTGAAATGGGTTTGAAAATGAATGGATGGAGCAATAATAAACTACAATACATAAGAACTGGCAGGATCTTTTCCTGAGGCAATTTCAGCTCAAACTATCTGAGTTATTTATTTTAAAGCTAACACAAAGCGGCAATACTAATTAATCAAAATACAATGGAGGCTTGATTGTCGATACTAGTAATTGGAAATGATGCCAGATACTGTATAGTAAACACACATATCGCAAATGAGGTGAAACAAGGACAGAACATTTCCTTTTTGTTTTTTAGAGTACTGTATGGATCATGTAGAATTTTCGACCTTTTAACGTAACATTATAAACTTGTTTGCCATAATAGGGTCTATGATATGATATTTTACAGTTGCACTGGAGCTAATCCCAAAACACTCTTAAACAAATTTAAATTTCTCTTTAGTTTTTTTCGTACATATTAAGAAAAGCCAAATATTATACAAAGCCCAAATAGAGAGTAAAAATCACATGATTATGATTTATCTGCCATAGTCATGCCACCTACTATACTGCTGCATAATATCTTCATGAAGTATTACACTTTTCCCTTGTGTATTATTTAAACAAAACTGCGTTTCCTTTGGTATAGCAGCTCTCACCATTATACACATTATCATATCCTGCTAACATTAACGTACAGCATTGGCTTTTTTATAATGGCCTTTGGTATGGCGGAGTGGTGGCTCTGAGGCTAGGGATCTGCACTGGTAATCGGAAGGGTGCCGGTTCAAATTCCGTAAACACCAAAAGTGACTCTACCTTGCTGGGCCCTTGAGCAAGGCCCTTAACCTGCAATTGCTCCGTCCTGGGTATGACGTTATCTGCATCCAGCCCCGCATATAGGCCCTTCAACCTGTAGGGAAAAACCTGGGGGTTGGTGGCAGAATTGCCACTCCAGCCACCATAAAAAACCTCTCACTGTTCCACTCCACCTGAACTAGTGTGGTGCTGAGGTGTCACCCATCGCATGGCTGCACTCGGGTCCTAATCTGGGATCCTGAGTTGGTTTATCATGTGGTGGGTGCAGCAATGTGCTGTATCAGCGTGAGCTCCTAACCTCTCTCTCTTTGGTATGGGATATGCTCTGTGATGTTCAGGAGTTGTGCAAATTATCAAAGGTCTCTAACCATTACAGGCCTGTCAACTTTTTAAAATAGTAGGACAGTAAAGGCTAGGTGGCACTGCGGTGCAGAGGTTAGCGCTGCTTCTTTATCTTTATAGCTTCAGACTACTGAGTTGAAATTTCAGCATAGGAACAGACTGTCTATCTTTTCTCCCTGTGTTTGTGTGGATTCTTCTGAAGGTACCTTGGGCTTCATTCACTTCTTAAAAACACAAGTTCACAGGTGTCTCTGAATTAGTTGTATGTGAAAGTATGCCTGGTTCCTGCCTGGCATCCAGTATTGGAGGGATAGACTTCGGTTCCTTCATGACAGTGAAAAAAAGAGGTGATTGAAACTATTGAAATACAGAGGGCTCCAGAAATTTTTCATCCAGAAAACTCCAGTATTCCCTGCAACGTTTTTAGGAGGATGTTTAAGAATGACCACATTTACAAAGACCCCACAATTACTGAACAGAAGTAAACATAAAGGCCCCTGCCCAGAACCTTCTCACCATATCTACTGTATGTAGTTTTAGACATTGTTCAGAATGCTATTTATACACACATGACTCTTCTTGCAAGCCCATTACTGGTCATTTATAAGAATGTCTCAATCCTTTTACTACTTTACTATACATAAAGTCAGCCAGCTTTTTTGTTATTGTTTTAATTCTTTTGAATCATTATAAAGAATTACTATAAACATAATGCCAGGACTATAAGTTGGGGGTACATTATGGTCCTTGCACTTAGACTTTCACAAATGTAAGCTGAAGTGGCACTACTTGAAGTCAATAAGGTAAGGTAAAACGCGCAGATGAGGCAGCAGAACATTTTTATCATTTTAGGTAAAAAGGTCTATTCTTCCATCCTTCCACCCATTTTGTGAATCCACTTGTATACGTGTCATAGTTTTGGGAACCTTGGACCAGTCCCAGCAGCACTGCATGAAAATGAAAAAAAAAACAACACCAGTCTATTGTAGGGCACACACACACATGAATACTCAAATGTTTTATTACCAGGACAAATAAGAGTCTTCTGAGTTACAAATTTGGAAAATGGCAGATGAATAGGGGTGGCACGGTGGCGCAGTGGGTAGCGCTGCTTCCTCGCAGTAAGGAGACCTGGGTTTGCTTCCCCGGTCCTCCCTGCATGGATTTTGCATGTTCTCCCCATGTCTGCGTGGGTTTCCTCCGGGTGCTCCGGTTTCCTCCCACAGTCCAGAGACATGCAGGTTAAGTGCATTGGTGATTCTAAACTGTCCCTAGTGTGTGCTTGGTGTGGGGCTGTGTGTGTGTGTGTGTGTGCCCTGTGGTAGGCTGGCGCCCGGCCCGGGGTTTGTTTCCTGCCTTGTGCCCAGTGTTGGCTGGGATTGGCTCCTGTAGTTAGGATATAGGATAATGGATGCATGGATAATGGCAGATGAACAGGGATAGCAAAAGTATACACAGTCAGAGAATGGGCCCGGATTTAAAGCCATATAAAGCTGTGAGTGAGCAGTGTTAACCATTCAATATGCAATGTACTTTATTAAGTCATTTTCATTTAATTAGATTCAGGAGAGGTACATTTGTAATGAAATCTTTCCACAGGTAATTTGAAAAGTTACAAAAACTATTCCCCATATTATATTCTTAAAACTATAAAGGTGCAGTTTTTGTCTTTAATTGCTTTCAGATCTTTCACCCAATGCTGTTAAGCAAGTACAATCATGCAGGAATTTGCTCTTTCTTCCAGTTCTCTTTAAACAAAACTTACATCCGTCTTCCACAATGTATTGGCGACGCATTTGGAGTCGTGGTTACAGGTCTCTACGCAACTGAAAGTTGAGCACATGTTTGTAGATTACATGCTGATAAAGCTGATTCTGGCTCACTGTCTTGTCTGATATTTTTCTCATTGTTTTAACTTAGCTCTGAAACTATTGGGACACAAGATTATTGATGCATTCAATAAATGCAGATTGTTAACATTATATTCTAATAGTCAGTGGCATTTAGCCATTCATTAATAATCACGTGCAAAAGCCTCTAAAGAAACTGTGGTTTCCTCAATGTGTGTGAATGATGTGTGTGTGCGTGCATGTCAGAGGAAGAAGATGATATGCTGAAAAAATATATATATATAATAAGCAGATGTAAGAAAACAACTAAACTAATAAAATGTTGGACTAGAATTAATGAGCAAAACATGTAGTAAATCAAAAGAGTGCTGTGCAGTTCCTGTTATAGTTCAAAGAGAATTCTGAAAATGTGAACATTTTGAACCTAAATGACTGATTTCAGCCCTAGAAAAGGCGTGTTTGTCTTGATTTTATTAAGATTACTGACAGGTTCTGTTTTTTTTCCTTTTCTTTTCAGATAAAAGTTCTTCCTTTCTCCCCATAATCCTTGTGGTACTCCTTCTATTGATCATTCTCATTCTGTCAGCTGTCTACTTTTTTAGGTAAGGAGAAAAAAAAAAAAAGCTGTTGTGATGGCTACGTCAGTTTCTGTGTGTGACAAGTGCAGAACAAGTAGCCGCCCCTAGGCGAGGCAAGATTAACCATAGTGCTGCCTTTTCAAAACTGAAAGCAGGCTGCAAGCGCCTGAGACATTTTGTTAGGCTGAAGTTTGCCTTTGGGCCAGAGCCGCTTGTTACTAATATTATTTGTGGATTTCTCATGCAAAGAAATCAGTTTTTGAGTTTTAAATGGTAGTTATTCTTCCTTTTTTGACAATTAGTAGATCTGTGAACTTGTGAAACCATGCCGGTGTTGCGCATTTGTGACATTTTTTTCACTTACTTCACAGGTTTAGAAACCAAAGGAAAGCGGTTGTCAGCACCGTTGACAAGAAGATACCAAATGGCATTTTGGAAGAACAAGGTAACATCTACCGTGTATTTATAATTGTTTGAAGTCATAGTTTAAACTAGAGTTGAAATGCAGGGTTTTTTCAACAAATAGTTTTATGGTGAAATTGTATTGAAAGCTAGAACACGGCCGAGTTACTCTATTTCCTGTGGTGGCGAGTGCTAACATACACTGAACCAGAATATGAGAATGCTTTCAACACAAAGTCAAATGGTATGTCTGATCAGCACTTAAAGGATCATTTACAACACTCAGTCATATTTAAAGCAAATGTATAATTATGTATAATTATTTCTCTAATTTTAAAAATCCATTTTTAGTTGTAAACAAGATTCAATGTCACCAACATATTCGATAATAAACTGTTGACTTGGGCATCAATTCATTTTTTCTTTGTTGCCCTTAGCATAAATATACATATTTCACTTCAGAGGGGCTTTGTTTAATCATGTCATTTTATATAATGTTAAGAATCAATAAATCATAAAATATGCCTAAACTGTTCACCCAAGGAATTAGTGCTCTTAAGCATACGCCTTTTTAATTCAAAAAAGGTTGGTGATGCAGTACATATTTGTAATGTGCAACTAGATTTTCATTTAGAAAGAACTTTATTTGTCCCCAGGGGGTAATTTGGCAGCAGTCAATTAATTTTTTTAAATTCTTTTCATATATGGAATTGGCTAAAATGCCTTTTTTTCTAGAGATCACTGATATTGGAAGAAAGGAGTGGAATGTTGAACAGAAAATGTTAGCATTCCATTAAGGGAGCTAATCTGCATGCTGTGGCAAGTCATTTGTCGCCTTAATCCCACAGCGTTCACAGAATTTGCTAAATCCTCTTTTTTTTGTCTACACAGCAGTGAACGTAAAATATTTCTATGAAAAACCATCCATGATTTTGCATTTTAACACTCTTATTATATTCATTCTTTTAAAAGAGTGATTATTTTTCTAAATGTATTTTTATTTGCTGTACATGTACTATGTTAGCAGAACAGTTATTGCTTTTGTCTCACATCTCCAGAGATGTAGTTTTTATTCTACTCCCAGTTACTCACTTAGTCTGCTTCTTCTCTCTGTATTTGAAAAATGTAGTTTGTTGTTAACTGTAAACTGCCCTGCTTTAAAAGACTTTGGTTATTTATGTACAGTATGAGAACAAGCTTGTCCAGTATTAGGGAGGCATATTTCATTTAGAGATTTCATTTTGGCTGGTACCATCCTTCTATTTGATACCCTTAAGGTAAACGTACAAGCGTGTAATGGAAAACAACGGTTTCAGAAATTGAATGGAATATAATGCCATAAAAAGTATCTGCAAATACTGAATTCCTATATTAATACAATTTTTGGACATATGTTCAGGTTTGGAACCAAAGTCTAATAGCTAAGTAAACACATAACACATTTTCAAAATATTTAGTATATATAATGAATAAAGTATTTTAGCATCAATTAGTACGTTGTGAAAAAGCATTGCCCCTCTTAAACGTTTATAAGTGGATGTACCCCCATTTACTGTAGCTGCAAGCAAATGCTTCCTATAGTTCATCACTGAAAACATCAGTTTTCCACATTTTGTATAAGAATTGTAGCTAGCAATGGATAAAAAGTGTGTCATACTTTTTATATAAACTTCTTTTAATGTTCCTCGCTCAAAACATGCAGATCAGCTTAGTTGTTGGCCCTGTGTCAGTGAATGTGGCTGTTTACATGACCGTGTCTTGTGATGGCATCCCCATCAGGGCTGTTTTCTGCATTGCACATGTTGCTGCTAGGAAAGCTTCCAGCTCTCACAATTAAGGACAATCAAAAAAAAAAAAAAAGATTGATTGATGGAATGGCCTTTTTATAGAGTGTGCATATTCTCTTTGAAAACACAAGAACAGTTACACATAATTTTAAGAATCAACTATATAAAAATGTATGGTGTCTTTGGCAGATGACAGTGGGAAATCTGGATTTCTAATGAAGTGCAAAGCTCTATTATCCAAATGTGTACAATACATACTGATACTAAGCAACCTGAAAACCATATATATATAATTGAAACTCTGCTGTAAATTTGTGCTATGGACCAGCAGTATGGAGTTAAAGGCCTGTATCACTTGCACATACGTATAATTAAAACAAAAATTTCTATTTGTCAGTAGTCTCAAAAGATGAGAATTTTTGGGTTTTCTTATTTAATTTTAGTTTCCATCTACTTTAAATAAAAGACTTTATAAATCTAAATTGGAAAGTGTGTTTTTTCACTCCTTTTTAAGAGCATTTTACTGATGCATATTAGGAATTCAAATACAAGATATATTTGTATGTATGCTTATATTTAGTTGATTAATCAAAAATACCTAAAATCACTCAAATTTATGTTACTTATAAATGCCTTTAAAATGCCTCTGTGTATTTTAAATACATAGTATCAATTAAGCAGACCAATATTTTAAATGTTCTAAAAGTCACAGGCCTTTGATACTGAGACAAGCTAGTCTGTTGCATTATTTCCTGTGCCCCACAGTGGAGGAATCTGCTGAAATAAAATAAATCAACTTGCATTTTACATAATAATTGTAATATTGAGTTTTGTACTTCCTGTAAGTGGTTAACCTAGTTTTCTACCATTGCACTTATGTTGCTTAATGGTTAAAAAAAATGTGCTTCCCTTAAAGAGGTTTTATTTTAAAAAATTATCTTGCTATGCAAAATAGCTGAGAATCATACTATAGATCTATATATCATAAAACTGATCTACTGAGATCGCATTCAGGCTGCGGCTTATCATTTGGGAGTGAAAGGACTGAATCTTTACACTCTGAACAAGTAGACTACTGAACAATGTTACTACAATTTAGACCATTTAGGAATACATTTTATGTTCAAATTCTTATTTACATAAATTAAACAGCAGAAAGTATATGGACTTTTTATATAGAGTATCGTAAATACAATAAACATACTTAAACTATTGCACGATAAATTGCTCTTTTGAATCAATGTTCCCAGTCTCTCAAAGCCTGAAGGAGAACATCTGTAACATACTAATGATTTTCTCCGAAAATCTTTTTTTTTCTTATGGCTTCAAAGCTTCAGAAGGGTGTGTGGAGTTTGCATGTTTCTTTTTGTTTGTATGGATTTTTCTGTGTGTGAGTTTGTGCATGAGCAAGTCCTGCAATGGACTAGCACTCCACTTCAGGTTGGGTCCTGTCTTACTCCTAACGCTGCCCACATAGGCTCTGTCTATATATTCCCCTGAAGTAGATGAAGTGAATTTGAATTTGACTTATGGATTAATGTAATAAGTTAATGGTTAGGAAGATTTCTAAATGTATAATAGTTTGTTTCACAAGATGTTGTAAGTCGGAATAACTGACCAAAATAGGGTACCTATGCTTTCTTCTTGGAAAGAGGAAGCTGCAACCTTTTTATAAGAAAATAATAGTGAAGTGAAATGTATATATGTGTATTGGCTCAAAGTATAATTTTCCCAAGTATAAATCAGATATCTGTTACCTTGCATTCATATGTTTAAAATATCCATTACATATTGAAAATGATACCGGATATAATATATGATAGCAACTAATATGTTTGTTTGATTAGAAGCCATATGGCGCAGTGGTTTGCACTGATGTCTTACAACTCAGGATTGATTGCCAGGCTGATCACTGTCTGTGAGGAATTTGCACATTCTCCCATAGATGTTCTCTGGGTACTCCAGTTTCCTCCCACATCCCAAAGGATTAATGGGCGACGCCTAACTGGCCTTCTGAGTGACAGCTGATGTGAACATGAACAGACTGTTTCAAGTCTTAAATCTAAAAACACAGATTCCTCTCAGAGACACTTAAAAAGGTTTCCAAAGCTATGGCCAGTGGGGCAAGTGAATCCATTATTCTTATGTAATGCCCCTTGACTCCAGCTGTGACATAAAGACGCACTGGCAGCCATTTATTATTTTGTCTTAGGAATTTCTGACGACTTTGAAATGACTGTTATTGCTGGTAAATGTCAACTCAGTTGGATCACCAACCTGTTAGGGAAAAAAATGTCAGGTTTCTGAAATAAAATCAAGTGCACCTAAAGAGCAAAACTCAAAATTAAACACAACTTTTCTTCAACGTATTATTCATTATTAAGCCTTGTGGCAAAAATATATCAGAGCTTGAATTTCACATCTAAATTTGTATCATTTAGACAGTTGTTTTAATTGTAGTCAGCTTATTAAAATTTTTAAGGAGACCTTACATGATTTACTACACCACAGAGATGTTTTTCGGCGGAAGTCTGAAAAAACTGTTCCATTATTTGTGGGCAGTGAAAAGGGAAATAGGAACTGCCTGGAAAAAACATAGACTTCTTTTAATCAGGAGATTCATATTAGGTTTATTATCTGCCACTTACACTAGTTTTATTTATCCTTGGAGTCAGAGGGAACTAAACCATTTGCAACTTTATATATGAGAAGAAGGATTTTAATACTGCAGTAAGCTTAGTGAAGTGAATCAAGAACTAGAGTTGCATGGTCATACTTCTTTGTTTTAGTTATGTTCCTTGCTATTGTATTTTGAACTAAATATAGTGCAGTACGTGAATGAATCCAACGTAAAGCCTTACAGTTTTCAAATGAATAAGACAGAAGGCAGAAGCAAACACTGAATGGGGTCCCAATGTATTACACAAAGAGAAGAAAATGTGTGCTATTTTAATGTAATATTTACATTATTTGAAAATAGGGAGGGTGTGATGGCAATAGTTTGAATCCTGTCCTGGTTGCTCCCAGTTTGCTTGTCTTTTCCCTGTTTGAATTTTTCTGTAGGCATTACATTTTTTTCCTGCTATATCCTAAAGATGTACTGTATGTATAAAGTTAAAAGGTAACTCTAAATGAGCATGGAATGACTGAACGTGTGTGTAGAGATCGATGTATGTAAGAGATGTCTATAGAATGTCGCTCCAATCAGGTCTGGTTTCTACTTTGTGCACAATGCTACTTGGATAGATTCCATCTCACCGTGACCCTATAATTTAATTCTTCAGGTTTTGTGATTTATTTGAAAATTAATGTTACTGTGCCACAGTGATTAGTGCTGCTGGCTCACACCTTTGTTGAGTTTTGTGCAGTTCTTGGGCAAGTCACTAAGTTACTAGATGTTTCATGTTTTTCTCATGTCTAGTTACATGCCTTTCACATTACAAAAATAAACATGTTTGTAAACTGAAAATCTTTAAATTGGCTTGGTATAAGTGTGTGCTTGAATTTACTCTGTTGGTTCCTGCCTTGTATTTGATCTTGCTTTAAGTTTATGACCCTTTAATGAACATTAAAAAAGGAGACAAATGAATTGATCTTTCTGGAGGCATCTGGTCACACGCTGCTGTTTATTATTGTACAAAATATCACTTTTGAATTATCATCTGAACCAATGTTCCATGGAGCATGTATATGCAGCATTTACTGTAAAATTAAATAGTATAGGCTGTGTGAATATCTGTGAAATGCCACTACAATTGCATCTGTGTGCTTCTAGCAAGAAGCTGAATTAACGGCACATGCTTAACTGGAGCAAATAATTATACTTAACTCTTGTATAGAAGCCTAAAACACATTCACAATTACAACAATTGAAAATAATTATTTTGCAGTATGAACATTTGTTATTAGGGAGGCACAGTGGCATAGTGGTAGCACTGCTGCCTCGCAGTAAGGAGACCAGGGTTTGTGTCCTGGGTCCTCCCTGTGTGCAGTTTGCATGTTCTCCCTGCGTCTGCATGGATTTTCTCCAGGTGATTTGGTTCGATCCCACAGTTCAAAGGCATCATGCTCAGGTGAACTTGTGACGCAAAATTGGCCATAGTCTGTGTGTTCACCCTGCGATGGACTGGTGCCCTGTCCAGTGTTTGTTCCTGCTTTGCACCATATACTAGTGGGGATAGGCTGCAGCCCCCAAACATGATCCCTGAGCACTTTGAGTAGTGAGAAAAGCGCTATATAAATGCAAAGAATTATTATTATTATTATCCCAGTCTGGACAAAGCAGGTTAGAAAATTGCAAGAATTTTGTTATTTTAAAAACTTGTATGCTAGAAGTCACCATTCCCTGTGATGGCATGTTTAATATTAAGTAGCAAGGTATATTTGTTACAGAAACAATCTCTGAACTTGTAATCTGATTATTTAATTGATCTTGTAAGTGCGAATTAGAACAGTCATCCATTTTATCCTGTCAGGGGGAGCACCAGACACAAGGCAGGAATCACCAATGGACAAGGCACCAACTCATTGCAGCGCACCCACCCTCACTCACTCTCTTGTAGCAGCACAGATTACAATTGCCACTTAACCTAACATGCACATCTCTGGGGTGTGCAAGTAAAACCAGATTAACTGGAAAAAGAACATACTGACACTTTTTTTGTACTTTTATATTGACATTGCTTTAAGGTGTGCTCTTGTACATTTTCTTGAAACATCTTGTGAAGGGCTGCGTTGTGAAAAGCATAATGTTAAATAATGACCATTGAATGATTGCTGGCTAAGTGAAAATAGCTTTTTTTTAACATATTGTGCTATGATTCATTTGAAAATGCTAGCCTATCAAATTTTTTAACGTTTTTATATTTGTGTTAATGAGAAAAATACCCTTGTGTTTAGTATGCTGTGACATATTTTGAGCGTGCAAGCATTTCTTAATGTTGCTATTTTAGCTTGTGTTTTTAATTGAAGTATACATGTTTTACAATTATTTTTGCCTATATTTACATACAATTACAATCCTTTATTTTTAGATACATGCAAACAGTCCCAGTACATCTGCGGCTTGTGTTAATTTGCAGTTACTGTATAGGTACTATTAAGGGGATTAGAACGGTCTCAGGCAAGAAGTAAATTGTATGGAATCCTGAAGTAGTGCAAGTAGTCATCACCAATTTTATAATAATATTAATCATTAATTGGGAAGTATGAGGGTGTACACAGATGTCTTCAAGAACAAAGCCACACCTGGAGCAGCAGATAAGGCTCTGCATATGCCAGTGTAGGAGCAGAGGGATTTTTCTGGACTCCACACAGAGAAAGACCTCATAGACTCAGGAGATTCATAGGCTTCAGCAAACACAACCTAAAGACACAACCACCACACAGGCTGAACCACTTTGCTGCTATGGTGCTCTCTCTTACTCCTGGCACCCTCTCTCAGTGTAATAAGTCATATTCCCATCCTCAAACAACAGTGGGCTTTTCCTCCAGGTACTCCCAGGTCACAAAGACTTTATATTGGCTTGATGTGAGTGAATGAGTGAATGAATGAATGAATGAATGAATGAATGAATTTTCCCCATGATGGACTGCTGCATAGTACCCAGTAGCTCTGTAACGGGATTAAACAGACTCAGAGAATGAAATGATGAATTAAACAGCTTAGAAAGAAATGTATTGCTACTATGAGTCTTTTGTATCATTTTGAAAATTAAAACATTAAAACATAACCAACAAGACCAATGGAGTTTAAAAAAAACCCTATTGATACAAAAACGCTACAGAATTAAAAAATAACATTCATCTTCAGGAAAAATGTTCATTGCTTCTTTGCGGCAAGATCCCATTACAGAAACATTTCAGTATCAACAGAACATAATAGAGAGCTTTGGGAAGACGTCTGCTTGAAACTGCCTACCCCAGCACAGTGTCACTTTGTCATCTATACTGAAAATATGCCAGCCACTACTTTCCATTAAGGGTAGAATGGTGTTGTGACAAATACTCATTTTCAAGTCCTAGAAACAATTTTATTTTATTTTGGGGCCTTTCACATATATTTTTCATATAATTTACTTATTTTATTGTTATTATATTGATGTCACCATGGTGCCACTTTGAGGTGTGTCTCTGTTGTTTTTTTTTTTTAAAAGAGGTCTGCTATTTTGTTACTATCTCTGCACTCACTCATTGGATCAGATTATGAAAGACAAAGCACACACATTTGTATTAATTATGGAAAACAAATACTACATAGTTTAAAGACATTATTTATTAATATGCTGACAACACATTTGGTTTTTGATATTTGATTTTGTTGTTTTTAATCAGTATTTTGACCCAGTCTGTTTTCTGTGTCTTTGATATCATACTGTAACAGATGGTACAGTGGGTAGTGCTGCTGCCACACATATTTAGTATTCTGGGTTCAAATCCCCCTCCTGCTTGTTGTCTCTGTACAGTTTACACATTTCCCCCATGTTTTCTTCCTCCAAGTAATCAGGCTTTCAAAGGTGTATATACAGTATTAGGTTACTTGAAGTGAGTGGACCTTGCAATGAACTGGTGTTCGCTCTTGGGTTGGTTTTTGCCTTGTACCTAATGCCATGAGGTTCTGGCCCTCTGCAACCCTGAATTGGATTAAGCAAATTTGAAAATGTTATTTTACTTGTCATTTAATGATTGAGTATACTTGTTATGGGATATTCACTTTGAAAATGTATTTCTCTTTGAATTCATTTTCGTTAGCAAATGTATACATGCGAATATAGGTTTCTTTATGTTTGGAACATTTTTGTGCAGCTGCCTTTGCAGTATAATGTCTCCTAATCACAGTGCCTATTTATGTTATGGTGCTGCGACATTATTTTCTTTTAGCAAATGCGCGCTGCCACATTATCATATTTCAATTGCAGCAATGCTGCTCCAAGTTGACAATGAATGTGGTTTCAGACAGCAAAATGTCTTACGTCATCAGCGCAGCCCCTGAAATACTGGCATGATAATTCATTCATATCCTTGATTTGGATAAAAACTCAGATGAACACAGAGTGAATTTATCTCTTGAATTTCTGTTTTATAAAATTTCAGTTTTCACCCTGACTTTGATTTCTTATTAGTGATGAGGCTTTAGTGCAATAGGTTTCATCTTCTCAGTTTTGACTTGTTTCTGTTTTCTTTGTCCTCTTCCAGCCTTCAGGTTCCTTCTACATACCATGCAAGCTCTGATAGCAGCTTGTCAGCTAAATCCCATGTGCTGTTATGCTTTGTTTTTGTATTGTATCCACTCTTAGCATCAGTAGATCTATTTAAATCTCAGCCCTCACTCTCAAAGCTAGGAGCTAAAACATATGCCTCCAAAACATACTGCACCTAACATTCTTATAGTATTAATTAATACCCAATCAGGCAGAGTCTTCTGTTTCAACCTGTCCTCAAGCGTACCTTCATGCTTCTGTGTGTTCATAGTGGTGCACTCCTGGTATCAGTGGATCAGCCAAACAACTAAAATGCAAAGCCAAATGTATGTTTTGAAAATCTCAGCCAGACTTGTTCATGTAAATGTTATTTGGCAAAATGAAAACTTTAATTTCACCAATAAATTATGTTAAGACTTAAGGCAGAACTGTTTCATCAGGTAGTATGTGAACATAACACTGTCTAACCTTAAGAGGCCAATGTTTGAGTTGTTTCCTCTGTTATTGCACAATATTTCTACTTAAAAAGGGTCAAGAAGTAATTTTCTTATTAATAATAAATTTGAGTTTTTAATTAGTTGTTCTTATTATTATGAATTAATGTTTAATTTTTAATTAATATATTAACACAGAACTATTTTACAAGTCAAAAGACAAATCCTCTCCAAATATAATGTCATAATCATTTTATTTCACCGTTTTTTGCTGTGTTTTTGACTTCATTAAAGGGCAGGAAGACAGTGCTGCAGATCTGAGCACACCATGCCCACCAGGTCAGGTATAAAGAATGTTTATCACAGATCGACCAGCCTCTGCAAAACATCTCTTCCTCTGCTAAAACGCATTCTTTCTGACATGTAACAAGCTGCCATCTGATACTACTCACTGAGCGGTGGTTTGGGTTCATGGGCTCCTGCTCTAAATTCTGTGGGACTAGGGATAGGGGGGTGGGTATTCATGCAAAACCTGTTTAGGCCTGTCGCTCCTAAACAGACAGGTAAGTTCTTGTTGGTCTAGCAGGAATACACTACTTTTGCGTCAAGCTACTACTACTCACATCTGGCAGGTCAGCACTGTACATTTCTGGTTCTTTCAAACAATAACAAGCATGAGCAAGAAAAGCACAATTCCTGATGCGCATTTTCTTTAATAACACCATTTGACGTAGACTGTGACTTCATCACAAACAATGTAAAAAAAAGAGGGATATGTTTTCTGGATCTTGTTTCTTGCCTCTTCTGTATTGTATAATAAACATAATATTAAACCGAGTTTACTTATAGATGCTGAGTTTTCCTCTTTGCCCTTATCTTTCTCTGATTCTACTTACAGTCATGAGCTCCTTTTCTTATTATTTATACTGTATATAATGGAATGAAACATTTGCATACTTTTAAAACTATACATTTTTCTTCATCCTTCCATTTTATATATCAATATGTTCATTATTATGGTAAGACACATCTTCCAAACATACAATAGAAACTATATGTTTGTTTTTTTAAGTATGCACTGCCACCCCTTTGTTGAGTTCAGCCTGATCTCTCAAATGTTATGCCTATATGTTGTACAGTACGTGCGCCCACAAGCCATGGGATGTCACACGCTCCTTTCCTCTTGTTCAGTTCTGCGAGAGAATATATATTGTGGCTAAGGTGTTGACTAGATTTCATGGAGAGTCTAAACGAATAGAATCAATAAAGTCTGCACATTTGGGGATTCCATCCCAAGTAAACAAAAACACCTGTCTAATTGGGAAGGGTGTTAACAAGTTCTCCAGCATTCGGTTTACTACAGGGTGCCTACTTATCTTGCAGAGTTGCTATTTTATTTACTGTTGAAATAATTTTAAACAAAAAAATAACACAGTCTGATAGTATTGTGCCATCATCAAGGAATAGAAGAAACAATAAAAGAGCAGGAGGCTGTCACTTTAAGAACCAACTCAGCCAGTCATATGAGTATAATACATATGAGGACTGGAGAGACAGGAATGCAGGATCTGATAAGAGACCAGACCAGATAGTTTACCTGACATTTTAAATGTGGCCCTTGCCTTTCTTTACAATGGACCAATGAAAGATCCTGAGACAGCAAGTAGTCTGAGGAGTAAAGCATTTGAAAAAAATATTATAGCTGCAGCTAAATTTCATCATGTGTGCAGTGAAAAGAGTCTTAAGTCATATACAGTAGGAAAATTCTGTGCCTACTGAACCGAAAAAGTGGCAGTCTGTCCTGTGAATTAAATATGCCCAGCCAGGGTTTAATTTTTATGTAATTTATTTGCCTCTTCCTCCCAAATCTACTGCATGTGAGTGCAAATGAGATCATGGATAAAACAGAGAAATATAACTGGATTTTAACTAATGGCAGGATTAATTTTTTGCCAGTGTAAAAGAAATTTGGCATTTAATGAAAAAATAAAGAAATTTCAATTATTTTTCTCATCCTTCAGAAATAGAAAACAAATTTTAAAATACCACAAATTTTAAACTGTGCTGTTTAAAACAAGGTATGATCTGTGAATATTGTTGTAGTAGTAGTAGTGTCAAATGTACAGCAAAGTCAAGGTAAACTTTATTGTCATCTCAAGAATATACAAGTATACTGAGAGATGAAATAATGACGGTCAAAGCTCACAGTGTACACATAGTGCAAATAAGGCAAGACAATATGTACAAAGAGACAAAAACCACGCAGTCTACTATTTAAATAGGCAATATGCCGATACAGTTAACTATATAGAGACCCATTTAAATCAGTACGGTGACTGATCAGATCTTTTGACATAAAATTTTTACTTGTGTGTCTCACCAACATGCAAAATGTTTCCACTCCGTGGCGCCATGATAAAGAAGAATTTATTAATACATAACTTTATTTTATTGAACAGAAACTGCAATTAGCCTACCTGTTTATTCCTTACTCATGCTCAATTATGCTCCCATTACCTGAGTCCTTGTGGAATTAAACCCAGAATAAGTTAACAGTTAAATAACCTGACAAAAGTAATGAGATTACTGTCACCCTAATTAACAAAGAAAACAGTATAAAATGAAGGCTGAATGTGAATCATTAACAACAATTTTACTTACCACTGACTGACTGCAGTACTGAAGGGTGCTGAGGGTCAAAGTGATCATAAGACTCTCCCACTTGTTAAGCATGGGTGCAAGGCAAGCCAGTGTCTCCTGATACCATGTACAATAACAAACTTGACAAACTAATCCACCTCTTAACAAAACTCTTATTTCTTTTCTTACTGTTTTAATTTATGGTTGATCCAGAAACCAGAGGTCCCTTTATGTGTAATTTAAAATATTTTCCTTTGTGTGTCAGTAATAGTAAAACAGTAATATTTTCCTATATTTTACAGAACAGACTGTCATGCTCCTTACCAGCTCTCCAACCATTTCAAAGAAATACACTCCAATTCCGGTGGACTGTCTGGAAGAGGAGACTAGGATACGCTCAGCTGATGATGGCAAGCTTTTCCGTGAAGAGTTCAATGTATGATATGGTTTCATGTTGCTATTTACAGTACTTTAATACTCTCTGCAAAAATAAACTGCTTTCTCAAAAGCTCATTATAATGTTTTTCCTTTTGGAATAGTAAACCATTCAATACTAAAAAGAATAATTGTTTGATTTAATTGAAATTAGAAAGTTTAAGTGCATCATTGCAGCAAGTTCAGCCCCCAAGACAGTCACTGTCTTTTGTATCATATATAATATTTTCACTATTATATTTTATTTGTAAACATAATGCTTTTAATGGTTTGTCCTTTCGTGTCTGCTGTGTTTTTACTGCAACACCTTGGTCTTTTTGTGAAATCCCTAAAGAAAAAGTACATTTTGATATTGAGAGAACATAAATTGGAATTTAATTGAGCTGAATAACTAATTAAGGGTATCAAAAGAACAGATAACTAACATCTACAGGGTGTGTGTACATTTGCTATTTTGCAGTCTTTGCCTACTGGTTATATACAAGGCACATATGATGAAGCAAACAGAGAAGAAAATAAAGAGAAAAACAGATATCCCAACATCCTTCCATGTGAGTGATGCTGCTTAAGATTATTTGCCTGCTTTATTTAAAAAGTTTTTATCCCAAGTGATATATAAACTAAAAAGTAAGTAAATAAAGTGAAACAAAAGATAAGGAAATCAAAAATCTAAATATGGATTCTCCATTCAAATTCACAGTTATTTTTGTTACTACTGACAACTAAGCTGTTCCTCAAATTTGTTACAAATTTATTTGTCACGAAAAAGTTCTCTAACAGCTAATTTCAAATTCATTATAATAGGCCCACAGAGATAATATTTCTGCTCCAGACCCTGCTGACAAAGCAAAAAGACTTTTGTTTTCACTTCCCCACAGAGATTTGTCCCTGCTTCTCTTATTTATACACTATACAGGACAGTACAGGTAATTGGATCTTTTATACACTTTTTGAGGACCTCTATATAATGCCAAGTATCCAAAGTGAAGACAAAGCAAATTAAACCATTTCACATGAAGTGTGCAGGTTAAATATTGCATATATACTGGAGTGAATGATTTTCCATTTATACCATTATTAGTACAGTAATTTTAAATTACAGTCATTTCATACAAATTGTATGGAGCACTGAGTTTTGGTCATATGCTCATTTGAATCAAGAGCACTGCTCCTTTTTTAATGCCCACCAAGCACTTCATAGAAGTAGAATACTCAAAAGGTGTAGTTATGTGCTTCAGTTCTGAAACGTCTGAATATGCATTATGTTAGTCTATGAAAGGCGGCACGGTGGCGCAGTGGGTAGCGCTGCTGCCTCGCAGTTGGGAGACCTGGGGACCTGGGTTCGCTTCCCAGGTCCTCCCTGCGTGGAGTTTGCATGTTCTCCCTGTGTCTGCGTGGGTTTCCTCCGGGCGCTCCGGTTTCCTCCCACAGTCCAAAGACATGCTGGTTAGGTGGATTGGCGATTCTAAATTGGCCCTAGTGTCTGCTTGGTGTGTGGGTGTGTTTGTGTGTGTCCTGCGGTGGGTTGGCACCCTGCCCAGGATTGGTTCCTGCCTTGTGCCCTGTGTTGGCTGGGATTGGCTCCAGCAGACCCCCGTGACCCTGTGTTCGGATTCAGCGGGTTGGAAAATGGATGGATGGATAGTCTAAGAAATTCAAGCCTGCTTTGAAGTATGCTATGTATATACTTTACTTTTATACTTTTATTAATTATGTCACTTTACTGTATCCAGCATTTTAATATTACTTTTAAAATAACATCTTATATTGCTTTGTAACATTTCTTGAAGGCCTTAACTCCTGACTTATTGTAAATACAGTGTCCATTATTTGCTTTAACAGATGACCATTCCAGAGTTGTCTTGTCACAGACTGATGGAGTGCCATGTTCAGACTACATAAATGCATCATATATTGATGTAAGTTAGTAATTGGATATTTTTTCGCTTAAGTAAATTTGGATCTTAATAAGATTAGAAATAAGCTTTAAACTAATCAGTTTGTCTTTATTTTATAGGGTTACAAGGAAAAAAACAAATTTATAGCAGCACAAGGTAATCAGCGCTTGTCTTGAAACAGAAAATAATCTGTTTTGCCACCTTCGAGAGAATAAGTTTGAATATTGCTCTGGTGACTGGCAGTGTGGAGTAAGCCTGACCTCCTGGTGCCTCAGTGTTGCTCCAAGGTTTCTTCTTATATCCAAAAAAGAAGAACCTGTTAGGCTTAATAATAAAGTTAATAAAGTGAAATTGGTCAGGTGTGAATCAGTATGGATGTGTGACTTGTGAAGGGTCGGTGCCCATTCTGGGGCCAGTTTGTACTTTTCAACCAGTTCTGCCAGGATAGGCTCTGAGACTACACTACTCTGAAAAGAACTAAGCAGGTTTGGGCAATAGATGAAGAGATGAACTGATGAGTGGATAGACTATAGTACATAGTTCACAGTAGATTTTGTATAATATACAGTACATGTAAGTTCTGGCTTGTATGAGTTTGTAAATAAATCACAAAGCCATCAAATTATACCAAACCAGCTTCAGGTTATAAAGATAATGTAAATATTTTTGTACTTAAGTCAAGAAAACATCTTTGTGATGTGGAGGTTGGGAGAACTAGTAATTTTTTGATTTTTGTGAAATGACCTGGATGTTATTTGTATCTTGTATGAGTTTGTGATATACGTATATAATTCTCCATCTGTGGATGATCACTTTTTGTATGATAATATATTAATCTGATGGATGCATATTAGTGCTGATAGTAATGAAGAAAGTTTGTTTTTTTAGTACAATAAAGTTCAACCATGCCACAAAGATTCCTAAAATGTGCATAGGCTACGCAAGAATTGTCAATTAAACACATACATTGCTTAGTTCTAATATAAATTGGCATTTGCAACAGACAGTTTTTAATATGCTAGTTGACCACTGTCCTTCCTGTCCAGTTATTCTGATTTTGAGTAGTGAGTGGCTGAATTGTCTTGTTTGCCCTCACTAAAGGGCTGAAGTGAAGCTTTATTGCTAGGTTCTCATTTGCCTTGCATTCCCACTGAAAAAAGATGGGTGTATCAAAAGTGGGCTTTTTTCATTCATCAAGCAGAGAAATAAATAAGTACGTAGTTATCAACTGAAGGGTGAAAAAAAAAATCAAGAAATAGAAGAATATTTTCTAGATAGCAGTGAAGAGTGAAATATTTCTGCCTCGCACAAGAACCTGAGGACTTGTTGAAGGGTGAGATATAAAAGGTACATGGATGGCCATTTGTCTGTCTTGATGAAGTTAGGCTATAAGTGTAAATATGACCTGTTTCAGTGCCAAAACTGAAATTGCACAGGAATTACTGGTAATAATGGAATGAGAAAATTATAATATTGCATACTGTATACATATCTAAAGTATTTTTATATCATTCTGTTTCTGAAAACCACACTTAAGAGATCATAATGGCTTATATATATATATATATATATATATATATATATATATATATATATATATATATATATACATAATTTTTTTTTTGCTATGCCTTAGGTCCCAAGCAAGAAACAGTAGCTGATTTCTGGAAGATGATATGGGAGCAGAAATGTGTTACAATTGTCATGTTAACAAATTTAAAGGAAAGGAAAGAGGTACAGATTTTCATGAACATAAATAAACACAATAAACGAAATGGAAGTCAGTTTTTGATCACTCGAAGGTTGTAAATATAAAAATTTGTGTTTGAATATACCTTAAAATTCAAATTTTTCAACTCTGAATTTTTGCTTTTTAGTAAATAAAAGCTTAAATCCAATTTTAATATATTACATTTTGTTTAATTAAAATTAACAGCTTTTCTTTTTAACAATATGTATGTTTTGGTAATATAAACATTTTAAAAGTCATATTTTGAATATGAGCCGGAATACAGAATTTTTCACATCTTGTTTACTGTAGGAAAAATGTCACCAGTACTGGCCAGATCAAGGATGCTGGACATATGGAAACACTCGAGTTGCTGTAGAAGATTTTACAGTCCTTGTGGACTACACAATTCGAAAGTTTTGTGTACAGTATGTAAGTATCCTTTTGACACAAACAAAAGTTCAAGTTCCTAGACAAATGTAATGTTAAGAGTACAAAGTACAATGAAATCCTTACATTAAAAGAATGGGGAATGATGTGACAGTCACTCATTGGGCTACAGTTCATCAGAGCACCTTTGGACGCAGGGCGGAAACCAGCCCTGGACCAGTTCATTGCAGGGCAAGTCCCACACATGATAGCACTCCCTCAGTTTGAGGCAATGCAATTTTTATTTGCATTTTTTGTAAATGTTTCATTATCACTATGTTTCACATATTAATGGCCTGGTGTGAATGAGTTTGGAAATGTGGAAAAACTTTCAGCTTAAAATCATTGATTAATTAGATAGAAAAATGGTGATTGGAATTTAGGAAGTCTGCCAAACACTGAACAACAGCACAGTTAAACAAACCCCAGTGGACTGGAAACCCCACTTCATGTAAAATGTGCTAGTGAAAAAGCACTGGGTCCAAAAAAGAGGCATGAGCTCTCTGGATGGAACTGTGTTGTTATTGCTTTCATTTCATCTATTCTCTAAATCCCTGGCACATGTCATTACATTAAACATTGATTTTAGTATATTTTTAACATTAAGAATCTCTGGATTTGTTTGTCTATGATCCTCCCAAACAACAATCTAAAATCACCTAAAATCAAGTACACAATACAAACAATATTTATGACATCTTAAAATCTCTTTCATGTCAAATAGTGGCATTTTCTGTTTGAGAAGGCTACTGGTAAATTGTTTTTAGCATTTCTGAATTTTATTAAATTTAAAATCACTGCAACAAGAAAAAAAAAACAACAATCATAAGTACAAGTACAATCATTCAGACAGCTGACATACGTGGAAAACCTACTTAAAACTTAAAACCCACCCCAACCCCACTCCTGGTTTAGAGGGCCATAAATTTAAAAAGCTCATTACAATGCATTTTAAAACATTAAAAGATAATAAAACAGAGGTGAAAATAAAGGTCCATCATGCTTTTTTAGTTTTTTTTCCTATTGACTTGTAAAGGGTAGTGTAGGATTTTACCAATTTAGCCAAAAAGCTATTTATGTTATTTGGATTTGTACTGAGAAAAAGAATATTTCTTGTGCAAAAATGGTCTGAAAGTACCATACAAGTCCAGTGGCACACACTAGTGCCACATTGCCCTGAATGTTCTTGAATAACAAATTCAGAATCAAAATAATTAATTAATCAATTATCCATAAAAAGGTATGTGACTTATTATTTAAGAAGCAAAAAAGATTTGAGCCATAATTAATATTCTTTCTATTCTTTTAAATTGTTCAGTATGCAGAACATTTCTCTAAAGTCAGATTTTCACCTGTACTTCTAAGCCTCCCTGTCTATTTGAACCCCCAAGTAATATCAGTAATGCTGCACAAATAGTGTTGAAAACATCTTAAGAAAAGTTATAGCATTTTCCAGCTTCCGTACCTACATTAAATAAAATCTTCAGTTAATAAATCTAGCAGGTAAAAGCATCTTGTGGATTTAACTTTTTGAATTCTACTTTTTGAAGTCCTTTCCTAATGGAGAGCATGAAGGGAGAGTTACTTAAGTAAGAAGTAAAAAAATACAACCGTACAGACATTTATTTTGTAGTTTCTTGTACGTAAAAAAGTAAAGATCCTAGTAAATTAATTGACAGTGGGCTTTATCAAAGAAGTTCATGAATAACATGTTCATTGATTTCTTTTTCTTTTAAAGCAAGCAAGTGATGGCACTAAATCCTGTAGATGTGTTACCCAACTACACTTCACCAGCTGGCCTGATTTTGGTGTGCCTTTCACCCCCATTGGAATGCTGAAGTTTTTAAAGAAAGTGAAAATGGTTAATCCCTCATTTTCAGGACCTATTGTTGTTCACTGCAGGTATTGTGTGTGTGTGTGTGTGTGGCTTTTTTGTGTGTCATTCATACATTCTTTTATTTTCCCACCATCCTATCCATTAACAGAATCGCTGGTAGCCAGTGTCTGTCACTCTACAGCACAAGGCATGAGCACCAGTCCAAGGCACACTCACACACACGGACCCCTTGCTCATACAGTATCGGTTTAGAATTACCAGTCAGCCTAAGCTACATGTGTTTAGTATGCAAATAGAAAACGCACACAGACACTGTGAGGACATGTGAGATTCTAAATCAGGACTCTGACACTGTGAAGCAGAAATGCTATCAGTAAAATTAATTTATAACTAGGTGTAAAGCAATATTTCATTATAACATATTTCACCTTTATCTTTTTGACTATCTTTACAGACCAAATTGTCCCATAACTATAAAATGAGTGCCTGTGTCACTATCAGCATTAGTTTAATTTATTATATAGTAGAAATTGTGACACCTTTTTAAACAAATGTAAAAGGATTAAACACAAAATATAATGTGCATTCATTAATCTGTAAAATGCATTATTGGTAATTTGTTTGACTGATTTTCATATATGCATGTTCTATATATATTGCTTTTTTCCTTGTCTAGCTAGCTCTTCAGCTTAAGTCTGTGCCAAATCGTTTTGCGCTGGAGCCCAGCCAGCAGACCTAAATCTCTCTTAAATGCAAGATATTTGTGGATTGCCATCTCAGTGTTCAAAATTTCTTATCTGTTCATGACAAACACTTAGAGGGGTTACATAATCTCTTTTATTAATTTTCTAATTTTCTATTTCAATTTAGAGTTGCAGGTAGCCAGAATCTGTCTTGGCAATACCAAAGCATAACTGGAGACAACCATGAACATGTTTTCTGTTGCTTGTAGGGTATGCTTTACAACACTCTACAATCCTTCACTCCAATACAATTTATGTAAATATGTTTGGGATGTGAGGGGAAATAAGACTACCCATAAAGCCAAAATAAACTGGATGCAAACATGCAGTCTCTGCTTAAACATTGACCTTTCCAGGATTTGAACAAAGACATCAGCACTAACTACTGTGTCACAATGCTGCCTTTAATTTTGGTCATCGTTTTAGTTAGAAAACTGTTCTAACAAATTCATTATTATATACATGGTGCAAACTTCTAATTGTATCTGTTTTTTTTATTTTGTAAACTGGTGTGGCCTGTGATATTATGATAATGATGTAGAAAGGAGCATTGATGGAATGAGGTATTGAGAAAGGCATCTTGATTTTTACATTATACTTACTTAACTTCTGGCAACTACTCTATTAAATTCTTCAGTGTAAGTCCTGTCTTTACATTCATATCTCCCTTCTTTGGTATTACATTCATAACTATGACTCTTGCTGTTCTTGACAGTGAAGCTTTAGTTCCGGGTTCAGTGTTGCACATTATGTCATTGCAACAAACCAAGAAGCTGGCCACATTCACCCCACTCACAAAGTAATTTGCATCATGCAAACAGTATAACTGAAGCACATGCAACATACAGTTTCTTTATCTACTGCAAATCCTTTCCGTTTATGTTTTTTTCTTTCCCATATGCTGTCTACTTTATTCACATATGATGAAAAGTACAAATGATAAATGGTTTAAAAAATTTTTTATGAATCCATCCATCCATCCACTTTCATAACCGTTTACTTCTGTTAATGGGTCACAAAGGATGCAAAAACTGTATAAGACACATGGCTGGAATCAACACTATGAGTGTCAGTACAATAAAAAAAATATTATTACTAATTCAAATAAAAATGTAGGAATTTATTTGAATTATTTGTACCTGAAATCATTTGAAAAAAATATGTCTTTCAGTTGTGGAGCTTTAAATATGTGAACATAAGAATCAACAGTCGAGTTCTTACCAAGTTTTAAAATTAGATAACTCACGTGACAAACAACACCTAAACTGATTTTATTTTAGACAAGAATAAGTCAACATGCAGAAGCTCAGCAAAGAAATGTAAATCTCAGCCTTGAATAAGTAGCTTCTAGAACTGCCTTTAAACATGAGAAATCACAGAAAGAGGGTATACTTACTTTTTCACATTACTACATAGTCTGTACCTTTTGGTACACTGATTTGCTAGCTTCATTGTATTACTAGTTATTACGCTAGTGTATATTTTCATATATTTTCCACCATATAGCAAAAGATTGATGATTTAACAGTGACAAATAAGGAAAATTTTTCTTTGAAAATATTCTTAGATCAGTAAGCAACAGTAAATAATGTCACACTTTAAAACACTTTTTTGAATCTTGTATTTCTACGCTGAATTTTCTGGTCAAAATAAAGTTAAACTTTATATCAACATTTTATTTAAAATTCTTTTTCTTTTTTAATATAGTGCTGGTGTGGGAAGAACAGGGACATTCATTGTTATTGATGCCATGATTAACATGATGCATACAGAACAGAAAATAGATGTCTTTGGCTTTATTTCAAGGATACGGGATCAAAGGTCACAGCTTGTTCAGACCGATGTAAGCATTTTTAAATGATCTTTAAGGTGCTTTGTGATAATCATTCCATGTAGCATGCAACAAGTGAAAATTAGTTCAGCTGAGTCTGAACTGTGAAATTTCTATTTTCTGTTCTTGCTTTACCACTCCGAGGGAAGCATGCAGAGAATGACAAAGATTTTAGCAGCACTGGCGTCTACTTTAATTAAATATGATATATAAAAGTTTCAAATAAAACATTGACCTCTATTCATATTCAAAAACATGTCTGCGGAACACACATGTAAGTGTTCTTTGATATTTTTCCTGGATGTAGGTCAGAGAATAAAACATTTTTTTTGTTGTTAATAGATGCAGTACTCCTTTATCTACCAAGCTCTTTTGGAATACTACCTCTATGGGGACACGGAGCTAGATGTATCCTCTTTAGAAGGACACTTGCAGAAGCTTCACAGTACATCAGCCCCTTTTGACAGAATAGGACTGGAGGAAGAATTCCGAGTAAGCAGAAAGTGTTCTTTGAATACTTTTATCATTGTGTATCTTTGTCATTTATATTTTTCATATGACAAATTAAAGTATGTATTTTGAAAGCAGTATAGCATACAGAATAGGTCTATTTTAAGGGTGTTTTACGCATCTACTATGATTGTAAATTTTTGCAGTTAGATATGGTGAAGTATAGCTGTTCTTGTAGTTTGTTTTCTATTATCCAGTCTTGCATCCTAAACAACTTGCTATTCATTTATTGTTGTTACTGTTCTAGTCACCTGCTAATAGTCATCAGTACAAAAAATACAGATTATTATTGTCCATCCATTAGTCTTTTGATGATGATAATAATAATATTACATTTTATTTACTGTATATAGTTCTTTTCCCATGCTTAAGGCACTTGATGTACAATTAATACCTAAAATGATGTTTTTAGAGGCACCAGATGCCACTTTACTGTTTGACATGTACAAATCTATCAGGATTGTGATCAGTTAACAGACTCATTTTACTGTCAGATTGTGAGTCTGATATTTTCAAATAAAACACCAGACAATCCTTGCAATTTTTTTTTTCTAAATAAATGTCAAGAATGGACATTAGACTTCTTGTTTTATAATATTGTGGCTTTCATTGATTGTTCTGCAGAAGTTAACTAATGTCCGAATAATGAAGGAAAATATGCGGACAGGAAACCTTCCAGCCAATATGAGGAAAAATAGAGTGCTCCAGATTATCCCATGTAAGCTTGTTTAATACTGAAAAAAATCGCTTTTTTCAAAAAACGTACTTGTTTTACTTGCTGAAATTCTGTTCTTTGGAATGCATATTGTGTCATTATTGATTCCTTACTATTGTTTAAATGTTTGTTATATATATTGAGAGTAAGTGATAGGTATTGTGGATGCTAGAGGTTGCTCTTACCCCGTGAAACCCAACAGACAGATGTTCAGAACACACGTTTAAAAGCACCAAGCAGAATTTTAATTATTTTCTTAAATATAGTGCCCCAAAGCACCACAATCACCACAATTCACAATAATCACCAATAATCACAATACTACAATTCTCTTCCCAGCAGCTCCATCACACTCCCTCCCAACTCCGGCACTATCTCTGCTGGGTCTCGATCAGTCCTTTATATTCCTTGACCTGGAAGTGTTCCTCCTCTTCTTCCGGGTCAAATGACGCCTCATCAGTTCTTAAGCAGCCCGGAAGTACTGTGGGCTTCTGTCCTCCTGACTCCGAAGTACTTCCAGGTTGTAGGAAAAGTAGGAGTCCCCAGGTCCTTAATGAGCTCCCCCTGGTAGCACCCATGGCACCCAACAGGACAGAGAAAATGGACTCCATGTCCCAGGATGCCCTGAGGGAATCCGGAATACAGCTACCGTCCAAGGGATCTGCCATCTAGCGTTCTGGGAGAGGCAGTGTCCTGAAAATTCTGCCTTCCTCCATTCTTTCAGTTCAGGGATGTCCCGGCCGGATTGAGCTGCCGGCCGTTTATTACAGTATATATTTTCATTTAACAAGGCTTGCTTTAAGTTATAATAAATGGTAAATGTTAAATTTCGTTGCCATTGTAATTCAGACTTTACAGTTCAGTCTTCTTCTTACACCATAGTTATGAAATCAAAATATGCTCTGTTATACACTATGTAACTACACTTGCAGTATCCAACAGCTAGCCCAACATTTCACCATCCGAAAAACCTTCAGGGTGTAGACTATAGGGGACGTGACAAGTGCATTACAGGGATCCTGATCCATGTGTCTTATGGATGTTTAAAATGTTCTGGCAGATGTATACTATAAATATCTTGTTATTAGAACATTTAAACACTCTAGACGAGAACAGGCCATTCAGCCCAACAAAGCTCGCCAGTCCTATCCACTTATATCTAATGGGTGCTTGAATGGATTAATATTTGATAACTGCAGGAACCACCACATTAATCAGAATATCCTGTAATGTTCCTGGACCTATTTCAAGACTTGTCTAGCTTTATAACATAAAATTGTAAAGTTCCATTTGGTGATGGGTACATACAGTAGGTGAATTAGCAAACACATTCAGATTTTCTATGTAATTCCACCAAAATATTTTTTTTTGTATCAAGAAATCTAGTTTGCACCACAAAAACACATCTAAACAATTAATTATGCTGCGTTTATCAGCATGCATTTTCAAATATTAAAGGATAGATCCTTGGGGTATTGGATTTTTATCATATGCTATCCAACTGTTAGTTTTATTTATCACAAATGAAGAAGAAGGAGATCAGATTAGAAAATAGCCTTCTGTTTTCCAGTGTGTTCAATGTTTGAGTTCATTAGCTCGATACAACCCTCTTGTCTTTCACTAGAATTCATCTGAATCTTCCACTGCTCTCCACCCTAAGCTGTGCACTCTGATATGCCTCTCTTGGCGCAAGTACTGAAATCAGTTGTTAGCAGACTGACTCTAGTCCATCTGCTAGCACAATTGTGTCATTAACAGGGGTGTGTTTCCGACCACCACACTGCCATTGGCTTGATGTTTTCAATATTCCTCTAACCAGTGACATTCCGGGGTTATTTGGTGCCTAGGTGAGATCAGACAAGTGACCCCCCAGCCTTTCATGGCCACAAAGTGTATTCATACATGTTGGAACACCATGCCGTTAATGTCCGGTTTATTGCAACAAGCTCTCAAATTTCAAAGTGCAATAATATGTTTCACCACCCCCAACAGAAGTCTCAGTCAATATTCTTAGAATAAGCACACTAAAAATAATAAACCTCCACTGCAATAGGAAATACATTAACCACACGAGATATTCAGTAAACATTAAATAAAAAAACAAGTTGGGCACAATACCATTACTTATATCACCTAAAACCTGGCCCTCCTTCTCTGCCATGCCTTTTAGCTGCAGCCTACCGATAATGTTTTAGGAGAACCTTCAGCTGTATTGTAGTAGAGGTAGTAGTGTAGTCATGTGTACAGAACACAGTGCATGTCTGACCAACAAAAACAACTGAATATTTGACAAAATCTAAATTTATATTAGTCACTTTAAACTGCAGTGTGAACATAGTCCATGTCACTTTGAATGTGATAAAACACTGTCCAGTGTATGTATTGCCAGCAACAGACTAAACTAGTGTTTAGTAATTAGTAGTAATTACAGGATTAATTTTCTTCATATGGAGAGCCGATCCCTAATTGGGTTTTCACATTCACATCAGAGGCTGCAATAATATCATGAAAAACTATTGCCATGATTTGACCTGGCCATTCCCATAGCAGCTTCCTTTTAGCCTTTTTTGGCTCTTTGTCTTCCTCATTTTGGCCTGAGCTTTGCAGGAACTCTATCCAAAACACTATGGTCAGTTTTGACTTTTGAAGACACTTAAGTCAGACACTAATTGAGCTCTGCACTAGAGGAGTTGTCTCATTCATTTTTGCTGGATGTGCTGTAGTTAAAATTCAGTTAATTAAAGAGTGCAGGCTAAGTTATCAAAAGGGTACAATGCCCATATGTAATAGGGTTAATAACATTACGTACAGTTAGGTACTGCTACAATTACTAATCCATAAAGCTAATATGAAAATGTTTTTGATGACATTGTGGCATAACATATATTTATCATTAGCAGTTTTCTCCTTTTCTTCCTTTCTTTTTCACCTAAAAAATTTTAAGATGAGTTTAACCTTTTCCTAATCGGTTATGATGATGTTTGCTGTCTGATAAACATTTTCCAGCTATTGTAATGAATTTGTCACTTGCTGTATGCTTCATCAAACTGTACATTGTGCCATTGGAATGGTCACATCTAAGAATTTTAACCTAGACATCCAAGTGTATATCAGTGGCTATATACATAACTTGCCTCCATTGAAAATAACTACAAGTGATATTTTCCAGTCATCTTCTGACAATCCCAATGAAATCAGTGTACTTTTTTTGGAAAAGCATGTCAGTTTACCTGAGCTCATAAAAACTTAAACAGCTGTAAAACTGCTTAGCACACAAAACATCAATATGGCTTTATCACAGTTGTGTTATGAATAGCTAGCATCTGTTTTAATGTCTTGATACAAGATTAACATTCTCACTTAATTACTTTCATCCCTGTTTATTTATTGTTCTCCTTGTTTACTCATAAGCTTTCTGTATGTATTAAAATGCACTTTTTCTTAGACAAAAAACTATACTTAATCATTTTTTAATAAATCTCTCTTTACTTGTTCAGTAATTAGTCCTAGATACAACATCAAGCATTCTTCGGTTCTATGTAAATGCCTGGTGCACTGTTCGCATCTCAGGAAGTGAAACCATAGTAGTTTCAAAGCTACACTTCCTACTACCTAAACATCCAAATCAACTATTTTGTCACATTTAAAGTAAATGCATAAATTATACAGTGAATCAACAGCACAGTTAGATATGCAAATAATACTTTCATTGTACATGTGACAATATTACTGCTATTACTTGCAAAATGTAACAAGAAAGTCTATATACTATTGACAAATTTCTTATGTTCTTATGTGAGTAATTTGTTCTGCCCTTATCTGCATTAGTTTCCTTCCACAATTCCAAAGACTAGCAAGTTAGGTTAGCTGGTGATACTATATAGGCGCACGCACGCGTGCATGTGTTTGTCTGTTTGCTCGTGTGTGTGTGTGTGTGAGTGGGCTCTGCTTTGGACTGACGCTAGTGCTGTTTTCTGCCTGGAGCTCATTGTTGCTGGCATAGGTTCTGGTCACCTCCCTAACGTCTGAGAATGCATGTTATTTAATTTATATAGGGTAATTGTTCCTTTTTTTTAAGGTGCACACCCATACTACCCCCACCAATTAAACTTACTTTAAACATTAACTAGCCGAAGCCCGCCTTAGCATACGGCGGTGTAAGAATAGGAACGGAAAACGGTGAGAAGGGAATTCAGAAATCAAAAACAAATAAATACTTCTTGAAAGACGCAGTTGTTAATAGGTGTTTTGGTGGAGACGACAGATAATGAGTCGAAAGATCTACTCGTACTACAATATCAGGTCTGTGCTCTGGTCTTTGGGTATCCGAAAGTGCATGTAGAATTTCCAGCCAAGCAGGATTACATGTGAAAGTGATAAATAAATCAGGCTTTCCGAATTTATGTACTATGGCCATGGCATCCTGATAGTTTTGTTGCATGTATCTTGGACTTCCTGGAAATGTGGACGGTGATATGATCATTTTGCCTACACATACGTTGTAATTTTCAGCGTTTGCTTGCAGTGCATCTGATAGTCCTTTGTATTGTTCCATGCGCAGATCTTGTTGATGTAATCTGAGATAGTTGAGACGCGTGTCCTCTGTTTTAACATATGCACCTATAACGTCTTGTTCGAATAGTTTGCCGCTGGAGTGCAAAATACTAAATGTATTCCTCATTGCTAATTTGTATGCGTAAAATTGGCATTGAGTAAGCCTTATTCACTTGGTTGTTCTTTCATCGGGAACATGTTGTAAATCTTTGTGCCAGCCAATGTCTCCGTAAGGGAATAAAAGTGGGTAAACCATAGGATCGCAATTCATATTGAGCGTGGAAATTTGTTTACAGGAGTTGCCTATGGGTTAGATGCAAATGTCCTTTTCAGCAGGCGGTTCGCCATCTTCTCCGACGAAAATCGCTGCAACATCGGTGTGACATGTCGGGGCATTGTATCGTCATAAATCCTGCCTAAGGTTTTCCTTGAAAACCATTCGTACAGATGCTGTTGGATTGGACTGAGCAATTTCATGCATGTGTTTGTATGATTTAGTGAAGGGGTTGATGGTTCTGAGCATGGAATCTAGCTGGAGAAGTAAATTTTCGCTGCATGCAGAGTTTGCTTTATTTTGTAAGCATACTTCAGTAGCTTGCGCTGTGTCAAAAACATACAACTGTCCATATCCTGGAGAGGTAGAAGTGTTAGCGTATAGTGGAGAGATTTGGTGATAAATTTGCCCGTGTATTTTAAAACAGTATGGTCCTTGGCCAGGAGGTTCAGTTATTTGTTTGGAAGCAAACGCTAGAGAAGAGTTGTATTCTCGAATGTGTTCACGATAATTGTTAGCTTCTGATGTTTGCTGTGTAAGAAGCTGTTGTAAAGACACAGGTGGCTCTCGCAAAGGTGGTAAAGCTACTTTACCATTGTGGCAGCACCTCGAGTACTTGTTGGATGTATTACGCTCAGCAGGCCAGTATAGTGCATGACAGTGTTTGCACTGCTGGTCTGGAGTCCCAATGTTGTACTCTTGGACGAGAAGACAGGAATTAGGTGAAGAAGTACCCATGGTAACGGGAAGAGGATTGTGTGTATGTCCGCTGAGACTGCGTTGGTTTGGAAACGTTGCTTTGCAGATGTCGCATTGCAAGAGTTGTGAATGAGTTTTATTGTGTTTAGTCAGACAATCCTGTGTAGTGAACTTCTTATTGCATTTCTCATATAGTTGTTGGGAAGAATGCCTTTTCTTGTGTTTAGCAAGTGAGGTTCGCCTTTGAAAGGTTTTGTTGCAGGAATCGCACTGGAAGAATGTGGGGAAGGGTTTGGAGGAGGACGAATAGGAATTGAGAAATGCTGTGTCGGCTGTGTGTGGGCAGGACCGGTTTTGAAGAAGAGCCACAGGCAGCATGGGGAAGGGTTAGGAAGAGGACGAATAGGAATTGAGAAATGGCGTGTCGGCTGCATGTGGGCGGGACCGGTTTTGAAGTGGAAGCAGGACGAACCAGAAGAGAAATATATATAAGAGATTATTAAAGGAATGAATTTGGATCCTGCAACATATACTGCTACCATTGTTTGGTTCTGTTTCTGACTTCTTAGAAATGCAGAGATGAATTACATGTAATTTTAGGGAACACTACTGTTTCCCTTTCCTATAGCTAATGTTCTTGTGTTTACAGTATATGATGATGTGGAACTTGCCATCTTGGCTTCCCACTAAAGATGAATAAATGCTTTTATAAAATTTCTTGCATCATGATGTGTCATGTTTTGTTGTAAAAAAATGAAACTTTTTTTTCCAACAGATGACTTTAACAGGGTCATTCTTTCAATGAAAAGAGGTCAAGAAAACACAGATTACATCAACGCATCTTTTGTGGATGTAGGTATACTTTTCATTTGTTGAAAAACATAATGTTGCCATGTATTGAAAAGCATAAAATAATAGTAACAGCTAATACAACTTTAGTTACATTTCACCATACATGACAATTTTTAATATTTTAAATTATGTAATAGTTCATGTGTGCCTTACCTGATTTATTTATACAATGTGATGTACTACAATGAAAGACTTGCAGAGACACTCTACCTTCTTCATGCCTGACCTTGTTTTCTCTACTACTATCCCTACTATGGAGGAGAAACTAGATTTCCCTTTCTTTGAAAATGGTTCAGCTGTGCTAGCTCCTCATGATCCTTTTCAACAGTCTCTGAGGTCCTCCCAGACTATAACGCGTTTTACACCTTTACTGATTATTAATCATTGGTGGAATCTTATTATAGGCACTTCAGTTTTCAGTTTCTTTTTTGGATGTGATTTTCACCGAGTACAGACTCAGAGCACTGTAACAAGTTCAAATGTAAAATCCAAATACATACATTACAAATTACTAATTATATAAAGCAAACAATATGGATTAGTTTAAACAAACAGTAAAAGAAAAGCAATTTTAAATTGAATGATTTGAAAGGATCCTAGTAATCTATGTCCATGAATATTACCTTAGGGGAATCAAAAGGCAAAGTCAGACACAGTCCCAATTTTGGAGACCTAGAGCAATTGGCCCCACATTCCTTCCTTGGCATTCTACAATAAAAGTTTGTTCTGCACAGTCTAATTTAAAGACAGAAATCTTTTCATCTTTGGAGTACAAAGCTTTTGATATCAGTGGTTTCTTTCCCATCAACAGGAGAGAAAAATCATGGCAGCAGAGCAATGGTATGTACTGTAGTGCCCCAGCAGGGTAACAAGAAATGAAAGAGAGTAGAGGAGAGTTAGTAATAGTTCATAATTATTGTAGTACGTATATTTTTCTTAGAAATTACTAACAGATACAATATACCACAGCTGTAATCATTGTATGCCAGACTAAAGTAGCAGTGAGTCTTTAACCTGGATTTAAAGGCTGCCTGAGAGGGGCATTTTTTTTATACAAGCAGGCAGATTGTTTCACAGCTTTGGGGCTCTGCAACAAAAATGTTCTCCTACTGTTATTTTGCTAATACTTGAGAACGTTTGTAGACTTGCATCTTGAGATCTTTCTGTGTGCTCTTGTTTCTATGTAAGTAGGGCCTAAGCCATTTAAAAGCTTTCTGCGTAAGGAGGATTTTGAAAATCAACCCTAAGCCGGTGTAAAGCCAGTATAAAGTTTTAACAGAAGTAGTGTGGTCATAGTACCTACTTCTAATTATGATTCCTGCAGCAGTATTTTGAATTAACAAAAAGCTGCATATAGAGCAGTTCGAACAGCATGCATATAACATATTGCTGGAGTCAGTAGACAGACAGACAGACAGACAGACAGACAGACAGACAGACAGACAGACAGACAGACAGACAGACAGACAGACAGACAGACAGACAGACAGACAGACAGACAGACAGACAGACAGACAGACAGACAGATAGATAGATAGATAGATAGATAGATAGATAGATAGATAGATAGATAGATAGATAGATAGATAGATAGATACTTTATTGATCCCAAGGGGAAATTCACATACTCCAGCAGCAGCATACTGATACAAAAAACAATATTAAATTAAAGATTGATAACAATGCAGGTAAAAACAGACAATAACTTTGTATAATGTTAACGTTTACCCCCCGGGTGGAATTGAAGAGCAGCATAGTTTGGGGGAGGAACGATCTTCTCAGTCTGTCAGTGCAGCAGGACATTGACAGCAGTCTGTCGTTGAAGCTGCTCTTCTGTCTGGAGATGACACTGTTTAGTGGATGCAGTGGATTCTCCATACTTGATAGGAGCCTCCTAAGCGCCCGTCGCTCTACCACAGATTTCAAGCAACAGTAATACTTAAATTAAATGTATTAACTAAATTTTCAGATCTTATATTTAGAAATTTTCATATTATTTTAGTATTTTGTAACTGGAATAAACTGACTTTTTATACTTTTGTAATGTATGTTCTAAAAGACATGCTGGTGTTAAAAGCATGCTGACTCAATAAAGCTGATATTTATCTCTACTAAGTTAAAAAGTGCCAGAATATAGTCGCAGTCTACATCATTCCACCTATAAATAACAATAAATATCCTCCAGCCACTCGGCATTGTTTGGACTGAAAGAAAGGTCCTGCATATGAGTGAAAGTGAGAGTGTTATGTTTTCTACTGATAGTTGCCAGTGGAGGCAAGTAAAGTGAAAACAATAAAGGTCAAAGTACTGAGCCTTGTGGGACACCCTGTTTAACTTTTGAAACATATTGATGGTGTACTGTCAACATATTTCTGCAAATAATGAAATTGATTACCATGTTTCTTTTAACTTCACCTGTTTGTTGTCTGGTACAAATCTTGTAATCAATACAAGATCGATAGCCTACTTCCTATTGTCCAAATGGCTTGAAATTTTGCACACTTACTCACTTCCGATGACAATACTTGAATCAATAATCAGTTTCACTAATTGATCAATTAATCCATGTTAATTAAGAAATGAAATTTTCATATGAAGAATAGTTAAAGATTTCACCAATAGATGGTGCTAGTAACGGATAGAAATATTAAAGGAAGTCTTAAACTATTGATTACAAAATTATACTAAAACAAACCAAAGACTGAAAAGTTAAAAAGTATTGGAAATACTTTTTAAAAACTGCACTTATATTAAGTTAAAAAGTGAAACTAAAAAGTAAAAAATAAGTCTCTCATACATCACACGTGAAATAAAAGCATGGGCGCTTTTTAATCAATCAATAAAATCTTAGTAAAAGTGCCCACACTTTTATTTCACGAGTGATATATGAGAGACTTATGCTTTACTTTTTAGTACACCTTTTAACTTAATATAAGCATGGTTTTTAAAAAGTATTTTTTTATATATCCATCCATCCATTTTCCAACCCGCTGAATCCGAACACAGGGTCACAGGGGTCTGCTGGAGCCAATCCCAGCCAACACAGGGCACAAGGCAGGAACCAATCCTGGGCAGGGTGCCAACCCACCGCAGGACACACACAAACACACCCACACACCAAGCACACACTAGGGCCAATTTAGAAACGCCAATCCACCTAACCTGCATGTCTTTGGACTGTGGGAGGAAACCGGAGCGCCCGGAGGAAACCCACGCAGACACGGGGAGAACATGCAAACTCCACGCAGGGAGGACCCGGGAAGCGAACCCGGGTCCCCAGGTCTCCCAACTGCGAGGCAGCAGCGCTACCCACTGCGCCACCGTGCCGCCTTTTTTATATATATTTTTGATAAATATGAACTAAATATGGATTTTTGTACCCTTCTCATTTCTTCAGTATCAACTAAATGACCATAGCTGAGAAAGGAGTATGTAAACTGATCAGTAAACTAAGAGCTTTGACTTAGTGCCCTCTTTACCACCACTAAGCAGTATAAACAATAAAAATTTCTTGTACACATCTAACTAAATAATCCATTCTAATATAAAGTTTATTAAAATATAATTAACTAAACTTTATCTATCCATCTTTAGAGTTATGGAGAATGTAGGTATATCTGAGCATAAGTCAGAAACTAAATTTGGTCAGGAGACAATGTAGGGCACAATCAAACACACATACAGTACTCTCTCATATAGGGGAACTTTAGTACTACCAATCAAACTCTTAGACACAAAATTTTCACATAGAAGAGGAAAGCTGGAACAATTGAAGAAGAACCTCAGTACACTCCAAACAAAGAGGAACTGGACCGACTTATGTCCTAAGTGTTGACTGCTGGACTAATATGTCACTCTGCAAAATTTGTGATTATAAAAATCACAGAATTTTGGTTCCAATTATAACACCTTTTTCAGTTTTAAATACATTAAAATGAGGAATTTATAGTGCATTTTAAATCTAAACTATCATTAATAAATTAATCGTAGTGTAACATTTATGTGTTAGGCAACCTAGCACATGTAATGTTTCTTTCCAGTCTTCAATCCAGCTAAGTAGATAGATGAAATCCATGTTTGTCGTATGGAATAATAATTTAAATGCAGCATTTACTCCAACTTGGGTCAGCAGTTATTTTGATTTAGTCTGCCTCTTAGTCCATGCACCTTGCAGTTTGATTCCTGGATATGGTACACCAGAGATCACATCAGTTTCCTCTGATTACTTCAGATTTCTCATTCAGTTCAAAAATATTTGGGTGACAGCTCTAAACTGACCTGTTTTGAGCAAGTGCAGGATAATATACTGCATATATTAATCCTACTCTGTCAAATCATTTGGCAGCATAGGTATGGACAGACTAGGTATACAATAATCAACATTGACATGTTCCCATAGGATATTTACCTTATTTCCAAGCGGAAAAACTGGAGATATGTCAGACCATTTTGAAACTTTTGAACAAAATTTATGAACTGGCGAAGGTTCACACAAACATCATCACTTGTCCTGTTTTATCATTTGAATGTGGTGGCAAACTAATTCTCAACAAATAGCAAACATGCTAACTGTAATAAATAGATTATACAGTTTATACATTGTACAATGATAATTAAAGATGGATAATTGAAAATATATACAGATGCAGAACCATAAAACAGCACTTAACAGATCTTGGTTTTCTTTCTCCTCTTACAAATTAGATTTCCATCTTTTTAATTCTTGTCTAAAGAATTTATCAAGGAAAGATTATTGGTTTGGGACTGGCCTTTGTAAGATTTATATTCATGTAGAGGATAAAATGGATAAATGGTTCTGTATTTATAAACTTCTCAGTTCCTGGATGCTTTGATAAAGCATTGTTGATTGTCTCCAATACTTGTCTGTACTTGCTTACCCTTCCTGGGGTGTGACATGCTGTGTGACAAGCAGCCCTGTGGCTGGACACAAGCAGCTGCAAGTTCTAAGAGAAGAAGCTTACACTTTCATGAATTTAGCTTTATAAGCACATTTAGAAGGAGAAAGTTATAAAACTAAAAGATGTGTTGTTCATACAGCTTATTACTTACCGCTACAGTAATTTCAATAACCAGGAATGCAGGCTGTCTTCTACTTTTAAGATCCGGCACTAAATTCCCCTTTGGACTACAAGGGCTCTGTTGAGTTGATGCTGAGAGTGCAGGTAATTAGTTTAGACACTGGGTTATAAAAGTAAGATTGGACATTTTACTATGGTTTTATGAATACATACCATATAGGCTCAAACATTTAGTTCATAATTGGTGCATAGGAATATCTGGCAAGGCTGAGTTATAGTTATTTTAATTACTGACTAATGTATCTTAATGTCTTTTATAAGCTTTGTATGCTTGTCATTCAACCTTATCAGATAGAGAGAATTATTCTCCTAATTACACAGAAAAACTTTGGTTTGCCAAAAGGAATTTCTTAGTTGATGGGGGGCCGAAGTTAAGTTTCAGTCAAAGGTTGCAGCTCAGATCTGCAAGTGCTCTTTTAGTCTCATATGCCATGTCAAAGAAAGAGTGCAATAGTACTTTGTTCAGCTCCATTATTACTGAAACACTGCTATGAAGGAAAGGAAATGCAAGACTGGGTAAGAATACAAATGTTTTTATTTTAGATGATTATCTATATACCCTAGTCTAAGAAATTTCTACAGCTGATATCTCATTGTTCTATTACGATCCAAATAACACCTATGAATCTCAAGCACTGCCTTAAGATATAACCATCAAGTGCCACATTTATTTAAAAATGAACCACTAATGTACTAGCACAATTACTACTGTAATGTATGTCTATTGACTTACTGTATGTATTTTTTACACTTTACTTTGTACAGGGCTACCGGCAGAAAGACTATTTTATTGCAACACAAGGTCCCTTAGCACATACGGTGGATGACTTCTGGAGAATGGTTTGGGAATGGAAGTCTCATTCAATTGTAATGCTTACAGAACTCCAGGAGAGAGAACAGGTACTCTATATGGTTATTGTCATACTGTTTACAAACATTGCTTTCTGCAATGAAAAAGGAAATGTCATTTTACAGTACTGACTGTATGAGACTATGAAAAAGCTTTTTTACAAGTTATATTTAAAAAAAAATGATGAAAGGGCAAACAAAGAACATTTATAAATAAAAGGTTTATTGCAGAGAAGGGGATAAAACCTCAAAAGATCCAAACAATGCAAAAAGGGTTTGCCTAAAAAAGCAATCTACAGAAACCAAGTTTCAAAACACAAAAGAGAAATCAAAATTTTAAGAGCAAAAATGTCAAAAACTACATAAAATCCAAAGAATAATGATAAATAATAAGAGGAGAACTCACCAACGACAGCACATACAAATATACCGCAGAGGGGCTGTAATTTCCATAAGATTTATTAGGCTGAGAGCAGTTCCTCAATGCAGATCAACAGGTGGCACCCACAAAGCACAAGGGACATAGCAGAACATTGATCCAGATATAGAAATTAAACAATAACATAAACAATAATAATTAAAGTATTAAAAATGAATGAAAAAGACATAAAAAAAGAAATTTAAAGTTAAGTCGGTGGGTGAATCCAGGCTTACACGTAACACCCTCACTGTGTGACTCTGAGCAAGCCACGTAACCTGTGTGTGTTCTGTACTTGTAAAGGGCCTTAACTTATTGCTTGATATTGAGTTGATACTGGACAGACATCCTATGTCTTGATCTTTGCGCTACCAGGATATGCTCTAGCCATGAATAATTCTTTATTGGACTAAAAAGAATAAATGTACTCTTTGATCAGTCTTTTGGAAATGAAAGAATTAAAAAAATAATCCAATTAACAAATTATGAAAATTAAAACAGTATTTACTAAACTGCACCCCAAGAATGTTAAAATTTCAGTAAACCTGCTAATTTGATACACACTGAAATTGTAGTAGTAGCACCATTACTGCTATTTTATTATTCTCAACCATGCATATTTAGTTATTATTGGTTGACTAAAAGGATCTCCCTGTCCATTATTTTGTACAGGGCCATTATCAAAAAGAAGACTTTGCCACAATGCAGGTTCCTTTAGTGTATGTGGTTCAGGCTGTTTCAATGTGATGTGGCTGTTTTACAAGGCACTAAATTACATAAGGTTATTTGTTCAAAGTTACTCATATACTGAATAATAATGTGTGGCAAAAAATTAAAAATTTACGGCATGCCCAGACTATTTTACACACAGGACACTTTTTAATTTGTATCAACAAAAATGTGTGTTAGCCACCAGTAACTAGACAGCAGACACTTGAGCTGGATGCCAGATGATTTTTAATAACTTGTTAATGACACAGTAATGAAATAATGAGGTCAGCTGCAATTGTGCAACTATGCCACTTGAGAGAATGACAATGAAGTCTGCATTTTTTTTTTGGTTCATTGTGAGGTTTCATCATTTTAGTGTTTTTCCTCAGGAGAAATAAAGTGTGAATCAATGAGAATTATTCTGCAATACCATGTAAGCAATGTGTATGGTGTGTGAACACTGATAAGCTCGAGAACAGCTCTTATCTCAGCTACATTGTTATGTACTAGTGTGTGTTATTTATGATCTTTCTCAGAAATGTCCTTTTTTGTTTTTATCTCTAGTACTCTGCTTTTCTCTGACACAGTGGATTTTTGAATAGAAATACATGTGGCTTAAGTGAATATGAACTATTGCTTCACATGATTTTGTGTATGAGAGCTTGTCACAATCCCTTCCTGTAACAATGAGAGAGGACTCTTTTTTTAATTATTCATTTTCTAAGAATTGCTTATTTCTCTTATTTGCTCATGAAAGTTGAGTAAGTTCCTTTAAGTTCTTTTATAGCCTATGACCTTTCTCTACTCCCTTGCCATACAAAGTGTGGTTGAGCAAGTCTTTCAAAGTCAAAATATCTTTTTATTTACAATAAGGTGTAAAAATTAAAATGTCAAATTTTTATTTTGCAAAATATATATGGAGAGAGAGTATATACACTACCATTCAATAGTTTGGGATCACCAGAAATTTTCATGGTTTTGATAAAACATGATACCTTTTATTATCAAGACTAGACATTAAACCCGTTACAATAACGGCTGCTAGAACAGTAGTGCATAAACATTAGTATGAATAGTCTATATTAAATGGCAAGGGACCTTGACCTCATTCTGTTTCTTGTCTTAATTTTATTTTGTCAAAAATATTTTTCAAGAAGCCTAAAGTAAAATAATAATAAAAATAAAATAGAAACGTATATGACAATACAGTAAGTATAATTAATATTACATTTATCCTCTCCTCTGTGGCTGTTGATTGATGTGTTGTGTCTGTTTGAAGATCTCTTATCCTGCCTGTCTTTATTTTAGCTTGTTGCTGACACAGTGATTTTCATTCATCCGCTGTAAGACTTGCTCTTCTGAGTCTTTCTCTTTTAGCGTTTTTCTGACGCTCATTTTCTTTTTCTTCAATCGATCTATTTGCTCGTATTTTTCTTTGTCTTTCAGCCTTTCTTTTGTTGATGTTTACTTGCTGAGCTGACCGTTCTTCCAGGAGATGTTGCTTATATAGGATTTGATTGTCTGTGTCTTTTGTCCTACTTGACGTGTCTTTTTTTTTTGGGTGGCATGTTGTTAGTAGATAGTCACAGTAATATAGGTTTGTACGTCCGTAATATTTTCTCTTACAGTAATACTGGCTTGTATGTGGCTGTAATATGCGTCACTGTATTGTGTGCCTTTAATTTTCTCTCGCAGTAATACTGGTTTGTATTTCCGTAAAATGCCTGTCATTTTCTCTGACAGTAATACTGGCTTTGATGTCCGTAATATGCGTTTAATTTTCTGTCACAACAGTAGGCAATCAGCAGAGTCTCCCCAGCAAGTGATGTAATGTGTGGCATGCAGCTGATCATCATGCCTGTGGAGTCTCTCCAGCAAGTACTGTGCAGTTCCCCAGCAAGTATTTTAATCTGTGATGGCGTGCAGCTGATTATTGTATGTGTGGCGTCTCCCCAGCAACGGATTTTACGTGCGCGGCTGCGACTACCCAATCAGCACTCTCCCCAGCAATGATGTCCTTTATCTGCGTATCATGCGTGGCTGCGGCTAGGCCATTCACTGTGTGCCCAGCTTCCAGTGTGTGTGCGTCCACATCACCAGAAGACACACACACACGGACACCCCTGACCCCTGGATGCACACAGGGGTTTTATTAAAGAGGATACCATTAAATTGATTTAAAAATGCAGCCAAGGCATTACTAATGTTTATAATGGTTACCACTGCTTGAAACGGCTAATTTTTTTTTTGTTATTCATATATGGCTACAAATGCCAATTTTCAGCAAAAATTCCTTCAGTGTCCTTATCCTTAATTAGTCATTTTAACATGATAATTGGTTATTAGAGAAATCTTTGTAATTGCATTAACACCACTGAAAACTGTCATCCTGTTCAGTTGGGTTACAAGGTACTAGCATTCCTAAAGTTCAGTAATGGGTTCATAAAAGGTCAAAATGAAATAGCATTGTCGGGTCTTGTTCAGAAAGCGGACACCACTTTAGACGGCCTTCACCTCACCCAAATACTAACCTTAAGGTCAATAAAATAGGTCCCTGATGTTAAGTCACTATTTTAGGGCTAAAATGATAACAGAAATGTGAAACCTACTTCTATACCTAATCATAATTATTGTGAAACAACCAAGTGGCGTCCGCTTTCTGAACAAGAACCGCATTGTCAAGAAACATGTCTGTGTATTGTTTTTTTTTTTTGCTGAATGAAGGCGAATGAAGGTGTTTGTTTTCCAAACTACGGATTCTAATGTTCTAATCTTCTTATGTAGTTGTCCATCTTAACTCCCCCCCCCCCCCCTTTTCTGTCCTGATTAGATCCAGTTGGTTCTCTTTTCTCAAGACAATAACAGACACCTTTGTATGAAATCTTTAGTTTCTTGGCAATCTGTCACATGGAATCGTCTTCATTCTTCAAAAAGAAAAAAAAATATATAGACATGCATGTTGAGAAAGCTGTTTCATTTTCCATTTGGAGTTTGGAATTAAACTTTAGGAGCGCCAGTACCTTGAAACACAAGTTATCAAAATAACAGGTTTCAGCGGTGCTAATGCAGTTAGAGTGGTTTCTCTAAACACCAATTAGCACTAACACATTACTAATTAAGGATAAACTAAGGAAGTTTACTATTAGAAAACTGAAGGAATCACTTCTGAAAATGGGGCTTTGTAGTCATATATGAACAATAAATTAAAAATCAGTAACTTTAAGCAGTAATAGCCATAATACAAGCAAGTAATGACACAGGTATGTTTTTAAATTAATTTGATGGTATCTTGATAGTAAAAGGTATCAATTTTAATCAAAAACATGAAAGTTTCTGGGTTACTCCAAACATTTGAATGGTAGTGTATATCTGTGTATCCACCTATTACTTTTTTGCACCTCGTTTTTTCTAGAGTAGGGGTTCAGGTAGTCAAAGCATAGTACGTTATTACAAGTCAAAAGCCTGGGACAGAAATCCATAGTGTGACACTCTAATGCATGTAAACACAAAAAAATGACACAAGGGAAGACTAAAGGAGGCCTTCTATGAAATACTTCAACTCAGAATTAAGAAAACTGAACAGGATTTGAATATCTCAAAAAGACTTATTACGAATACAAATAGAAAATAAACTGTCCTATTCTGTCTTAGTGTAGAATGAGGTTTGTCCTTCAGAAGGTTTCCATTTTTCCTGTTTAAAGTGCCCACAGCTTAGTCTTTTTTATTATAGTATTCTGGCTCTGCAAGCATCCTAACAGTGAGCAGTAAGCCTCTCTAGCATCTACCATCTAAGAAAACATCAAGCTATAAGGCTGCGTCCAAGGTCACTGAGGAATCTCTTCCATATTTAGGTGATACTCTGCCAAGTGTTTCATTTAATGCAGATGTGCTCACTTCCTGTCCTTGAGGGCCGCAGTGGTTGCACGTCAAAAAACAAATCTCTTAAAGAGAAGCTGGTTTATGTGGTTACTGAATGCACATCATAGTGAATTCTCATCTACTAGTTTCTGCTCTTCCATGTTGGATTTAAAAAACCCTTAAAAATGTGGATAAAATTGGATATAGTCGGTATAGAAGTATTTGTTGATTGAAATTTTAAAAGGCTTCTAAAATTTTGACTTATTTTTCAGAATTGTTCATGTGTAAATTATAAGCTTTGCACTGCCAAGGATTTTAATTAGGTGTGGTTTATGTTTTTGCAATTTTCCTGCTTTTTAAAAGCTATATGGATAAAATTGTAGATCATTATTTAATTAGTAAATCTTCGTTTATGTACTAAAACAATAATACACTAAGTTTGTTTAGTTCTACATCCAGACTTCTAGCACAAATAGTACACATCAAGCAGTCTAATTAAATGCCGTGCTTAATTCAAAGCAGAAATTTACTTTGAGTCAAAGGATTGGTTGGGATGAAAATCTGCCTTCCTTGCGGCACACCAAGACTGAGATGTACTACCCTGACCTTGGAATTGCAGGCATTAGTACATGAAAAGCTATTATACAGTATAATCAGAGTTTAATAGTGGATGCAAGCTATCCCAGACTACAACACCTCCAGTAGAACAGTTGAGCAGCTCTGATCTTAGGGGTCAAATATTTTTAAAAGTAATAACATTATACTGTATCTACATGTCAGAGTCAAAAGGCTAATGTGGACACTTTGTGAATTATTTCTTTGTTCTTTGGGTTGAGCTAAGAAGTGTTTTGGCTCTATAGCAGTTTGTATTTGTTTAGACTTACAACGGGTTTTTTATGTCCTAGAATTTGAATGTTAGCATTACTTTTGTAATGCCGAACTTTTCTTTTTTTAATATTTTGTACCATTTTGTTTATACAGTACTGTATATGATTGCTGACATTTTATCTTCCCGTCATTAGGACAGCACATATGTTGTCAGGGTTGTGTCCTTAGATGTTACCTCTGGCTAACAGCACAGTGGGTTAAAAGGGAGCACCTCACTATTTGAAGGTTCAGATTTAAAACCCCTCTTGCTGGCCTTAATTTTCTTTCACAAATATTTTGTTGATAAATTCCTTAATGTTTTTTAATTCATGCATGAAGTTTTGACTTTGATTTTCATTCTTGTTTGGTTTTGGTATTTAGAGCAGTTGATCTCCCATTGTTCACCTTTATTTTGTGTTCAACTATGCCTTTTCTCCCGGTGTTAACCTCCTTCTTGCTGTTTTGCCAAAATAACAGTCCCCTTCACATTTCCTAAATAATTACAGTACAGCCAGTGGCAGGTTATTAAAATTCTAAAAATAACTAACTTATGTTGTCTTCTAGCCCATTTAGAAACCAATACATGTTTTCAGTGAGCTGTGTCTGCAGGGAAATGAAGCCATTCAAATATTTTGCTAAGGATACATGTGAGGATACAGGAGCACATACTGTTTGTGAAAGATAATTTCTTTGTAATGACCATGGATGTGTCAGTGACAGTTATGAAGCACAAGCTATAAACTACATTGTCTTGCTGATGCAACATACAACAGGAAGATGTCTTACCCAAACTGTTCATGTGCTGTGTTTGCAGAGCAGTTTTCCACCCACTAGCACTGCACACTGTTCATAAAAAGAATACTCTTTGTTTTTTGAAGAAGTTGACTTAACATAATCAGAAGCTATTTTTCAAATCCAAGATCTCATCATCCCCAGTCAACTTGCAAATCCTATATATTACAATGAATCAGATTAATGTAAACTACTATTCACAAGAAAATGCTCTTAACTGAGGCAGCTTTAATATCAACACTTAGGGGAATAATAAAGATTGCTTGTACAATAAAACGTTTTTGTATATTTAAAGGAGGATTAAAGTGGGAAGCATGGTGGAGTAATCTTTAGCTTTGCTGCTACAAGGTTCTTAGAAACTAGATTCGAATCCTGGTTTAATGACCATCTGTTTAGAGTTTATGTGTTTCCCTCATGTTTGAGTAGGTTCTTCCTCAGGCACTCCTGTTTTACTCCCATAAGGGTAATATTAAGTTAGCTGGCAATCTAAATATGACCCGAGTGTAAGTGAGTGTGCTTTTATCTGCCCTGTCCAGGCTTGGTTCTTGCTTTGCACATCACCTTCAATTGCATTTTTTGCATTCTGAAAAATGGGTGAATAGATTATGTTAGAATTAAATTTGTCTAACAAGTAGTATTGATATTACTTGTATGTAGTTAGTATAGTTGTGCAAGCCTGGATATCTACTGTGCATGGTTGTGTGAAATCGGTATATTTCAAAGTACTAAAATATTACACAGCATAGTATTTTAAGTTAGTAAATAGGAAGGTCAAGATACAAAATATTGAAGTTACTAAGCATTCTAGAAGGAAGTGCAATCTTGCAATGCAAGCATATTTTTTAGCAAAAGCAATCTCTTCTTTTTCATCTTGGCCATTATCATACTAGTAATACTAAAATTATTGTATATTTGTATAATATGGCGGAGTGGTGGCTCTGAGGCTAGGGATCTATACTGGCAATCGGAAAGGTTGCCGGTTCGAAATCCGTAAACGCCAAAAGGGACTCCGCTCTGTTGGGCCCTTGAGCAAGGCCCTTAACCTGCAATTGCTCCATTCTGGGTATGACGTTAATCTGCATGCAGCCATGCACATAGGCCCTCCAACCTGCAGGGAAAAACCTGGGAGTTGGTGGCAAAATTGGCACTCCAGCCACCATAAAAAAAACTCACACTGTTCCACTCCATCTGAACTAGTGTGGTGCTGAGGTGTCACCCATTGCATGGCTGCACTCGGGTCCAAATCTGGGATCCTGAGTGGGTTTGTCATGTGGTGGGTGCGGCAATGCGATGTATCAGTGTGTGCTCCTAACCTCCTCCTCTGTATAATATCTATGTGCTGTGTTGTTCTAACAAATCTTCAACAAGAATAAAAAAAAACTTTTAAGGTGTTAGCCATAGACTTTAAGGCCCATAGCCATTCAGCAGTAAGCCTGCTGGATTGCTGAGAATCGTGTTTTCCATTATTTTAGTGTTTAGGCTCTAATTAGCTGATGTGTGTTAAGGCCACAGCTCAAAAATCAAAGGCTGAAAAAAAAAAGTACAGAAATAATACTAATTCAGTGCTTACAGTACATGCCTCTCTGTTTAGGCCACCTAGCTTGTCCAGTTTTCAGCTAAAAGTATTCTTTAGCTTTCAATACAATTTGGTTTCTCTTTGGTTTGTTTTCATTTAAAATGTATTTTTTAAACAGTAGTGTTTTCCAGTGTGCTGTAGATATCAATATTGTTTTGATTTAATGAGATAGCATTGGCATTTTAGCATAGCTGTTATCTTGTAGTCACATGAGGAGTAAGTAAATATGCTTAAATGTGTCATACATGGCAAAAAAGAAAAAAAGTATTGTTAAATGGTGGATCAGCCTTTGCCAATTGGAATTAATATAACTTTGTTTTATTATTTTTGCTCTCCAGGACAAATGCTTCAAGTACTGGCCAAGTGAAAGTTCTGTAAGTTATGGAGAATATAGTGTAGAAATCAAAGGTGATATCCTGTGTGAAACATACAGTGTCAGAGACTTTATTCTCACCTTCATTCCAGTAAGTTTGCTTTCTTTTTAACTATACTTTAAAATTTACAATAGCAGTATTAATGCAATTCTCAGAATTTTTTAGGTGAAGAGTGTGGGAGAGAACAAAAGGCATTTTGTTTCTTGTTTTTCTTTAAGGGAGATCAAAAAGAGATTTCAGACAGGCAGGGCCATTTCACTAGAGAACTAAAAACAAAACCAAAGAGCAATTCAGGACATAAAACCTTAACCAAGTAAGGAGTCAAACAACAGTAAGCCTGAGCAGAATAAGTCACAAACAGAAATGCTACATTAATTTTTAACCAATCTTACATAATATGGCCCCACTCTGCACCAGTGATGTCACCAATGAAATGGTAAGCAAAACAAAAATAAGTTTTGTTTACTTGTTATATGTTAAGATTCCCTAAGTAAAACAAAATAAATTAAACTTACTGTCACAACTGTATGTTGGCTGCATATGCAAGTAAGAATTTCCCTCTGCTCCGTCCACATGACAGCACTACTGCACCTACTGTTACTGCAGTGGCTGCGTTAATGGAATGGATGACTTATTGTAGATGCATTCATGCATAATTCTTAAATTAACACTGCTATTTCTTACGCATACATTATTGGTCATTACTTGCTTCAGTTTACAATGTTATTTTTTAAATACTCCTTTTTCTTAATTAAGTTGGCTAACTCGCTTTCAAGTGGAGGCTCCTTCTCATTTTTGTTTTATTTAATATTTCCTTCAGAATTACAGTACATGCCAAAAGGGCACTTTCATCTAAGTAAAAGGCAAGTATGTTTAAAAACACGGAGCCCCAAAAGAATGGTGGGGACTTCACTAACAGTCGAATTACTACTAGAGGCAGAGTAGATTTGTGCAACACTTCAAACTTTTAAACTAACCACTGAGGTTGGTTAAAACTTTGCCATATGTTCTCTTCACATTCTTTGAAACAGACAAGAATTACAGTATTTATGTGCCTTTTAACAACTATAATCTCTTGTACAATAAGAACAATGATAATTACAAAACATTTATGTTCAACATCTTTAACTGTAACTCCTAAAACATAGGTAACATTAAAAACAATATTTTCATTGAGTATATTGAGGACTAAGAAAGTTTTTCATATTTTACCAGTGTTTTTCATATTTGCAGGTCTATTACACAGCAACACCAAACAAACATACTTAGTAATCGTATAAACCTGTGCTGTTTGGAAACATGCAAGAAATACCAGAGTAGTTCAGTTACAATAGTAAAAGAGAAAGGAATACCTTTGAAATTATGGATGAAGCTGCTAGTTGCTCATGAAGACATACAGTATGCCTGGATGATTATTTAAACTGTAAACAGAAACATAGCACAACTAGGGATCTAAGTGTTGATGGCAACTGTGCAAGTGATTGCAATGTTATACTAATCCATTTACTTTAATGTTAACTTTAATGTAATGAAAGTTTAAGGTAATAAAAAGAGAATATAAATATATATGGTAAGACGTTTAGCTTTCCTTCTAAGTGAAGCACATCATTTGCAGTACAGTATATCCTTTATTTGAAGTCAGTTCTCCATTAATCAAAGCATGTAGTCATAATCAGACTACTTGTACTGTACAGAGTATTCCATAATGCCATTTACTTGAATTTGACATGACAGCTTTTACAAAACAAGTATTTGGCCTTTATTTTGGGCCTGTAATGATTCAGCACATACTAAATCAGCAAATAAAAATGTTATAGGATTTTAGGATTTCATAAATAAAATCTGCATTTTCCAATAACACTTATTATTATTTTTAGGAAAAACAAACTAGACTTGTCCGACAGTTCCATTTTCATGGTTGGCCTGAAATTGGAATTCCCACTGAAGGCAAAGGGATGATAGACATCATAGCAGCTGTACAGAAACAACAGCAACAATCAGGAAATCATCCAATTATTGTGCACTGCAGGTAAGTTAATACTGTATTCTACCCAACCACAAAATTATGTATCAAACAAAATTTCTGATGTTCATTCAAATCAATTAAGCACTCTTCTCTTAAGCTGATTTCACAATAGCAACTGTTTTCTTTTCTGTTTTTTATTTTCAAGTCTACAAAATCAAACATATCAGAGAACTTCACCATACCAGCATTCCTGTTATTTCTACTATAGTAACAACTTAAAAGCCTTCATACACAGTCAGTGTACATCTCTACTACTTGTCTTCTGCAGAGACACTGTTGCGACAAACACTAAAATTGAATTAAGTATGTTGTTTCAGAGTTACATCTGACCCACACCAACACTTGAAGTATGATCTCATAAACATTTAGGAGATTTATGGTATGTTTGTAGTTTCTTAGCTTCCCAAACCTAGCACTTTTTTTTGTAGAATTAAACAGATGTATGGGCAGCACGGTGGCGCAGTGGTAGCAATGGTGCCTTGAAGTAAGGAGACCTGGGTTCACTTCCCGGGTCCTCACTGTGTGGAGTTTGCATGTTCTCCCCGTGTCTGCGTGGGTTTCCTCCGGGCGCTCCGGTTTCCTCCCACAGTCCAAAGACATGCAGGTTAGGTGCATTGGTGATCCTAAATTGTCCCTATTGTGTGCTTGGTGGGTGGGTGTGTGCCCTGCCCTGGATTTGTTCCTGCCTTGCACACTGTGCTGGCTGGGATTGGCTCCAGTGGACCCCTGTGACCCTGTGTTGGGATATAGCGGGTTGGACAATGACTGACTGACTAAACAGATGTATTTAAAGCATAGTCACAACAGAAGTATATTTAATGGAGACTGCACGACAAATATTCACTTTCAACTGATATAAAATCAATTAATATTAAAGAGAAATAAAATTTCTTTAGTTTAGAATTTATTAATCTGAGAAATGTAGTTAATAACAAAAATTAACACCTTTATATTTTCATAAGTAGTAATCTGGTAAACTAAATTAACATTTAGAGATATTTGAAAATTAATTTTGGTTATGCTTAATTGCACTTCAGATTTTAGATGCCTCAAATTCATTTTTAAGCCATCTTGAAATTATTTCACGTCATTTTTCAATCAATCTGCAATTAATTTTAAGATATACAATACCAAAGAGTTATAAAGATTTCTTAAAATCACATTATGTAAAGTTTTATATAATCTAAATCTATCTATCTATCTATCTATCTATCTATCTATCTATCTATCTATCTATCTATCTATCTATCTATCTATCTATCTATCTATCTATCTATCAAAATTCCTGTCTATCTTTATAAACTGCTCAAAAAAATTAAAGAAACACTTTTTGAAAACACATCAGATCTCAATGGGAAAAGAAATCCTGCTGGATATCTCTACTGATATGGACTGGGTAATGTGTTACGAACGAAAGGATGCCACATTGTTTGATGGAAATGAAAATGATCAAACTACAGAGGGTTATATTCAAACACATCCTGAAAATTAAAGTGAAAAAATGATGTGGCAAGCTAGTCCATTTTGCCGTAATTTCATTGCAGCAACTCAAAATCGAACTCAGTAGTTTGTATGGCCCCCACGTGCTAGTATATGCATACCTGACAACGTCGGGCATGCTCCTAATGAGACGACATTTGGTGTCCTGGGGGATCTCCTCCCAGATCTGGACCAGGGCATCACTGAGCTGGACAGTCTGAGGTGCAACCTGTTGGTGTCAGATGGACAGAAACATAATGTCCCAGGGGTGTTCTGTTGGATTTAGGTCAGGCGAGTGTGGGGGCCAGTCAATGGTATCAATTCCTTCATCCTCCAGGAACTGCCTACATACTCTCGCCACATGAGGCATTGTCGTGCACCAGGAGGATCTAAGACCCACTGCACCAGCATAGGGTCTGACAATGGGACCAAGGATTTCATTGCGATACCTAATTACCAAGGTGCCGTTGTCTAGCCTATAGAGGTCTATGCATCCCCATATCATCACTGATCCACTACCAAACTGGTCATGCTGAACGATATTACAGGCAGCATAACGTTCTCCACGGCTTCTCCAGACCCTTTCACGTCTGTCACATGTGCTCAGGCTAAACCTGCTCTCATCTGTGAAAAGCACAGGGCGCCAGTGGTGGACCTGCCAATTCTGGTATTCTTTGGCAAATGCCAATCGAGCTCCATGGTGCCAAACAGTGAGCACAGGGCCCACTAGAGGATGTCGGGCCCTCAGGCCACTCTCATGAAGTCTGTTTCTGATTGTTTCATCAGAGACATTCACACCAGTGGCCGCTGGAGGTCATTTTGTTGGGCTTTGGCAGTGTTCATCCTGTTCCTCCTTGCCCAAAGGAGCAGATACCGGTCCTGCTGATGGGTTAAGGACCTTCTACGGCCCTGTCCAGCTCTCCTAGAGTAATCTCCTCCATGCGCTTGAGACTGTGCTGGGAGACACAGCAACCCTTCTGGCAATGGCACATATTGGTTGGACTACCTGTGCAATCTCTGTAGGGTCCAGGTATCACCTCATGCTACCAGTAGTGACACTGACCATAGCCAAATGCAAAACTAGTGAAAAAACAGTCAGAAAAGATGAGGAGGGAAAAATGTCAGTGGCCTCCTCCTGTTAAACCATTCCTGTTTTGGGGGTTGTCTCATTGTTGCCCCTCTAGAGCACCTGTTGTTAAGTTCATTAACACCAAAGCAGCTGAAACTGATTAAGAACCCCCTCTGCTACTTAATTGACCAGATCAATATCCCAGAAGTTTCATTGACTTGATGCTATACTCTGATTATAAAGTATTCCTTTCATTTTTTTGAGCAGTATATATAAGATACAAATGGTTGTCTGCCTGTTACACAAAAATACGCAAACCCCTTGATCTTGATTGAGTCCTTATGAAATGATAAGCACAATACGACCCATGAATGTCAGCTATCTTGGCTACCAACTTTGGGCTTTGGTTCCTTGTAATGGCAAACAGCAGCACAGACATACACCATGCATGACAGAAAGAGATCCACCATACGTGCAGATAACATACAGTAGCTAAAAGAAAAAGAAACATGGTGACAACTGCTGAATAAAGTGCATTGCGCATGGCAGCTGAGGATTTCATCATACACGCAAGTCACAAACACACTATGGACCATTATGTCACAAAAAAAGTGTCAGCATCCTCGGCAGAGTAACTTGGCCACATTTCCATCCACTTACTGAAAAGCACATTGCAAATGCTGATCCAATGAACGACAGTCAAATGCAAGGTAAACATTTAATTGCAAAAGAAACTGATACACACCAGAATGCCATGATACTGCCAATTGCAGGAAGTTCAGTGGACTGACCTGGGGTGTTGTGTTTCATGAGAGGCACAATTGGCCACCTTTCTCTGAGAACCAAAAACCCAAATGTTATTAGTGTCCTACATTTTCCTTATTTTATTTTTTTCTGTTGTGGAACTTTGCATTGAATGGGAATCTCCAGTCTAGAGCCCCAAAACTTTATCTCCCTTGTCGATTTTAAGATATTTCAAATGAAGGAACTACTCTGTGGCACAAAACTCTACAAAGACTTACAGTGCAGTGGCATACCTATAGGCAGTGTGGCCATGACAGTTGCACCAGGGCGTGATTGTTGTTTCGCAAGGTAGTATTTATTATTAACATCCATTCCTACTTGTGGAGGCAGAGGTGCTGTGCAGTAAGGTGGTTGATGAGTGAAAGAGAGCGCACAACAGACATCATCAGAGAGTGCTCCACTTGCAATGTTCAGAAACACTATCAGCTCAGACAAACTCGAGGAGCATCCTTTAGCTCAGAATGATAAGAAATTGCTTCTGAGACCCATTGTAAAGAATTATTATTATTATTATTATTGTAATCCAGATGTTGTGAGTTCACAGCTGGCCACCTGCAGTCACAATAGAGCAAATATGCAAACTAAAATGGCTCATGGCATGTGCGAATCCACAACAAAACACTGCTTTACATTAGAATGAAAAGGTTAATTTTTTTATCTTTCCCACCACTCCATAAATCCTAATTGTAACTGTTTTATATACAGTAGCTGATATATGTGACATACCTTATTTGGTGGTAATTTTTAATGTGGTTTATTTTAATTTCATATGAAGTTGGCCAAATTTATTTTTGTTCTGCTAGGGCTCATCAAGTTCTATGCCACTGTTGGGGAAAATTTGTAAAACTACTCAGGCAGCAGCTGATTAGGATTTGAAGCCAGGAATCTGGAGCTGTGGTAAACAGCTGCACTAACCATTATTCTACCCAAATCAGATTTAGAATATCTCTAAGATATCTCAAAATAACTGTGAAATATCTTACAATAGACAGGATATTTCATTGAAAAGGTGGGAAGTTCCTTTGAAGTATTTCAGAATAAACAGGACATTATTTAAAAATACATCAAAAACCAGCTGAGTTGTCTGAAATTCATTTCAGATATCTTGAAATAGGCATAGATTCTGTTTTCTGATTATCTGGAATTTATAAGGAACATGGGACTTGGGTCCCATCTTCTCAAAGGCACCATCTCTTTGTAGTTTTCACATTTTCCTCATGTCCGCCTGGATTTTTCCTTTGGGTCAAGCTTGGATTAAGATCTCCACAGGCCCCTGGGTGGATGAGCTCCTGAACAGAGAGTTAATCATATTTTTAACAATATAGCATGCGGACCACCAGTCGTTTAATTCAGCATGATTACTTTCCACCCTTGCTTTTGGCACACGAAGACTCAAATTGTTTCATCAAGCAGGTCATTTCAGGACACAGGGATGTGATTGTTTCATCAAGCAGGTGGGGATGTTTGGTGAAAAGCCTCCTTGTCATCGTGGACCACTGGGCACACACCCAGAATGCTCTGATGGTAGATCTGGCTACTCTGTTATTTCACTCATATCCCAATGACCTACTTCTGAAATTAACTAGTGACTCTAGAGTGGTCCAGTGTAATTGATTATGGATAAAATATATGCATAAGTGGGCCATTTAATGAACTATTGTCTCATGTAGACTGGCCCCCATAACCCTGCATTGAACAAAGACAGCTTAAAACTATATTTTAAATATATATTTTCTGCATACTAAGAATCTCCACTCCAATATGAACCATTCACATAAGTTAGTTTTATTGAATTAACTCTCACAACTTGACTCACCCCTAAGTAAATAGCAGCAGAAAATAGAAACTAAATTAAAACATTCTTCCAGCCATACATCCTTGTATCGTCAAACCCCCTAGGTTAAAGGGCTGATTGGTCCAAGATGAGCCTGTCATTCTTCTTTTATGTTTGTTATTGGTCATTTTGAGTACTAGGGTGTTGTACCATGTTAGCCATTATGAATGTAGTGAGAAGTCAAGCAAAATGACACATTTTATTGGCCAACTAAAAAGATTACAATATGCAAGCTTTTGAGGCAACTCGGACCCCTTCTTCAGGCAAGATGTACAGAAACTGGAGTTCCCTGTGTTTATATGGACACCAGGACAAATACAGCATTGGAAAACCTTTAAGTGAGACATCTTAAATGTAAAAAATGAATAGACCTCTTCAGGCTAAGATTCATTAACCAAGAGAGGAGAACAATGTATGGTCAAGATCTTTGGATAAGGTAACTGTCCAACAAAGTCTTTTGAAGTTTCTGATGAGTTTTTCAATACAATGTGGGTCTGTAGTCAGGTTGTCTGTGTCAGTCTGAGAGATGCAAACAGTCCTCTTATCTGACCATAAAACTCCTGTCTCTATTCAAACCATGTTGCAATGTGTTAAATTTTAGCACGAGTTTGACTTCCCATTCTTTTCTCTCTTGCTGTGTTGTGAAGTTGCCCATAAGCACCATGACTTTAAAGTCCTTTAAACTTTTTTGGTCATTTTGAAGTAAATCGATTTAAAGTAATATATTAATGCTTTTGTAACCATTTTCTTTACTGTAGTGCTGGTGCTGGAAGAACGGGTACTTTTGTTGCCCTTAGTAATATACTGGAGCGAGTAAAGGCAGAAGGTCTCTTAGATGTTTTTCAAACTGTCAAAAGTCTGCGTATGCAGAGGCCTCACATGGTTCAAACATTGGTATGTATTTGACTTTAAGCAATGGTGATGTTCTCATATTATGTGTGTAAACAAACTTGGATGTAAAAATAGTAACACAAAATATTTATTTACAAATAATGACAATCAAGCTTTTTTGTGGTATTATTTTTAAAATGTAAAATCAAGGTTGATCAACAACAACAACTGAAATAATATAGAAAATAAATTTCAGAAAAAAATGGATTGAGCAGTGAATATATTCAATTGAGAACGTCAAAGTTATGTGATGCTTTCTACAGGACACTGGCTAAATTGGTGATTGTTAACTTTGGACAGAAGGACTTGGTGTAACCACCAGTTTTCATTTACTGTTTAGTTAAATGTCAAAGATCCCAAAGATATGCATGTCGAGGTAACTGTTTCCTAAACAAGTATGAGTGAGTGTGACTGTGCATGTCAGAATGACCCCTTATTGACTACCATCCAATCCTTGGGATATTTACTTTAATGTGCACAATTACAACGTGCTACATGCAGACAAATGGAACAATCTTTATAAATACAAAGATGGGTGATGCTGACCTATAGTACTTGTAGGACACAACCTCTGAAAATGATTTTGGACCTTGTCTGTCAATGTTCAGTTTTATTTATGAGGTAGTGCTGGCTTATTTCAAGCAGGGTCAACAGAAACCCAAACATGAGCCTCACTTTAGGATTCTATTTCAGTTTCACTGTGCATTTCAATTTCAATTCACCTCGTCATCACTGCTGATGAGAGGCTCCTCAACATCGCTGCTCGTATCACTATCAACAGCATGCAAAACCTGGGTTGCTAAAAAACGTTTCTTACAAGACGCCATTATGAGACTAGGAGAAGATGCGTCTACACCGTTGCCCAAGTAATGCTTGGGGGTGATGCTTATACAATACACGCTTAAACTGTTGCCCAACTAACACTAATGCTGTTAGCACTTTTACAGCCAGAGAGATCCTCAGATCTAACGCTTACACGAGACGTGTGTATACAGTTGCCCGAGTAAGACCTGGGACTAATGCTTTTAACCCTGTTTTCACAGCCCGAGTGACATGCAGGTCTAATGCTAAGGAGGTTAAAGTGGATGACAACCTCTATTTCATTTGCCCAAAATATTTAGTGCAAGAGAGCCATGAATAACATGCTATGTTCCTGCAGATCTTCCCAGCTATCACCACTCATACTGGGAAATTCCTAGATCTTTAACCGCCATCACCCATATTATTTTCAGTATAACACCACCCCATGAAAATCTGCTTCTGAGTTTCTTAACTTTATAGCAGCACAGTACACCCCTGGCAGCCTGGTAGCTTGAAGCAGTAACTCAATGCCAGTGTACTCTCCACCAGGGCATTTTTTTATGGCCTGACTCCAGCCCTGTACTGTACCAAGTTGCCTCGAATCTCTTATGCTGACTGTGCCCTCCTCCACAACACAAATAGTGAAGTGAGATCATTTATTTCAGTGTTAATTGCAAGTCCCGGGTGCTCCCTTTGTGGAGTTTGCATGTTCTTCTTGTATCTGTAGGTTTTCTCTGGGTGCTCCATTTTCTTCCCACTGTGTAATTGTCTGTTTGTTCATTCTGCAATGAGCTGGCACCCTGTCTAGAGATTGTTCCTGCCTAACACCCAGTGCTTGCTGGGATAGGCAGCAGCTTTACACAAGCCTGCTCAGGTTTAGAAAGTGGACAGATTGATAGATGGATGTTCTTTGCACAAAAAGGCATTTATATGGAATTTTGTTTAAGTTTACCCTTCAATTCATATCCAAAGTCAAGTCAACTTGTTGATAATAGACTTACCATCACTAGTATTACAGTGCATGTAATACTGCTACGTTGCTATATACTGTATTTTATCTATTACTACATTTAATAATATTTAATGTTAAGCCATTCCTCATGGCAAGTTCATTTCAAAACTAGCTTTACAGTTTGTCAATGGAATTGACTGTATTTTTTAAAAAGCTCTGCATGTGTAAATCGTTACTGTATTGAATATATATTTAGCTTACATGTGGTCCAATAAGTATTCCCAAGTTACTATGTGGTATATTCATGCTTATGAATACTTCAGTTTAGGTTTGCTTTTGTAATGCAGGCAGTGTGATGGCTGAATCCCTTAATCCCAGTTTAGTTCCCACGACAAGTCACTGTGTGAACTTCAGATATTCCCTTAGCCTGCCTGCACTCCAGCTGTATAAAGTACAGTATGTACATTTCTGCTTTACACTAAACTTTTAAGAGTCGCCTAGGATAATGGCATTACTCAGATATACAATAATAACTATATATATAAAAGTCAATGTATGTTTTTGTGTATGTACAGTATGTATCTTCCAGCATCACTTCCGAACGGTTGGAGCGATTTTCATGAAACTTGGTACACGTTTCTCATTGGTCAACTAAAAATACTGTAGGGTGAAATCAACCCTAACTCACCCCCTCCTGGGTAGGGTGGGGGGTGATCTTGCAGCCTTGTATGCATGTTATCATCCAGTTGACACTCGGAACGGCCACCAGAGGGCGAACTGGAGGTGACTGCCAGCATTCTTTATGTTTGAGCACCACCGCGCCTCCTTTGCTCTTGAAATTAATATAGAGTTGACTGGTTCCTAGCGTCAACTGGATGATAACGTACATACAAGACCGCAAGACAAGCACATTAGTGAGTCTTCATGGTTTCTTAATTTATTTTTATTTTTAAAGTTGTGTTTTTATTTAATTATATTTTTCTCAAACAAAAAAAAAAAAAACACTTTATTTTCCTCCTGGGCAACGCCGGGTATTTCAGCTAGTAATGTATAAGGGAACATGAAATTATATGCATTCACAAAATACTCAATAAAGCGAGAACATTTGTCATAAGTGGTATATTTGTTTTGCAATTTTACCTACATTGCTGAAAAACTATTACTTCACATTTCTTAGTGCTTCTGCGTTACAAATCCTCACTAATTTTTGCATTTCTTTTACAGGAACAATACGAGTTTTGCTATCGAGTAGTACAGGACTTTGTGGACATTTTCTCAGATTATGCAAACTTTAAATGAAATGTCTCGCTTTTAACTACAACGTTGGATTCCTTCATTGTTTTATTACTGTATGAACTAAGGCTAAACTTTGCTATGCACAAAATCTTAATTTGTATGTAAATTTGTTTAAAAAATTGTCTTGTACTATTTTTTCAGGATGATTGTAAGTACCAGAAAAAGAAATAGTAGATAAGATTTATTATGTAAACTAACTTAACTGATACCATAAAATCTGATTGTATTGCATTACGTTTAAGATATCTGTAGATAAGACTTTATAGTATCTGGTTAATGTTGTACATGCTTTTACTTTAATATATAGCAATTTTTCAGCAGCTGAGATAATTTGAAATTTAAGAAGTGAAAAAACACTGGCTGTATTATTTGAAGCACTTATGCAGAATATTTATTTATTGTTGTCTGTAATCTGATTTCTGTACAGAATTACTTGTACAGTATATTGTAAAAAAAACAACTCTGAAATGTATATATAAGTACATTATTTAAGATAATTTTTTAAATAAATTAGTTAACTAGGACACCTTACATGAAAACTGTCTAGAAAGTTATAACTGATATCATTTTTATATATTTGTATATATTTCCATAAACAGGGAATGAAATGGTGTTTCTCTTACAGGTTTTAATAAGAAAGAGAGTTCATATTAAAAAATAGTAAAACATAACAAATAACATTTAATTTAAAAGGGCAGTACATTATACAAGTGGGTACATAAACTCAATTTGAAGTAAAATTGGGCATTTTGTCATTATTTGGTACTGTAATATAATGAAACCCACGTCGGATAACCGTTAGCACATACGTTTGAAGCACACTACGTGATGTACACTGCCGTGTAATGATACTTTTATTCTTCTAAGTGAAGTTTGTAATATACAAAAGTAAATATCTGTTCATTTGTATATAGTTTTTGTTAAAATGCTAGAGCTGCAAAGTCATAGTTCTGTGGGAGCAAACTGCAGATATATATTTTTACAACTGTGCATTCTTATACGTATTTTTAACATTTTTATGTTGCATGAAGCAGTGCCATATTATGATTAGAAATACTTTTCTGATCAGGTAGGTTAAAATGGTCACTGAGTGACTGGAATTATTGTGAGCAGACGTACTGTATTTGTAATGAAAACTAAAAATCATGTTGAAAATTTGAAAAGGAGACCGTTTGTGTAATATTCTTTGTGTTGCAATACTGCTAATCCAATGCTGACTAAACAGATGCAATTACATTTCCAAATAAATGAACTGATAAAGTTCAGAGGTCTTATTTCCAAATGTATTATAGTTATATTCAGGTTTAACTTTTGGCAATGTGTGTCATGTAAGTTGGGCTTGGTCGTTACTATGTTTCATGTGTAACTTAATCCATTTGTAATTTCTGTGTCAATTAATGCCTTGAAGAATGTCTCTGTATATGCAGAATGCAATATCAAATACAGTCCAAGAACCCAATGCACTGCTTTTTGTTGTCATTTGACTCTGAGAATAAGAAGATACATCATCTTGCTGTCATGTTTATGGTTTTGCCAAATAATCAATTAGCATAAGGGTCCTGTTCTGTATACAAGGGGGGTTCTTATGGTCTTCACTTGTATGGAGTCTTAACGCTTCTTACATGAATGGCTCTCCCACCCCGATCTCTACAGTCTCTCCGTCACTGCTCTTTCTTCTGTCTCTGCCTTGGGAGGACCATGGAGTTGCACACACTCCCAATATCATGCCCATACATTGCAACAATATTTAAGGGTAAAAAATGCACCTATAATAATAAAACTAAATATCCCAAAATCCCTGATTTGATACAAATCTGCTGATGTTAAAGGAAAAAGGAAATTAGTTTGCATGTGTGTGGGTTTTAGTTTGTTGATAAATTTTTAATATGTCTCTATTTACTAATAATGTACATGCTCTGCGTTGTGCTTAGAGGTGGCTTTATGCAAATGAAGAACTCAGTAAAAGCGATTGACAACTGAACTAACCAATAGGGTGGACGGACGACTGAAGAAGAGATGGTGTTCTGGCCAGGAAAATGGAAATGCAATCACATTTGCTGTATACAGTGTGGTGTAAATTTGAAGAAGAAAGTTCAACAAATCTCAATGGTTAACAAGCACACTCCAAACTATCAGCCCCAGTGCCAGATGCTGTGGCTGTGAACACTGGTGTTGCTTTACCAGAAGCATAAAGGCAGGGAAAAGAATTAGAAGTGGAAATGGCATCATCTGATCCAAGACAAGGGGGACAGGTGGCATAAGTTTAAACTCAATGGGACTCCCAGGTGTTACTTCATTGTAAACTATGAAAGGGGACCCCCTCACCCTCAGAAATCTTTTACATTTACATGCATGTCTCCTTCTTAACATATACATTTGCATCTGGGACTGTAAAGATGGACCCCTGATCGTTTAAGAAGCCTACAAACCATAGTACCAGCAGTTATTTTCTTACAATTAAAGCACTATGGAAAATAACCCCAAAAGTAAAAACATTACATGGGCTGCCTACATTTGCTGTCTGTAATATTTTAAATTAAAACGCAATGTGTTAGATCTTTGTATTGTCTACCCATGGCTGTGGGAAAAAAATACAGGTGTGAGCATACAACTGATCAAAAACACAAAAAGAAATGCTTGAGTGAATGATATGAACAAGCTCAAATTGTAAACATATCTCTCTATTATATTAAAAGTTCTCCGTCGTGTCTGCGATATTCGGCCTTGACCACTCCCCCCACACCGTACTCACACATAAGGAGCACTTTTTAAATCAGAGCTCTGTTCATTTTCACAGCTGCCAACCAAAATGAGGATTGCATGCTTCACTTAAAAACAAACAAATAATGAGAAAGAATAAATCGTCTTATTAATGTTGCTAGCGGTCCCCAACACACTAGATGGCAGTATGCAACAACCTCACAAGGGGGCTGGGTGGGACAGGCAGTTTAGTTCTCTTGAGTAGACCTTCAGTGAGGCTCAACTGGCAAGAGGTGAGAAAGGGAGACCACCACCCATTTGGTGTGTAGTTAGGCCCTGAAAGCTTAGCTTTTGTTATTTTACCCTTTTGTTGTCTGTATACTTAACCCTGCTGTAACTACTCACCTTTTGTTGATGTGTTGGTTTATTTATGCCTACTTGGTTTTGGTGTCAGCTCTCTAGCACTTCCTAAACTCCGTAATAATAATAATAATAATAATAATAATACAATGTGACCCTATCCAGGAAAAACAAATGGGAAGACAAGATGATAATAATAATGATCTATCTGTCAGTCAGTCATTGTCCAACCCGCTATATCCTAACACAGGGTCACATGGGTCTGCTGGAGCCAATCCCAGCCAACACAGAGCGCAAGGCAGGAACAAATCCCAGGCAGGGCACCAGCCCACCGCAGGGCACACACACCAAGCACACACTAGGGACAATTTAGGATCGTCAATGCACCTAATCTGCATGTCTTTGGACTGTGGGAAGAAACCGGAGCACCCGGAGGAAACCCATGCAGACACGGGGAGAACATGCAAACTCCACGCAGGGAGGAACCAGGAAGCGAACCCAGGTCTCCTTACTGCGAGGCAGCACTGCTACCACTGCGCCACCGTGCCGCCCCATGATCTATCTGTTAAACCCAAAATCAATTGCAGTTTTTAACCTTATTCCATTTATTTATAACGCTTCACTACATTTCTGACTTCATTGCCTTTTATACTTTGCTGTTCTGATATTGTGATGGAAACCAGGGTGTCAGCAAGTCCCAAACCCCAACACGAACACACCCAAGAGTTCAAATAAAGGATGTTTTTTTATTCACCACAATACCTTCATTGTAACACAAGCACAGATTTTTCTCTCTCCACAATTCACCTCTCACTACCACACTACCCTCCTCCCATTGCTCTTCATGCTCCCAGCTCCGACTCAACTGGACAAGGGAGTGCAGTCCCTTTTATTAAAGAACCCAGGACTACTTCTGGTGTCAGGACCATTGTCCGAGGGAAGCACTTCTGGGTCATATGTAAGTCCTCATTTTAGGGAGGTCATCTCCTTGCAGCGCCCCCTTGCAGCATCCACGGACCCCAGCAGGGTTGTGTTGCTCTACTTGTTCTGTACTGGACACTGATATCCAGGGCTGCTGCCATCTAGGGTGTAAAAACTCCCCAGCGACATCTTACCTTTACAGTGGGCTGTCCATCCATCCTTTCTGGCTATCTCTTCTGGGTCTGATCCCTTCCTCCTCCCCAGCCAGGATGCCTGTCTGCCCACTAGAAGCCCCCTGTCCGGCTAAGGAACCATCCCCTCTTCTGGCCAGGATGCCCGTCCAGCCCATATGACATTTACAATATGTTTTTCAAAAATATCTTTTACTAAAGAAAATCCATCCATCCATCCATCCATTTTCCAACCCGCTGAATCCGAACACAGGGTCACGGGGGTCTGCTGGAGCCAATCCCAGCCAACACAGGGCACAAGGCAGGAACCAATCCCGGGCAGGGTGCCAACCCACCGCAGGACACACACAAACACACCCACACACCAAGCACACACTAGGGCCAATTTAGAATCGCCAATCCACCTAACCTGCATGTCTTTGGACTGTGGGAGGAAACCGGAGTGCCCGGAGGAAACCCACGCAGACACGGGGAGAACATGCAAACTCCACACAGGGAGGACCCGGGAAGCGAACCCCAGGTCTCCCAACTGCGAGGCAGCAGCGCTACCCACTGCGCCTCCGTGCCGCCCTTACTAAAGAAAATGACAATTAAAAATAATTTAAAAACTACTGAACAACCCTTAATTGTGCTGTGTAAAATAGAGTCATGTTAACTTAAAAAATGTAAACACAGTTATATAAATTGTGAAGTTTGGAATATCTCTCATCAGACCTGGGGCCTCATGTATAAACGGTGCGTACACACAGAAATGTTGCGTACGAACGTTTCCACGCTCAAATCGTGATGTATAAAACCTAAACTTGGCATAAAGCCACGCACATTTCCACGGTAACTCATACCTTGGCGTACGCAATTTCTCCGCTTGGTTTTGCAGACTGGCGGCACCCAACGTCAAAGCAGTTCTACTGTTCCTGTGTGGTCACCCTTTCTTTCTTAGCTCCACATTCCTGACACGGCTTTATAAATACACTGAAACTAACTGCATATTGTTTATTAGTGTAATGCATCTGATTGTAATTAACCTGCAGCAATATAATGGTCCAGGGAATAGCCATAGTATTCCAAATACCATAACTGCTTTAGCGTTGTAACTCTCACTGCATCTTCTTCTTTCAGCTGCTCCTGTTAAGGGTTGCCACAGCAGATCATCTTTTTCCATATTACTCTCACAGCACCACTCTGAGTATTTATATCACTGTATCTGAGTGGGGAATCACAGCAGCAGCTGATCGGAAAGAGAATTATCGGTATACAGCATGAAACATATGCTGACTCAGCCATGGAAAAACACTTTAGAGACTTCCCAGTACGGACTTCGCGGTTTAGAAAAGGTTTCATCCCAAGAACTCTAAACGCACTCAATCAGTCCATCGTGCTCCTTGTAGAACTGTTTACTTATAAGTACAATTACCTCACTGTAAACTTGCACTACAGTTATAATATTGCACAACCTGCGCCACTTTATAAAGCGCATATTTACATATGATGACGGTATTCATTTTTAAGATGAAATGCAGCAAAATATGTTGATTATATTATACAGATAAAACTTTAACTTCATTTAAATAATCTGTATTGTTAATAATTAAACATTTGAGGACACGGTGCCGCAGCGCTAGCTAGTTCATGGATTGTTCCTGCATTGCGTTGTATTCTTGCGCTGACGCGACACTGGAAAGATAGACGGATAGAATAATTAAACATGTACTACGAAGATATTTCGATGTTCCTTAAAAGTTTTGAAGAATCGGCGTTCTAAGCTTACAAATGGCTTCACGTCTATTACATAGTTGATTGTGTGGCGATTGGGTATTTGGAGAAAGAAAAGTAAGGACAGGAATTGGAGGTTAGTACGTTTGAAAGAGACAGTACTTCTGTGATAAATTATGTCATTGAAGGTCGCGCAGCAAGCCTCTTGCGTGAGATATGAACAAGCACTGCGCCACCGTGTTCCCATGTTTAATAACATGCTTTCATTCCTATCATCATGAAAAAGATATCACGTATACATCTCAGTATTTTAATTATTCAGAGAGCTGTAATATCACGAATGTAACGGATTATGTGTCCTGTTGGAGAAAGAGAAAGCCCATTTAAGAAGCAGGTAGTGATTCACACACAGAGCACAAAGAAGATCAAATAAAGATCAAAGCATTTAACGTCCTACTTTAGTTACGATGGGATTTGAGAAACTAGTAATTTAAACAAATTTAAGATGAAGTTTATGAGGTTCTACTTTAATGGCAAAATAAACTACGTGATTAAAGTGGAAATTTCGAGATTAAAGTTGACATTTCGTGCTTTTTTCCCACTGTGTGCCTATTTTTTTGCCTGTACCCTAATAAGCTTTCGTATGACACTCAGACGGTGGGCTACAACTTGCCTTTTCACGGTGACTTTGATATGTGATTTCTTTTTTATTTTGGGCACTGTGCGACTTTGTGAACTTGAGCTTTCGAGTTTCTCCGACACTCTGTCACTCGATCAGCTTTCTTTTGTTGATTATACCACTGTTTAAACCAACAAATAGTACGTTTTTCCTTTGCCTCCACTTGGTATTCGCTGAAATTCTTATATTTTCCCCCATGCTTTTCCCATTGTCTTTTCTCAGAAGGCTATTTATATCGATTTGCATATTCAAAGAGACGTAATTCTGGGAGGAGTTGGGGCAGGACAGAAGGCGCATGCACGTGCGTTACTTTTCACGTTGACCAGGATTTATGTAGCGGATTTATGTCAGTCAGGTGGGCAGACGTTCTCGTCCCATGCTCTTAGAGTTGGCAGGCGTGGCTCTGTGAGTTGTTGTCGTATCCCATGGTCTTAGAGTTGGTGGGCGGGTGTCTGTGATTTTGCGGGCGTGGCTATGTCGTGCGTATCCCATGGTTGTCTTGCTTGCCCTGTCAGCTTAGTGAATCATATATATAGATATATATACAGTGGTGTGAAAAACTATTTGCCCCCTTCCTGATTTCTTATTCTTTTGCATGTTTGTCACACAAAATGTTTCTGATCATCAAATACATTTAACCATTAGTCAAATATAACACAAGTAAACACAAAATGCAGTTTGTAAATGGTGGTTTTTATTATTTAGGGAGAAAAAAAAATCCAAACCTACATGGCCCTGTGTGAAAAAGTAATTGCCCCCTGAACCTAATAACTGGTTGTCATGGTTCCATCTATCACAGCAAGCCTTCCAGGTCCTGAAGCAGCAAAACAACCCCAGACCATCACACTACCACCACCATATTTTACTGTTGGTATGATGTTCTTTTTCTGAAATGCTGTGTTCCTTTTACGCCAGATGTAACGGGACATTTGCCTTCCAAAAAGTTCAACTTTTGACTCATCAGTCCACAAGGTATTTTCCCAAAAGTCTTGGCAATCATTGAGATGTTTCTTAGCAAAATTGAGACGAGCCCTAATGTTCTTTTTGCTTAACAGTGGTTTGCGTCTTGGAAATCTGCCATGCAGGCCGTTTTTGCCCAGTCTCTTTCTTATGGTGGAGTCGTGAACACTGACCTTAATTGAGGCAAGTGAGGCCTGCAGTTCTTTAGACGTTGTCCTGGGGTCTTTTGTGACCTCTCGGATGAGTCGTCTCTGCGCTCTTGGGGTAATTTTGGTCGGCCGGCCACTCCTGGGAAGGTTCACCACTGTTCCATGTTTTTGCCATTTGTGGATAATGGCTCTCACTGTGGTTCGCTGGAGTCCCAAAGCTTTAGAAATGGCTTTATAACCTTTACCAGACTGATAGATCTCAATTACTTCTGTTCTCATTTGTTCCTGAATTTCTTTGGATCTTGGCATGATGTCTAGCTTTTGAGGTGCTTTTGGTCTACTTCTCTGTGTCAGGCAGCTCCTATTTAAGTGATTTCTTGATTGAAACAGGTGTGGCAGTAATCAGGCCTGGGGGTGGCTACGGAAATTGAACTCAGGTGTGATACACCACAGTTAGGTTATTTTTTAACAAGGGGGCAATTACTTTTTCACACAGGGCCATGTAGGTTTGGATTTTTTTTCTCCCTAAATAATAAAAACCATCATTTAAAAACTGCATTTTGTGTTTACTTGTGTTATATTTGACTAATGGTTAAATGTGTTTGATGATCAGAAACATTTTGTGTGACAAACATGCAAAAGAATAAGAAATCAGGAAGGGGGCAAATAGTTTTTCACACCACTGTATATTGTATATGTGTGTGTGTGTGTGTGTGTGCACTCACCAACCACTATATTAGATCCACCTTGCTATTAACTGGGTTGGACCCCCTTTTGCCTTCAGAACTGCCATAATTCTCCATGGCATAGATTCAACAAGGTGCTGGAAACCCTCCTCAGGGATTTTTGCTCATATTGACATGATAACATCACGCAGTTGCTGCAGATTTGCCAGTTGCACATCCACGATGCAAACCTCCCATTTCACCACATCCCAAAGGTGCTCTGTTGGATTGAGATCTGGTGACTGTGGAGGCCATTTGAGTATAGTGAACTCATTGTCATGTTCAAGAAACCAGTTTGAGATGATCTGAGCACTGTGACATGGCACATTACCCTGCTGGAAGTAGTTAGTGGGTACTGCGTCATAAAGGAATGGGCATGATCAGCAAAAATACTCAGGCAGGCTGTGACATTTAAACAATTAGTACATTTATCAATTGGTACTAAAGGGCCCAAAGTGTGCCAAGAAAATATCCCCACACCATTACACCACCACCACCAGCCTGAACCATTGATACAACGCAGAATGGATCCATGCTTTCATGTTGTTGACGCCAAATTCTGACCCTACCATATGAATGTTGAAGCAGAAATTGAGACCACGCAACATTTTTCCAATCTTCTATTGTCCAATTTTGGTGAGTCTGTGTGAATTGTAGCCTCAGTTGCCTTTTCTTAGCTGAGCAGGAGTGGCACTTAGTGTGGTCTCCTGCTGTGTTAGCCCATCTGCACTAAGGTTTGACGTGTTGTGCATTCAGATATGCTCTTCTACATACCTTAGTTGTAATGAGTGGTTATTTGAGTTATTCTTGCCATTCTATCAGTTCGAAACCAATCTGGCCATTCTCCCAGAGAACTGGCATTTCTGTCGAGAGAACTGCTGCTCACTGGATATTTTCCCTTTTTGGTCCATTCTCTATAAACCTTAGAGATGATTGTGTGTGAACATCCAAGAGACCAGCAGTTCTGGAACCAACAACCATGTCACATTCGAAGTCACTTAAATCTCCTTTTTTTCCCCATTCTGATGCTTGGGTTGAGTTTCATCAGGTCATCTTCACAATGTCTACATGTCTAAATGACCTGAGCTACTGCCATGTGATTGGCTGATTACATATTTGTGTTACCAAGCAGTTGAATAGGTGTACCTAATAAACTGTCAGGTGAGTGTACATATCTGTTTTATTACAGCATATATGTTTTACTTTTTTATTATTTATTTAATTTACAAAATATATTTTGTTACAGACAAAATAGTTTGGCTGGCATCCAGGATGGGATCAATGGTTTCTTACCGAGTTGGAATGGCTTTATAATGCAGGAACATGGATCCCAGCTAATATGGGTGCTGGAACTTTTTCTGGCCAGGAGGCAATGTGAGTGGAAGGACCAAGGAGACTGCCTCACAATGCCAAGTATTCCCTCCATACTTTGGGGGGCTGCATTCCCCTGGTGGAGTTCCCATTTGCAAAAGCAACAGTCTTTTCTACAAGGCCAAACTTTATGAGTGAAGTACTGTACAGTATATACATTGTCTCCTTCTGACTGTCCTGACGTTTAGTCTGTATTTAGTCTATAAAAAATACAGAATCATTAGATGAAATATCTTCACTGCAACATGGCTGCGTGCATCAGTTGCCAAACCACAAAAAGGAACGCCTGCCCTTCTGTCTGTAACAGTTTTAACTGTATGAGGAGAAATCACTGACATCACTATTGCTTCCGTTTTTCTGCGTGCACTTGAAAGGTTCGCCATTAGATGACTTAGTCCGTTGATTTACAGCTAGTGTGATGTTTTACACAAGTAAATGCTGAAGTGCCTTTAGCAGCACAAATGATCTCCTCACAGGCTCCAGGATGCGAGATGAAGTTTGTGATCTTCGACAAACTCTTTTCACTTGGAACGTCCTTTTTATATTTTGCTTTTACCACGTGTGCTTTAAAATCAACAAACTTGCCATCTCGAGTTCGACAACAGCTATATTTTTAAGTTTGCGTTTATGTTTTGTTATTTCTACGGAAACCAGTTTCGCTAGAACTAGCACGCCAAAAGACGTCCCTAAAGGACGCTCAGCTGTGCCGCTCACGCCGCGCTAGCGCTGGCTGCTTTTTGGTTTGTATGGACAGAAGCCAATTCTAGCAGGACTGCACACCACCGTGATGCGAAGACTGTGGCTGGCACGACCCTTTGAAACCGTAAACAGACTTACAGTGTCCATGTTATCATATCCTCCACGATTTAAATGAAAATCCGTACAATTTTATTCATGAAAATCCCGCCCGGACGCTTATTTTACTAGAGGAAACAGAGGATCTGTGCGGGTACGTATGCTGACCCTATCACCGTTTATTACTGACCGACTGAAAATATTTTCTTGCATTTAACATAATTGCAAATTTTTATGAACTTACTACAGCTGTGTGTTGCTTGGTCGACATTACTTATAATAAATAGATTTCGCAAAAAATAAAACACAACATCCATTTTTAAAATACGTCTTTTCTTACCCGCTTGTGATCGTCAGGCCGCCCCCGCTCACAGGTAGCGCTACTTTCAGAGGCAAAGTAGGCCTGTTTGTGCCATCTGCTGGCTGAAAGTTGTATTGCTTTATGGAATATTTGCACAACACAGATTTCAACAGAAAGTGATAAATATTTGATATCTCATTTCACATACAGTACTGTATATGGATATGCATAAAAAAGAATGAAAAGAAGTGTGCAGATATTTAGCTGTCTGAATGAGGTTGATTGTTTTAGCTTAAGGGTTAATCATACTGTAACCGTGGGTTATATGTCCATCCATCCATCCATCCTCTTCCGCTTATTCAAAGTCGGGTCGCGGGGGCAGCAGCTTGAGCAGAGATACCCAGACTTCCCTCTCCCCGGCCACTTCTTCTAGCTCTTCCGGGAGAATTCCTAGGCGTTCCCAGGCCAGCCGGGAGCCATAGTCCCTCCAGCGTGTCCTGGGTCTACCCCGGGGCCTCCTCCCGGTTGGATGTGCCCGGAACACCTCACCAGGGAGGCGTCCAGGAGGCATCCTGATCAGATGCCCGAGCCACCTCATCTGACTCCCCTCGATGCGGAGGAGCAGCGGCTCTACTCTGAGCCCCTCCCGGATGACTGAGCTTCTCACCCTATCTTTAAGGGAGTATATGTTATATGTTACATTTTTAATGTCTGTGGTTTTCTGCAGCATACAGAGAATGTAGAAAAAATTCAAACTAATTTGCGGCACTGAAATTACTTGTGTTTATTTTTTATTTGCTTATTTTTATGGTATTTGTGCAACTTGTAATTTTGCTGAAGTCTCAGGTTTTTGAGCTAGAATCAAGACTACGGTGGTGTGTAGTAGAGATGCAACCTTGGCCATGGAGCTAACGTATCTGACAGTACATGGCATTATTTGAGTCGGGTAACCCTCCCTAACTATATTGTAAATGGACATAGCTCTGGGGGGAGGGAAATGACCTGGAAACACTCCCGGGTGAGGCGGAAGCCCCATGTGGTAGGACTCTGCAGCTCCTTCAACACCCCCTGGCATTACCCATGGAACCCAACAGGGTTGTGCCAAACTCCAACTCCTATGGAGCCCTGTGGGAATACACTGCAGCAGAACAGAGGGGCTGGCATCTATCGCTTCTGGGAAAAAAATGCCCTGAGTACACTCTTTTCCCCGGTCCTTCCACTATAGAGGCATCCCAGCTGGGTAAGGGCCCCGACCAGCTGTTACAATATTTATTTACTTATCAATTGATGGCTTGGCTGTATTATTTATCCTGTGAGCCCTTATCCTTGTTTTTATGTTTCAGCTGCTGTATGTATTTGAATTAAGTTTATCTGATCTAATCTAATCTACTACACTAAATGAAGAACCAATTTTAACAGTTTTGAATGTATAGAAGGGCGGCACGGTGGCGCAGTGGGTAGCGCTGCTGCCTCGCAGTTGGGAGATCTGGGGACCCGGGTTCACTTCCCGGGTCCTCCCTGCGTGGAGTTTGCATGTTCTCCCCGTGTCTGCGTGGGTTTCCTCCGGGCGCTCCGGTTTCCTCCCACAGTCCAAAGACATGCAGGTTAGGTGGATTGGCGATTCTAAATTGGCCCTAGTGTGTGCTTGGTGTGTGGGTGTGTTTGTGTGTGTCCTGCGGTGGGTTGGCACCCTGCCCGGGATTGGTTCCCTGCCTTGTGCCCTGTGTTGGCTGGGATTGGCTCCAGCAGACCCCCGTGACCCTGTGTTCGGATTCAGCGGGTTGGAAAATGGATGGATGGATGAATGTATAGAAGATGCACTTTAATTTAGATACAGAGAGAGAGAGAGAGGGAGAGAGAGGTTAGGAGCACGCACTGATACAGCGCATTGCCGCACCCACATTGGAATAAAAGGCAGTGTGCCCTGTGGTTACTCTCTCAGGTGGGCGTTAGCATATCATAATCTCTTGGACCAATAGCGTGAGGTTTCTGCATTCGACTTATACGACCAACATTATAAAATACCAGAAATTATACAGTAAAATTATGTCCAGACTTACCTGCGAATATATACAGTAATTGGTGGTAAATTGACTTACTGATTGGGAAACTGTTAGGAATAAAAATATGTAGTCACAGTGGAGCCCTGGGACCATATAAACCATTGTTTAATAAGTTCAGTTGCAGGGACTTCTGCAACTACAAGTTTTTATTCCAACCAGTTTCACAATCAGATCATTACTGGTGATTGATTAAATTGTTTAGTGAGTTTTCCCTTTTATTCTATAATGACCCATTAAGACTTAGCATTGTAAATTTACAGCATTTGTTTAGTAGTTTTCAAGGTTTTTATTTGGCTTCCTGCAAACATTTCAGAGGCGCATTTCAGGTGTTTCTCTGCATTTTTCAATCATTTTTCCAATATTTTCGAAAAAGCGTTTTCAAGGAAAATATGGTTGACATCACTTATATTTTGTAGGTACTGTGTTTCAAGAATGTCTTGACTTTAGTGCTTTTAATCCTAGTGATCACAGTACTGAAGTGCAGGTGTTGCCGGTGTCGTGATCGCACCAATTGGGTTTACCCTATTCTGCAGCTAGGGGAGTCGAGAGCACTCTCTATGAAGTAGGCAGCATCCTGAAAAAATCCTGGATTATATACAGGTGTCGGTAAGCACATAAGTGGAATAAGTGGACATATGAGGAAAAAAATATTAAAATAGCCTGCTGCTGTCGGTGCAACATCATGCAAATGTGTGATCTGGTCATCTAGTAAAAGCTAGTGAGGAAGGTGTTATCGTGCACAGTGGTAATCAACTCAAAGCAGTATGCTGTATTCATCCATCCATCCATTATCCAACCCACTATATCCTAACTACAGGGTCATGGGGGTCTGCTGGAGCCAATCCCAGCCAACACAGGGCGCAAGGCAGGAAACAAACCCCAGGCAGGGCGCCAGCCCACCACAGTGCCATATTCATATACATGTAATAATGCTTTTGCCAGGGTGTAAATTTAATCGCTCCTGTTGGCTTAGGCGCTTAGGCTTTACTGCACCTTTGAGCAGGGCTGCCACACTGTCTTTCTATGACCTCAATAAGTGCGTTCATGTCTTTAAATGCCTGTCTGTGGACTGGCTGGACCTGAAAATCAGGGAGGGCATTTAATAGAAGCTCATAGGCCACCAGTTCTACAACCCGCGTTGCACTATTAACTTCCGGCCATAGCCAGCCGTATTTTACCCCTCAACTCACGAGCCTGTAGACTAGATGGCCTCTCAGGTTCGAACCACCAGTTTCTACACCACCTCACCTGCTGGTTCGCAGAGACACTGTATCTCATCTCTTTAGGATTTCAACCTTCATAAGATCATATTCTGTGGCTTCCTCAGTCCCGAGGTCATAATAAGCCTTTTGTGCCCTTTAGGAATGGTGCCAATATGTTAGCCCACTCCTTGTGTACCAAAGAACAATGGCGTGCCGTACGTTCAGAAATTAGGAGATACGACTCTATATTGTCGTTCTCTTGAACTGTAACTCAACTTCCTGAACCACAGTGGCCAGGTTGACAATGACTGATGTTAGGTCCTGCTCTACTGACATTTTCAAGCAAACATACTGTCAATTGCACCAATGTTGTAATAAGCAGACAACAGACCAAAAAGATTTGGGATGGCCACCCGGTATACTGCAAAATATGCATAAAATAAAGAAAACACATCTTTACAGGCGGAGTTCAAAATGGAACTGCCTAACAGATTAACAACTGAGCTTAAATTTGGTGGAAAGAAGGAAGAAGTGGAGTCAAGACAGCCGGAACAGGAACTGATGAGGCAGTATGATGGATTCTGGGTATGGGAAATGATGTCATCAGTGTTGGCCAGAAGTGCCAGTGGTGATGTCATCAAAAGGTGGGGTCTTTGGGTGAACTGCAGACAAATCTGCATACAGGAGTTTTTTAAACTGCTCACTGCTAAAACACTTAGGTGTGAATAATGTTATTGAAAACAATGACAAATACCTTTACAAGTGGTTTAGGAGCATTCCTGTGTAGATAGATAGATACTTTATTAATCCCAAGGGGAAATTCACATACTCCAGCAGCAGCATACTGATTAAAAAAAAAAAAAAAAACAATATTAAATTAAAGATTGATAATAATACAGGTAAAAACAGAGAATAACTTTGTATGATGTTAACGTTTACCCCCCGGGTGGAATTGAAGAGTCGCATAGTTTGGGAAAGGAACAATCTCCTCAGTCTGTCAGTGGAGCAGGACAGTGACAGCAGTCTGTCGCTGAAGCTGCTCTTCTGTCTGGAGATGACACTGTTTAGTGGATGCAGTAGATTCTCCATAATTGATAGGAGCCTGTTAAGAGCCCGTCGCTCTGCCACAGATGTCAAACTGTCCAGCTCCATGCCAGCAATAGAGCTTGCCTTCCTCACCAGTTTGTCCAGGCGTGAGGAGTCTTTCTTCTTAATGCTGCCTCCCCAGCACACCACTGCGTAGAAGAGGGCACTCGCCACAATCATCTGATAGAACATCTGCAGAATCTTATTGCAGATGTTGAAGGACGCCAGCCTTCTAAGGAAGTATAACCGGCTCTGTCCTTTCTTGCACAGCGCATCAGTATTGGCAGTCCAGTCTAATTTATCATCCAGCTGCACTCCCAGGTATTTATAGGTCTGCACCATCTGCACACAGTCGCCTCTGATGATCACGGGGTCCATGAGGGGTCTGGGCCTCCTAAAATCCACCACCAGCTCCTTGGTTTTGCTGGTGTTCAGGTGTAAGTGGTTTGAGTCGCACCATTTAACAAAGTCATTGATTAGGTCCCTATACTCCTCCTCCTGCCCACTCCTGATGCAGCCCACGATAGCAGTGTCATCAGCAAACTTTTGCACGTGGCAGGACTCCGAGTTGTATTGGAAGTCCGATGTATATAGGCTGAACAGGACCGGAGAAAGTACTGTCCTCTGCGGCGCTCCTGTATTGCTGACCACAATGTCAGACCTGCAGTTCCCAAGACGCACATACTGAGGTCTGTCTTTAAGATAGTCCACGATCCATGCCACCAGGTATGACTCTACTCCCATCTCTGTCAGTTTGTCCCTAAGGAGCAGAGGTTGGATTGTGTTGAAGGCGCTAGAGAAGTCTAGAAACATAATTCTTACAGCACCACTGCCTCTGTCCAAGTGGGAGAGGGATCGGTGTAGCATATAGATGATGGCATCCTCCGCTCCCACCTTCTCCTGATATGCAAACAGCAGAGGGTCGAGGGCGTGTTGAACCTGTGGCCTCAGGTGGTACAACAATGATAGAAAAACACTGTGTAAATGGGCCTTTAGAAATTCCAAAATATTTGTATTTTTGGCACAAGTTTAAACCACAGGGGACAAACTTAAATCCCAGGAAAATCACTGTGGCTGAAGATTCTCATTCTAGCCACTTCCTTAATTAGTCACTAATGACTGCTTCAAATGGAATATGCTGCTGTTGCTTGCTTACTTTTTATGTGCATTTACATATAATGCACAAAGGAACTACATGTCTGTCGGTCTGTCTGCCCACATGGAACAACTTGGAGCTCCACCCCACCATGGACCAATTTTGTTGAAATGTTGTGCCCTTATTCTTCCAAGAAATATATGTAGAGAAAAGGCAAGCAAAATAACACCTTTTATTGGCTATCTAAAAAGATTACAATATGCAAGCTTTTGAGGCAACTCAGGCCCTTTCTTCATAATGGCTAACACGGTACAACATCCTAGTACTACAGGAAATATATGTAAAATGCAGTGCTGACTAACTAACTGACTCACTAACTCACTCGCATTAACGCAAATTTGGCAGAATGGAACATCTATGGTACTAGGTATCCACTAAGTAAGGACATTTCAATATATTAATATTTAGGGTATGGAAGTTGGCCCGGACACAGACAGGCAGACATGTTCATGTCACCCAACCACGTTTATTTTCCATTTTTACAGTGTTCACAAACCCCACAGTCCCCAAAGTCCTGGCCACACAACACAATGCCTTTCTCTTCAGGCCACCTCCTTGTCCTCCTCCGACGTCGTCCTTCTTCCACCCGACTCTTGTCCCTGTCTGAAGGGAGACGGCCCCTTTTATACGCACCTGGATGTGCTCCAGGTGCTCCCCGCCAATCTTCCACCGGCACTCCTCAGTGTGGCGGAAGTGCCGGCTGCGCACCCCGGAAGCACTCCGGGTGTCCCCTCTTTTCTACCCCCCAGCACTTCCGGGTGTGGCAGAAGCGCTGGGGTCCAGGGTCCCCAAGGCATTGGGGCGCCCCCTGGCGGTGACCACAGGCCCCTACAGGGTAGAGCTTCCAAGCTCTGTACCCATGGCCCCCAAAGCAACCAGGGTGGTCGCCCCCTTGTGGTCTGGAAGAGGCACAAGCCCTCCTCCGGTCCTCCTGGGCATCCCGGCTGGGTACTACCCCCATCCGGGCACCACAAGGGGTAAAAATCCCTCTTACAACAGAAAAGCTAAATACCCCAAAATTTCAAAAATGAAGATTTTATTGAAATCTGGTAATGCTTTAGAAAAAACAAAATTAACTAACATGTTTTTTATTTGTCAATAATTTTGTTTATTTGTCGATATTCATTATGCTCTTTGCTGCACTTAGAGAGTACTTTATGCAACTAAAGGATGCAGGAGAAGTGATTGATGGGCCCAGTGAATCTCACCACTACCCAAAAGGGTGGACGGATGACTGAAGATAGAGTGGTGTCCTGTACAGGAAAAAAGAGATATGATCACGTTGTGAAATGGAAAGTGAAGGTTTGGTGAAATTCAAGGAAGATACAAAGCTCAAAAGTTAGTAAGCACTGTGTTTTTTTTGTTTGTTTTGCTGTTGAGTACTGATACTCGTAGATGTGAACTGGCTCTCATCTTTGTTATCCCCTCCACTCCACTGACCTCCAGGCCCTGATCACAGCTCTGAAAACCAAACCCCGCTTCCACTGTCGCTTTTCGACTGTAACACTTAAAACATTAAATGAGACGCCCTCCCCAGTCTTTGATCACACTTCTGCAAACTCCAAAGGAGAAGTGTTGGTCTTAGATAGTGGCATTTGAATTTCTAATGGGAAAATACTCTGTGCTCATTGTTCTTCTCGTTAATAAATCAGTGTAACACCAGCAAGTAAATCCACTTAAAGCACTGCTTTGAATATACATTCACATCTGTGGACCTTAAATGAGGACTACATAAAACTCACCAAAAAAAAAAAAACACAAAAAGAATTACTCTACTTGAGTGAATGGCATAAACAAATGAAAATCATAAACATCTAATAATTATAATAATATATATTCAGATTTCCTATTTTTGCTACTGATTAGCTATTTCAATTCAAAATACTGTACTTCACTTTCCTATAAAATGGTCTTTTGCGGTGGCCATAAATAAAGTCCAAGTCACTAGGAAAAGCGGAAAAAAGCAGGAATTGATCTAATGCAGTTTTGTTTTACTCATGGACAATTGTGTATAGCATGTTCAAGAGTAAGCAGCTACAGTGACCTAACATTATCATCATTATTTGGCTAACACCTTTATCCAAAGTGACTTATAATATTTGAGATACAACTGGTTGCATTTCTTTTGTTTTTCCAAATGGAGCACAAGCAGATGAAGTGGCTTGTTCATGGTCACATAGTGTCAGTAGAAGGAGCTGACCCCATAATCTCAGGGTATGAAGTCCTAGGTCCAAAACCTTAACCACTGCAACACACTGCCTACTAATAATATTAGCCCTTGGTAAAAAGAAAAAAAAAACTACAAATACTGTATAGAGAAAAGTACTCAGTTTGTTACATAGTAATTTTACTACACCTGATTAACCAATGGTACTATAATTGACGCCTATTGTCTTATGAAATTCCCTGGACAAAACTGGGTAACACATCTAATAATAATATAATTGTGTACTGTACATAATAATTCCACTCCTGCGTGGAACCTGAGTCAGTATCCTACTCCTCATTGTTGCCTGTGCATTGGCTTTCCTCCCACATTCCCAAAGAAGTGCAGGGTAGGTGACTTGCAAAAAAAAATCGCAGCTTGAGATGAGGGATTTCAGTCCTTCCACCTACTCGGTACTAGACCAGTGACGCAACTGGAAAGTTATACAATAAAAGTTGCAATGTTTCATGCCATGATTTTTTTTCAAAGCTCCCACATGAAAGTGTATTCTTTGCAATTAAACGACAGAAAAACATGTTTTTTCCTCTCTAACTTGTAGAGTTATTTCAGTTTATGTAATCTTTTAGACAATTATTGAAGGACTTTCCAAGATATTGTCCTTATGCCAGTTTTCTTGATGACATCCCACTGACAGAATAACACAGTCAGGAGCAGCTATAGAAGCTAGTGGAACAGGTGCAGAGATGGAAGATTGCAGGTCTAAGCTGTAAAGATCAAAGTGAACGTACTTTGGTAAAATGAAACAGGGTCTCATAACATCTGGCATGATCTGTACATCGCAATGCAGATGCTGTGGGAACATATCCAAAGAAAGAAAAGGCAACAATATTCAAATCAATATACCTACACCTCCTTACATACTTGAGTTAAAAGAGAATTTGGAACATTTAAAGTATTACACATTTTTGAAGATGTTATCAGCATTTCAAGCTCTAGCATATACAGTAATCCCTTCTCCATCGCGGGTGTTGCGTTCCAGAGCCACCCGCGAAATAAGAAAATCTGCGAAGTAGAAACCATATGTTTATATGGTTATTTTTATATTGTCATGCTTGGGTCACAGATTTGCGCAGAAACACAGGAGGTTGTAGAGAGACAGGAACGTTATTCAAACACTGCAAACAAACATTTGTCTCTTTTTCAAAAGTTTAAACTGTGCTCCATGACAAGACAGAGATGACAGTTCCGTCTCACAATTAAAAGAATGCAAACATATCTTCCTCTTCAAATGAGTGCGTGTCAGGAGCAGTGAGATAGAGAAAAGCAAACAAATCAATAGGGCTGTTTGGCTTTTAAGTATGCGAAGCACCGCCGGCACAAAGCTGTTGAAGGCGGCAGCTCACACCCCCTCCGTCAGGAGCAGAGAGAGAGAAGAGAGACAGAGAAAAACAAACAATCGAAAATCAATACGTGCCCTTCGTGCTTTTAAGTATGCGAAGCACCACGGCACAAAGCTGTTGAAGGCGGCAGGTCACACTCCCTCAGTCAGGAGCAGGGAGAGAGAGAGAGAGAGAGAGAGAGAGAGAGAGAGACAGAGTTTGTTTTTCAATCAAAAATCAATACGTGCCCTTCGAGCTTTTAAGTATGCGAAGCAGCATGTCGTTTCAGGAAGCAGCTGCACAAAAGATAGCAACGTGAAGATAATCTTTCAGCATTTTTAGACGAGTGTCTGTATCGTCTAGGTGTGCGAACAGCCCCCCTGCTCAATCCCCCTACATCAGGATCAGAGAAAGTCAGCGCAAGAGAGAGAGAGAAAAGTAAGCTGGGTAGCTTCTCAGCCATCTGCCAATAGCGTCCCTTGTATGAAATCAACTGGGCAAACCAACTGAGGAAGCATGTACCAGAAATTAAAAGACCCATTGTCCGCAGAAATCCGCGAACCAGCAAAAAATCCGCGATATATATTTAAATATGCTTACATATAAAATCCGCGATGGAGTAAAGCCGCGAAAGGCGAAGCGCGATATAGCGAGGGATTACTGTATACCATTTCACAAAGATAAAAAAATGGTGAGGTATCAACAAACAAGTAACTCTTACACAATCAATTAAACTGATGCCTTCAGCAGATAAATTAGTTCACTGCAATGCTCAAATATCATAGTCTGTATAGTTAAGTATTATTCTATTATGGAATTTTAGAGAGATGAGTCCTATGACTATAGAACAAAGAACTTCAGAATAAAGGGAAGTCACTAAATAAGGATATTGGATAGAAGGGTTTTGAGATGAAAATCAAACTCAATCCTCTAAGGGAAAAAAGAATGCAACGTATAGGAACACAACAATACAATAATGAAGACAGATACTTGGAGGTAAGGTTGTTATATTCACTGGTTATGGGGCTGGAGAGTGCACACGTGTTGCTTATTGATTAGCACATGTAAGTAAGACTTTCACTGTACTCTACACAATATTATGACAATATTGACCCGCTAGACCTATGAATGGAAACATCTGAACTACTCCTTTTTTCTCCTGCTATTAGTGAGTTGATTGAACCAATGCTGATTCTTTCCAACACACTTGCATTTATACTTGTCAAAAATAAAAAGCAGAATACTGTCTTCTGATTGCTTAACACAAGCAGAATGACAAAGGGAAGTACTGTATAAGGCCCATAGTTTTATGTCTCATAGTTTTAACTCAACACAATGCCTTTGGAGTTTTGAACTTAACATACTGAAAGCTCAAATACTTCAAATATTTAAACAATGATCATGTTAAAAATGTAAATATGTTAAAAACCTTTTTTGTAAGAAATACTCTTTTGGTAAGGACTCACTGTGCTACCCATCTCTATAAGTAATCAACGTAGACCTCAGAGTTAACATTTGCGGTGCAACTTGCAATGCATATACTGTATGTAGCTCTATGCCATTTGGTATGGGATTTGTTAAAAACATACTAGTGTTTGTGATGTTTAACCTATTGGAATGACAAATACAATACATTTTACTACTAAAAATGTTTGTGATGCAAAATCTTTTAGAATGACAAGAGACAGCAACCAGAGGGACACACAAACATTTATGCTTTTAATAAGCTGGTTGATGAATCTTCCACTGTCATTTGTATACAATACAATGAAATTCTCACTAGCATGTCTGTTGTCTCTTCAGAATAGTGACAGTGATACAATACAATGAAAAAGACAAAAAAACACCTTATATAGGCTGTAGCCTTTTTACGTGTATATATATATTGTCACAAAAACGAGACATAATCAGATAAAGGTTTGGGGCAGCCACCCGTATAATTTGTTTTCCTGGCTGCAAAATTGCATTCTTTTAAATACAGCACTGATGTGCTCACAACAGAGTCCAAAACAAGACTGAGGAAATAGGGAAAAGGGGCAGGCTTTTAAAGGGGGAGACAGGAAGTGAGGTCATAAGGATCGGGCCCATGTTCTTCAGCCATTGGTTTGAGCCCGGACGTGACATCACAGGGGCCGGAGCTGGTAAGGTCTCCTTCCATTGGCTCGGTCCCGGAAGTGACGTCAAGAGAGCCAGATGGAATCTCCTGGGAATGGTCTACAGGAAAGGGAGAAAAAGAGTCAGTGCACTCTGCCACATCCCGGCATGCCTCAGAACTGCCTTCACTCAAGCCCTTTAGCTGCCTCCCATGCGCACGTGTGTGACAATTTATATATATATATAATATACAGTATATGTGCAAGAACACATACCATATTTTTTACTATTATAAGCAGAAATGTAACCCAGACATCTCTGGTGTGCCAATGGTTCTGTATTGTTTGTCCGAAGAAAGAAGTGATTAAAGCAACTGTGCAGGATGGCTGAGGTCTTTAAAGATCCTGCTTGTATTTCTGAGGCAACGACAGTTGTACAGTATATGTCATGAAAAGAAGGAAGCTGAGTGTTGGTACTGTTCTCTGCTGTCTTCACCACACTCTGCAGGTCTTTATGCTCTTCAGCCAAGCAGGTGCCGTACCAAGATGTGATGGATGGGCTCCACAGTGCACTAATTGAAGTTTGGGAGAGCAGATGGAGAAAAGGGAGCTTTCCACAGACATCTCAGTAACTACAGGTATTGTTGAGCCTTTTTTACCAAAGACAAACTATGTTGCTCCCACTTCAGATCATCAGTCACGGTCACTCCAAGAAATTTAAAGTTACTCAGCCTTTCAACAGAGTCCCCTTTGATGTATACAGGCAAGTTACTGGTTTTTTAAAGTCAATAACTAGATCCTTAATTTTGCTAACTTTAAAGGGGAGATTGTTGTCCTGACGACAACAACTGTGCCAAAATAAATCTCTACCCCGTGAGCTGTCTCTTCATTTTTGGTAATCAGACCTGCAAAGATGGTGTCATCATCAAATTTAATAATGGAGCTGTGGACCTATTTCTTGCATCACAGTCAAACACGAAGAAGGAGATCCAGAAAGACTACCATAAACTACCAAAACCAATACATCTTGCGCATAAGATCAATCTACAGAATAAAGAAAATTACTTACGAATTTAATATAATTTGCTTGTTTTGCAAACACTTCTAATTAATAGAGGCTCATGTTATTAATAATAATACATTTTATTTATATAGCGCCTTTCCCATGCTCAAGGCACTTCACAGAGTTTAAGAAAGAACGGCAGAGTATACAGTATATAGCATTGTACTAAACCAAATAAATAAATAAAGAAGAGTAAGATAGTAAATTCAGAGAAAAGCCTAACAGACAACATAATTGATGGTCTAGCACACACACACAGGTTACATGAGCATCTTGACATAGAGGTAAACTGAAAGAAGGGTAATAAAATCAGGTAGAGCTAAAAGCCTTCCTGAACAGATGAGTTTTGAGTTGTTTTTTAAAAGAATTCATGGAGTCAGCTGATCTAATTAATTTTGGTAGGTCATTCCAGAGTCTGGGTGCTATATAGCTGAAAGCCCTGACACCAATGGAGTGTAGATTAGTGTGGGGTACAACAAGATTGCCAGAATCAAAGGAACTTAGTGGGCGGACAGGCACATCGTGATGGAGAAGGTCACTGATGTAGTTTGGTGCAAAGTCGTTTAAGGCTTTGTAGGTTATTAGTAGAATTTTATATTCAATTCTGTAAGACACAGGGAGCCAGTGAAGGCGAAGCAGGATAGGTGTTATATGCTCGCTGCTGCTGGTCTGTGTAAGGATTCTGGCAGCTTAGTTTTGAATAAGCTGGAGCTGTGATATAAGATTAGAAGGGGCACCTGCCAGTAGGGAATTACAATAATCGATGCGGGATGTGATAAAAGCAGGGATAAGATTCTCAGTGTTAGAAAAGGAGAGGAAGGAGACGAACATGTGATATGTTACGGAGGTGAAAGTTTTTTTAATGTGATTTATGTGGGTGGAATAAGAAAGGGAGGAATCAAAATGACACTAAGATTCTTTGCAGTAGAGGCAGGTCTGATGAGATCACCGCCAAGATTGACTGGGAAGGAGCTCATTTTATTTAGTTGCACTTTAGTCCCAATTTGCAGGAGTTCAGTTTTGTTGCAATTTAATTTTAAAGAGTTCTGCTCCATCCAGGTTTTAATTTCACTGAGGCAAGTTGTGAGCTGAGAAAGCTCTGATGAAGTTCCACTGTTAACACTGAAATAGAGTTGAGTGTCATCTGCATAAAAATGATAACCCAGTCCATAGCTACAAATAATAACAAGGGGAAGCATGTAAATACAGAAGAGAAGAGGGCCGAGCCCTGAGGAGCTCCTTGTTTGACTGGCGCTGAGCTGGATCTGCTCTTGCCAAGATTAACAAACTCTTGCCTATCAGTCAGATAGGACTTGAACCACTGGAGGGCAGTGCCAGAGATACCCAGCATGTTCTCCATTCTGGACAGTAGAATGTCATGTCTGACAGTATCAAATGCTGCATTGAGGTCTAACAGAATTAATATGCTGGTTTGTCCAGTCTGCTGCCATAAGCAAATCACTGGTTACCCGTAGCAGAGCAGTTTCACAGCTGTGCTGTGCTTTGAAACCAGACTGAAAGGGTTCCATCAAATTATTAGAAGTTAAGTAGTTGGTGAGTTGGGAAGCTACAACACGCTCAAGAACTTTTGACAGAAAAGGTAAGTGGGAAATAGGCCGAAAATTGTTAAGATTGTCAGCATCAAGACCAGACTTTTTTAACATTGGGTTTAAAGAAGCGGTTTTAAAAGTGAGTGGCACAAAGCCAGTGTCAAGGGATGAGTTTATTATTGTTGTAATAGTCGGGATTATGGCATGAAGGCAGGATTTAAGAAGTGTGGTGGGGATGGGGTCCAGTACACAAGTAGCTGGCCTCATCTTACAAAGCAGGTCATTAACAAAAGCAGATATGACTGGTGAGAACTTAGAGAAGGATGGAGTGGGAAAACAGGGAAAGATATAAACAGATGATGTATTTATGTTAGTTGAATTATTTAGATCTTTAATTTTGTTACGGAAAAAGTGGAGGAATTTCTCACAGACTTCAGTAGAAGATGTAGGTTGAAGTAATTTAACTACAGAGAACAAAACCCTTGGTTTGTCATGGCCACTTTCTATTATCAACATGTTGTGACAAGTCAAAACAGTCCAGTAAGGATAGGAATTCATTTCTCAGTTTAGATGTGAGGATGTCAATATGGATGTTGAAATCACCAAGAAGAATGACTCTCTGGGAAAAGGAACTTAAGTGGGTTAATAGTTCAGTCAGATCAGATATGAAGGATGCATTGTATTTTGGAGGACGATAAAGAACAATGCTGCGGTGGGTTGGCACCCTGCCCAGGATTGGTTCCCTGCCTTGTGCCCTGTGTTGGCTGGGATTGGCTCCAGCAGACCCCTGTGTTCGGATTCAGCGGGTTGGAAAATGGATGGATGGATAAAGAACAATGAGTAAGACAGGACCTGATTCCATTATTAGTTTAAGAGCCAGACACTCGAAAGACAATGGACAATCAATTGGGATTCTTTTGATGTTTAATTCCATTCTAACAATTACTGCAAGTCCTCTGCCTTGTCTTGAGCTACAAGGCTGTGTGAGGAAAGTGTAGCCAGGTGGTGTCGCCTCCGTGAGAGACGTAAATTCATTAATTCATGTTATACCCAATGTGCATATTTATTACTTACTATTTAGCACCTTTATCTTTATAATACACTTAACACGTAATATTCCTGTTTGTATCGTTTTAACCTATAGAAAACATATTTGCTCAATTGAGTTTTTTTATTATTTAAAACTTTGTTAATTTTACTTACAATATTTTGCGACTTGATATAAGTGTCCGCTGCTCTTGTACACAGAAATCAAATTACTTTTACATATACGTATTAAGGATTTGAAATAAGTTCGACATATGAGCTGTGAAAAACGCTCGGCATTTGTCTTAAAAAACACTACTTTTTTATTATTATTACTACGACGACGTTAAAAACATATAAAAATAGTAATGTTAACAGAAAAGCAAAGGCCATTAATACAAGTCACTTTCTATTTTCTAGGTCGACTTTATGCATGTTCTGGAGTGGTTTCAATTTTACAAACAAAACAGGAGTCTCCAGAAGACCCTCAATAATCCAATATCGTGATCAGTTCGTTTAATATTTTAAAGTATACACCGCATCTTGTTCGTTGCGCTTGGTCCACGCCGGCGCTTTAATGCCTACTAGCCACATAAATCTTTCCAACTTTTTCTCATAATTATTTAACGTGTTTATTCGGAGGGCAAAACAAATAATATTTCGCCATCATCACCTTAAATGATTCAAACTGATTACTAATTTCCCTTTGGGATTAATAAAGTATCTATCTATCTACTAGTACAAATACGGCCATGCGCTTCTTAAACTAAGTCAATGCTAATCGTGAACTGTAATTCTTTCTCTTTGTGATTTCCGTACGCACAAAACTGTGAAGCATCCGTGACCTTCATTGCTTTTTATTTTATAATCCAGGCTCACATAAACATATTCACAGCAGTAAGGTCACCCGCGTTTTCTCCTTTTCTCTCACTCTTCCTTGTAGTGTCGTCAGCTTTGTTTGTTTTAAATCATTGGTTAAAGCGAACATTTCATTCGTATTATTGGTGAGTTATTCTGCCCATTACAGTCTAAGAACCGCCTTAAACCTTCAGCGGTGTGCGCGCATGACTGAGTCACCCAATAGGAATTCTTCGCGCAATTTTTCAAATTATTTTCCGAGTAGCGCTATCCGGCGCTTCACTCCTAATGATTTCCGGCACTAAATAGTTCTTAGAGGAAAAATACTTTTGGAGATAATAACAATGGAAAGAGCGCAACTCAGAAATGCACATTAATATTACTCTCAGCTCCAAGATGTGAAGATTGCCTTTGGGGCTTGGTAGCTGTTATCACATGGAAGTGTTGGTCTTGAGCCGCGGAGTGATATATTATGTACGTCAGATAGTGAAACGGCTACGCACAGGGTTGGCCGCGCTTTGAGACGTTGAGCCCGACTCAATGAACTGTTTCGTGTAATGCGGCAATGGTTTAATTCCTAGTTTTTTGGTTTTTTTTACATCACCTTGTTTTTTTAGGACAGTGTGATTTTCTGAGTTTATATGGATTTTGATATCTCGTGTTGTATTTTACGATAAACAGGTATGTGTATCTGCCGTTTGTCTGAAGTATAACGTTTATGCATGAAAATGTTACGATATTGCATGGCATTTGTTCATATCGCCCGCCACAATTTGCTTCTTAGTCTGCTTTGCGGAGACCGCAAGTAGTAGTAACGTGCTACTGCGGCTTATTTTAAGACATGTAAGAACTGTTTCTTAATAGTTTTGCGGTATATGTGTTTATATATGCTTATAATATACAGGTTCGTTCTGGTTAAAATGTGTACTTTATTAATACTGTAATTTCCGTAGTCAGACGTTCCATGTTTTCAACAGGTAAGCTGATTTTAACTGACCAAGATGACGGTGCATGGGAAAATTGTAATTATAAAGAGAAATGGAAGTGATGGGACAGAATTCCCGCTAACGATGCCTTTATGCATGTTTGGAAGGTCAGTGACAATTTAACCGTTCGTTTTTCTTAAACGATACACGATGATTGTATTTAATGTGCATTAGATAGGCGTAAAACTTCTGCACGGTGATCGTGGATCATTCCACCTTTGGTAAAAACCCCGAGTTTCAGCCATGTTTGTTTCAGATGTATTCATATTAGTCTTCTGTTTATGCCTTGGATAAATTGCATCCTTCAGCTCAGTTTCAGCATATAAGTTTAACTGCAGCACTGTCTGAATCTGACTTTTTTTTTTTTTTAAGGTTAAAAGCCATTATATAAATGGTTCCCAGTTTTTATTTTTATAAAAGTGTATTTAGACAGCATTAAATATATGGTCTAGTGGTAGGTAGTTACAGTTCTTAATTTTAAGATGCTGCTTTTCTGTTCATCTCTTTTGAAAATAAATTATTTTAAATATGCAAAGCAAAACAATAAATAACTGGCATATGAAATATGTTAACCTGCATTGTCTGTTACGTACAGGAAACCAGATTGTGATATTCGCATTCAACTACCCCATGTTTCTAAAGAACACTGTAAACTGGAAATTAATGAAAATAAGGCAGTAAGTCATGTTTTATGTAAATCTAATTTAAAATAGTTATGTTGTTTGTAGGTGTACATTGCTTTATTCATGTTTTCTTTTAGGTAATTTTAACTAACCTGAGCTTGGTTAATCCAACTTGTGTGAATGGAAATATTGTACCAGAACCTAAACAATTGAAGCACGGAGATATAATAACTATTATTGATCGTTCTTTCAGGTAATTTCATTATGCATTTTTATTATATGTGATGGTTACTGTCAATATTAAATGAATGCATACTGTGTAAATCGACGTCATTAGATTCAGCATGAAGTTCACACTGACCCCCTAAACTGAGTATGAACATGTGTACCTGTAGATGTTTGTAATTTACTCGTTTTCATTCTCCTTAGCAGATGGATTGCTGTTTCTTTAATTGTCAGTACACAGTTGAACATCCCTTAGTATTTACAGTATGTTCTTGACAATTTCTAGGATATCCTTTATTTCATCTTATTTAGTTACATTTACTATTGCTTGTGATTTTAGGTTTGAATATCCCAATGCTACTCCTAGGAAGAGAAGATCAACTGCAGGAAACAAAACTTTACAGGTAATGAAAAAAGTAGTCTAAATAACTGAGTGTTCATCGTTGGCAGTTATTGCCAACAAGTAAATTGTGATTGCCAAGGCTTATTTTGATAGCTTTATTGTACACCAGATTGTCAAGATCATAGAGTGGTGTATTTAAAAGCATTGTTACTATACTTTTAAAAGAAACTGTACTTTTAACAAAGATTTGCCGTCTTATTTTGAAGTGCTGTCTCTTTGTTTTTGAATATAAAAACCTGCTTTAAGTAGCATATTTATTAATTTAAAAAGTTTCATTTTATATGATACCTTTTTTATGTGTTGAGTAAAGGGATAGAGAAGTTTTGCATCATCAAATTCTGTAAATGTACTTTTTTGGCTAATTTTGTAGTTCGACTGTTGCCAAAAGTTTTCATACATTCAATTTGTAAAGAAAATGTAAATTTGTGTGCTTTTAAGTGTACATTGCAGAAAAAGTTCTTAATGTTTTAAAGGCTATTAAATTGAAATAAAGGCAATGGTGAAGATTCCATTAGAAACATCTTACTTTGTTGACCTGAATGCTTTTGTGAATGCTGTATAAATTAACAGGTGTTTATTCTTCAGCAGGTGAAGGAAACTGTTGGCCATTTATCTGAAAACAAGAGTGAATTTACAGCTTTGATTTCAGGTGGGTTTGATAAATGTGTGAGGAGTCTGAGTTTTCATATGATATCTTTACATTTTTATGCCTTAATGTAAAGTCTGTACACTTACACTTTATATAAAAACATGCATGATATCACAATTTGGGTATTTGAAATATGTGGAATAAGAAACAATCGTGTCCTAAAACTGTTAGTGCAGACTTGGAGATTTGTTTGTTCTATTTGTAAATTGGCAAACTGTTGATTATGAAAATGTTATGATTGGTTTATTTCTTTAGTGCTACTGCTACTTATTTATTTTGGTACTTTAATTTTCATTCAGTTATTCGTAGGTACTAAACATGTTAAGAAGAACTGTTATTCATATTTTACTTGGACAATTCTAAAAAAAAAAAAATAATGTTACTAGTATGATATGTCCACACTTATAAGTATTAAATAGTACGGTGTTTAACTTCCACCTCTTAGTAGGGCTGTTATACTAGCCTCTCTGTCGTTTTCAATCATTTAAATGTTCTTTAAATTCAGTAATGTTTCAAACATACTGATGTGATTAAAATTGGGGATGTTTGTCGTACATATTAAAAAATCTCCAATTGAATTTGGCACTAGTGACACCGGAGTAACAGCCACATGCTATACATCTTGCTACTTGGTCTGTTAAGCAAAAGCTTGAATTTAAAAAGCACTGAAGTTCAGATTCTGATACTCTTTAAATTGGAAATTTGTAGTTTGTTAGCATCTCCTTGTGTATCCAAGACAAGGATTATAGAGACTTTACTTCTTGTGTTGTTGACAACACAAATCTAAAACATTTATCAGCTTTTTGCAAGGTGGCATCATAGTTTCACCTTCCTAGCATCTATGTTTAGGTGGTTCAAGATGGAAATTCATAATGCTTTACGGCAGGCTTGATAATTCTGCCAGAAGTGAAACTTTTCATTTAGTGATAGGAGGCCACATTCTGTCAGACTCCCTACTTTCCTTATATTGTCCCGGTTTTGTGAAATGTCAGCTAAAACTTATTTATTTTCACTTTACGGTACTTAATGTTTGTCAGGCATATTTTTGAGGTCTCGCTGGTGTCTAACTTATTTTCAGTGCTGATCATTTTTTCATTTGGTTCTGATTTGTAATCCTGTTTACTTTGAAAGACATCTTAATGGTACTATTTAAAAATTAACATGAAATTTGCAAATATTCTGTGACAGTACAGTGGGGGACTATGAGACAGCATTATTTGTACCTTTTTCAGTATTGAGTAAGAAAATGTGCTTTTAACTTCCAAGTGACACTAGTTATAAAGTGAGTGTTCTTTTTTTTGTTAAGAATGTTTATCAGAAATGAAGATGCAGTTGCAAAGTGTTAGCAAGTTTCATTGCAGGGATCTATGTGTTTTGCACTTGTATATATTGATGTATGCTTCATCTGCATTGTTAAAAATGGTTATTTTGGTAGGCTCTTTGGTGTAATCGCTGAGATATACTGTATATCATCATTTTAAAGTGAAAGGTGTTCTCTTCCCAGTACTGGCTTTTCTTTTTTTGTGTGTGTGTGTGTGTGTGTGTGTGTGTGTGTGTGTGTGCTTCTTACCGAACTTTTTAAATGCCTGTATGTTGCATTTGTAAAGAGAAAAAAGGTTCTATACATATGTAGGATCCTGTTCACTACAGAAAATCACTATATAGGGAGATATATGCTGTTTCACTTAAACAGCGATTATATGGAAGTACCAAATGTTATCTTGCAAAATAAGTGTTTACTCAGAAAAAGTTAGTATTAAGTAACAGCCAAAGATCTCTTGTTTAAGAGTAAATTGGGCAAAATGATATTTTTAGGGCACAAGAGAACAGTTTAGAAAAGCTGCTGTATAAAAACAGATCAGTAAAATACTGCAGCTTAATATGTGTCTGGAGAATCTTGATGCCAAAATTAGTGCAGGCAAAACCGATAACCATTCTTTTACAGTTGAATGTCAGCTTTTCCTTTGAATAACACATTTTTAAAATAAATACAAATTATTTGAATGGCAACACTTGATCTGACAGCCTTTCTAGACAAGTGCTGAAAAATTCCAAACTTGCTATCACTCAAGTCTTTTATTGTGGTATGATGATAAAGAAATCACAATTGACTTTGGTAAACAAATGTACTTAGAAAGTAGTTGTGGAAACTTGGATTTTGCTGCAGGATGGGACATGGTACAGCACAAGCAGCAGTATTTGGGAATGTTAGAATGATTGTAAAAAAAAAGTTGATTTTAAAATTGCTATCAATCACAATATTAGAAGTACCACGTCATATTATGGATTTAAGCGGTTCCCCCTTGGTAGATATTTACTGAAGTTACTAATTAGTTTAGCTCACTCAACTGGATTCAGTTGTCACCCATGTTGGAAATGACATACATGAGGGCAGGTTGTTAATTCTGCAGTCCAATAGGGCTGCAACTGATGATTATTTTGGTAGACTAATCATTCAATTTTATTATTTATTTTTTTCTTCAATTAGTCACGATTATTTCGTGCCTGACTATTTTGATTACTGCGACCTGTGGTTGCACATCTAGTCCTGGGCTCCAGTGCATGTCTTACCTCATCTGCTCACGTCTGTCCACCTGTGAATGTCACCCTGATGTCTCTGCATTAACATGATTAAAGTTAATAAACAATCAAATTAAAATAACAACCACTGAAACATATGAATTTGAAAATAATCAGATGTTTTATATTAGTGTGACCATCACAATAAAGAAAAAAAATACGTTAAACAATACAAACTAAAGTGCACATAGTCTTTAAACAAAAAAAAATGCATTTAATTTAACCAAAAATTGCCACTGGTGTGTCTTAAAGTCCAAATGTTTAAATAAAGCTCCAATTCAAAAAAAATAAAACGATGTACAGTTAATAAAAGATTCAGTTCATATATTCCTGATTGCAGTGCAGGAACGTGAGCATTTCGAAATGCTCTGGTGTGAGGCTGGCTCTCTTCTTTGAGACAATGTTCCCAGCTGCTGAGAAGAGACGGTCAGAGGGAGTAGAGGTAGCAGGAATACACAAGAATGATGTTGCAGACAAAGATGTTTTAATCATCACACTCTGAAGGAAAAGTAGTGTTGTTTATCACATCATGTACTATATTATGTCAAAATAAAAAAATAATGGACTAAAATATGTAACAAGCTAATTACTGATATACTCCAAAACAGAAGTTACCTAACATTAGTTAGAGATGCTTTGCTATTCATATGAACTCAAATATTATATGAAGAAGAAAAAAAACTAGGACGGTTCAGCTACTCCTATTCACTCGTTTACTATAGCTCCAAATACGTTAGCAAACATAACTGAAATTATATTCACTTAACCCTTAAACCGCTGTAACTGGTTAAAGTTGTTTCTAGTGCAATTTCCCAGCACGCCGGAGCCGAGTATATTCGGCGATGTATATTCATCAAACCCTGCAACCGGCTATATTTGCTTCAGACCAGTTTGCCAGCTCACGCCGGAGGTGATTAGTCAAAGTCATATATTCGTTGAGCAGCCAGCTCACGACCACTGCCGGCCCCAGCAGAACTGCAGCCCCACTGTCTCTGGGATTCTGCCGCTGCACTAGACGAGCCTGCAAGCATCAGCGCTTCCCTTTGTGTGTTTGCGTGCAGCCAGTTCAAGCGTAGTTGGCTCGGTGATTTACTGAATTTCACCAATGACTTCAGTTGCACCTTGAACATATAATAGATTGTTGCAGTAGTTTTTTTTTTTTTTTTTTTTTTTTTTTTATAGTTTTTACAGTTCATTTGCAGTGTGTAAAATCAATGTTGCAATACTTGTGATGCTCTTTGCATGAAAAGAAATACGTCTTCCATTAAAATTTCACATATTCTTTGTGAATTGTGATGTTTACTTAAAAAGAGCAGCTAAAAAGTATTTGGCGTCCAAGGGTGCATTAACCTTTCAACCGACACATACTTGGGGGTTAACTATCATTGTTGAAACCTTGATATGCACATTACAGTACAAACATCGTTAGTGTCATGCGTTAACTTTACTCACTAAAACTTAACTCTCAAGAGACGGCAGCATCACCGCTCCAGGATGCTTGCGTTTCAGATGCTCATGCATTGCGGTGGTGCTGCCGTGAAAAGAAAGCTCTGCTTTGCATAATCTGCATTCAACTTTTTTTTTCCATCTCCTTCCCCCTCCTCTATGCGACTCGCCATTGCAACCACGTTTATTTTCCTCTACATTCTTCTTCTCCTCAGACATTCTTCTTTGTTGGTAGAACTGTATGCATTCTTGACAAACGATACATGTAGTGCATTGCAGTTACAAAAACCAATCTGCTTCTTTGTGACTGGAGCCTCTGTTGAAGGTTCTGTTTCACATGTCGGCAATAAAAAAAATTGGCGCCAATTGATTTTTTTGTAGTCAATGTCGATTACGTCGACTAATCATTGCAGCCCTACAGTCAAATCCAATTTATTATGCTTAGGAGCAGGTAATTTAAGTTGAGTATTGTTGAAATTAAGGAGGGGGGGGTGAGGCAGTGTGTAGAACAGTCAAGGTTTAGATTTATACATGAAGGGATGAAAATGAGTGTAAAGGCATATATACATCCATTTTCCAACCTGCTGAATCCAAACACAGGGTCACGGGGGGTCTGCTGGAGCCAATCCCAGCCAACACAGAGCACAAGGCAGGAACCAATCCTGGGCAGGGTGCCAACCCACTGCAGGCATATATACATAGTAACATAAATTGTAGCCCAAGGATTAACTGCAAAAGAAAAATAACACTTTAAAATGGCTTGCCTTGATGCTATAAGTATTTATATAAAAAAAGTTGTAGTTTTATGTAGCAGAGTATAATTATTTTAGCAATAACAGAAACCCAGTTAAATAAGGATACGGATGACCAACAGATGGTTACATTTTTAGGAAGGATAGACAGAACAGAAAGGGATGTGGGGGAGTTGTTGTTTAGGTCAAGCATAATTTAAATGCAAGTCTTCAGTTGGGTGATGAGCCACATGTTAGTGGGGACATCTGAAATGCAGCTGGGAAAGAGTCCTTATTTAAGGAGTGTGCAATAGACACTCCAAGGCAGACAGTAATTTCAATGTGCATCTTTTTCATATTAAAAAGGTAAGTTTACAGGGTGATGTTAGAATCCTGGTGGATTTTAACCCAATATTAACTGGGCAAACCTTGTTTAGATTTAATCAGTGTCTGTTTTTTAACACAGTATTTTAAAGCATTAATGCAGGAGGAAGCCTGTCCAGATTTAGTATTTTGTTAAAATTGGGATAAAGTTCAGGTTGTAGAGGTGATTGAACCGCTAGGGTGAAGTGACCATAATAGAATACAATTTTTTAGTGTTTTGGCAGTTTGGTTGCAAAGACTAAAACTGTTGCATTTAACTTTGCTGCATCTGTTCAGAATTTTCCTACTAAAGACTAAAAGCGATAATCTTTTCAGTGTAGAAACAGCTGAGGTCTAGAAACGTTTTACATTTAATGCAAGATGGGTACATCCCAGAAATAGGAATTGTTAGGAAATTGTGGGTAGGTAAGGAGATAAACTGTTAAAAAAAAAAAAAAAAACACCTGTTTTAGGGTATATAAAACTAATAATTCCAATATGAATTTTAGGGCGTATGAGAGAGACCATAGAGATTGATATTAGAGAAGTTCAAAGGCAGTTGGAGAGGAGATTCAGTAATTTAGTAGTAAAAGAACAGTCGAGGAGGAAAAGTACTGCTTAGAGAGGCTGAAATCTAACCTCACCTTCACCAGATGTTTATCCTTCAGTACTTAAGGAAGTTAGTACTAGGGAAATTCCAAAGGTCTAGAAAATGGCAAATATGAAAAAGGTGAACAGGAAGATCCAAGTATAGTATAAGCCAGAAAGCTTAGCATGCATCATAGATAAATTAATGGAAGGAATTAAGAATAAGATTGAGCAACAAGTGGCAAGATTAAGAGTTTCTCAAGTGTTCAGACAAGGAAGGGAGATGTTGTGCAAACATTCTGGATTCCTACAAGGAAGCAACAAAACTATCCAAATAAAGTGGTGCTTATATTTGTCTTGACTTTCAGAAAGCATTATTTGAGGTATCATGACAGATTAGGCATCAAACTAAAAGTGGTTGTTCAGGATGTGGTGTGTGGATGGGTGCAAAATTGGCTCAAACACAAGAAGCAGAGGGTTATGGTGGAACCTTTTTCAGAATCGAGTGTCAGTGGTAGAGCCTGTGCAATGTTTAAATTTATATAAATGATTTGATTTGGAATATAAATAAGATGGAAGTAAAAATGTTACATTTGAATTCACATTGAGACCTCTGAAAATTGAAAGTACACCTTATGAGAAAGATTTAGGAGTTGTAGTGGACTTGTCGCAATCAACTTAGAAGCTGTTAAGGCTAACAGAATGTTAGGTTATACAGCACAATGTGTAGAGTTCAAGTCCAAGGTGGTTATGCTCAAGCTTTATAACACACTGATAAGACTTCATCTGCTGTACTGTTTTGGTCTCCAGGCTACAAAAAGACATAGCAGAAAAAGTCCAGAGAAGAGGAAAGAGATTCCATGGCTACAGGGAATGAGTTTTGAGGAAAGATTAAAAGAGCTAAACATTTTCATTGTTAGCAAAAGGAGATTAGGGGCGACATGCTTATGTATTTAAAATTATGAAGGGAATTAGTACAGTACAGTGGATCAACACTGTTACTTTAAAATGAGTTTAACAAATGCACAGGGTCACAGTTGGAAACTTAAGGGTAAATTTCAAACAAACGTTAGGACCTTTTTCTTCACGCAGAAAACTATAAGCACATTGAATAAGTTACCAAGTAGTGTGATAGACACTCGGACTTTAGGGAACCTGAAAGCTAGACAAGATGTTATTTTGGAATAATTAAGTGGATAGCTTTGTTGGCCTGTTATTGTCTCAGTTGCTCTAATTAAGTAATCACATGTGATCAACAAGTTGTTGAATATATTAGGGCATTTTCTGAGTGGTAACAAGCTATTTTGATTGAATTACCTGCTGCATCAGTGTCCATTTTTGTTGCCATGCACATTTCATGAAATGACTTAGCACTGTATCCGCTTTTGTTAAATCTTCCAGGCTTACTGCAATTTTTCACCTTTTCAATCTAAAATTAGTTTTGTCTGAAAGCAATAGGCCGCTTTTTAATATCTGGTTTCTGGGTGCTGTCTGCATACAGCATGGTGCATTCTATGACTTGGTTGTGATACTGTCTCCTCTCAGCATTCAGTGATACTTTGGATTATCCTCCATAGTTTATGTGCTGTTAGCAGCTCTCTTTTAAAAGCAACATTCAAGCCAAAGAATTGGATCTTTTGTCTTTATCAAATTGTTTTTCATTAGGAAAATACCGTGTTGACCAAATATCCTAAACATCTAGTAGTCCACCAGGCTTTGTATGTGTAGTTACTCAGGTTGTCCGGCCTTAAACATTGCATTTCCTCCCATGCCATTTGTTTTGGTTAAATTTTAGTTGTCCTTCTAATAAACTGATGGAATTTATGAAACCAAAGTCATTATTAAACCATACAGATTTAGTATTTTCTAACTTGTTTTTTTTTGTAATTTTAAGTATGCTGCTTCAGCAGCACTGCTAATTGTGTCTGTAAGACTATATGCAGTTCTGTCAACCTAAAATACATCCATTTTTATAGTCATCCTGGTGCTTCTATGTCCTTTGTGCTATCAAATGATAAGAGCATTAACTTGGGTCACTTGTAGCAAACTCTTGAGCATCTCATCAGTTTTTGAGTTCTGTACTTCAGGTTCTTGCAAAGAATACAAAATGGCAGAGAGTCTATGAGATCTTCTCTTCATCCAACAGCTTGACTTTTTTTATATAAAAAAAAAAAAAAAGCTAAACTCTGTTTTCTTAGTTTAAGGCTAAAATTACAAATTTTAATTTGCAGCAAACTTAATGAAAATTGTATGTTGCGTATCATGGTTTTAAATATTAGTGTCTACCAATAACCAATATTTGCTGACTTACCAGTCCCCATATTTCTTTAACAAGACTGAATCAAAAGATCATTTTTTGTGGTGAACTAGACAGATATCATAGGTAATGTTACCAAAAATCAAATTTTTGTGTTGTATTTTATGGTGAAAACACATTAGGGTTGTGCGTTTTATCGGTATTTATATATTTAAAAAAAAAAAAAAAGTAAAGCGCAAATGGTACAGTAACATTTTTCTAATTTCAGTATTGGACGTAAACAGTAGATTTGAAAGACCTTGTTTTCTTCTGTCCAATGCACAGTGGATCCCATGGGGAACAAAACCAACCCCCTAGTGTTCCTTAAATTACAAGCCATGTTATAGAAATGTCTGCGGTGGGTCACCACATTTATTATAACATTGAGTTCATCCACATGTGAATTCTGTGTCGAATGATATGCCACCTGCCATTCATGTGCTGTTTATTGTTGTACTGCAGTATTTTAAACTGCACCATTGACAGTTCATGTAGTGCTTTCGTTTCTATAAAGCGAAACTACAAGTATCCCCTATCTTAAATTTTAATGCTTATTAAACGTTTAGTCTTTGAAGATCACCAGCAAAGACATGCATAATTGGGGGAGAGAATGGGTACTGGCATAAATGCTAGAATAAAATGAATGTCGTTAAAATATTGAAAACTAGGGGGCTTCGCTCGCCAACCCCCGTGTCTGGTTTTCCGGATACACACTTTTAAGATTTTTTTTCTTTCTTTGAATTGTTGCTATTTCATTAGTTTCACTTTTATTTCAGAACTTCTGTAAAAATATTTGTAATCTTGTGAGTCCCAATATGCTGAATCTTTTTAATCCTCACAGGTGGCGCAGTGGTAGTGCTGCTGCTTTGCAGTAAGGAGACTGTGGGTTTGCTTCCCGGTTCCTCCCTGTGTCGATAGCGCTTTGAGTACTGAGAAAAGCGCTATATAAATGTAATGAATTATTATTATTATTAATGAGGTCAGGATAGGTTTCTCTGTTTGGAATTTCAGCACACACAACGATCTAGACCATCAGCAGTTAAAAAAAAAAAATAACAAAGTAAAAAAAGTAAGTAGAGTTCTGCATTGGACTCCTGTCTGTAAAGTCATGCTGTTTTCCTCTCACAGTTCCAAAAGTACATGGGGTTACCAAGGTGATACACCAGCTTTTGTCTAGGTTTTTGTACAAGGGCTAGACAGAACGTTTTTGACTCCTGGGGTAAATTTAGCTTTTTAAATAAGCACACAGATCAATATATATATACATTAACAAAGTAAACAGTAAATGCATGTGCGGTAAACTCCGTTTTTGAAATTCTCAAGATTCATTTGTCACATGCATAGTTACACAGGACAACACGCAGTGAAATGTGTCCTGCTCCGCTTATCCAAAACTGTGCAAAGTTAGAAGAATAGCGGTTAGATTAACAAAAAGTCATAGATTGAAAGATAACAGTATAGTAGAACATAATAAATAAGTAAAATTATGTGAATAAAGTAGATTTAAGTGTTAAGGTGCAATAGTGTAGTAATTATTGTGCAAAACCAAAGTTAGACTGGTGCATAGTTAAATGAGGCAGTTTGTTTTGCGCTACTGTGATCTTTACTTACTTTTTTTATATTTCCTAATTTTCCTACTTTCATATCCTTTAACTTTCTCCACATGTTTATAGCGCTGTTTTTTTGAGCCTTTCTAATTTCCCTGGTTTCATAGTCTCTAACCTGCTCTGCATGTGTTTAGCGCCAACGTTTGTAAACGTCTTTATGAAGTTCTACTTTGTCTTTTACTCATTGTCTTTTAATTCTGAGCCGGATTGGACGTGCTTTTTTTTTTCCAATTCCATTTGTTCCGGGCTGATAATTACTTATTTTCTGAATTTGCACCTCGATTATTCTTTTTTGCTCTTTTATTCTTTCCAACGCATTTGTCTCTTTTCTCAGCGCTGCTTTCTTCTTCGCTTAGATGTCGACATTTAATTTATAACGTACTGTCTTTATACTCTTTATATACGCTGAGAGCCCTGAATCTGTGTATGCTCAAATCCTTCACAAGACTGAATGTTTTGCTGCCTATTGTCCTATTTGATAGATTGTAAGTAGGGTGTGTCTTTTGTCTTGTGGGTCTTTAAAATATCTTCCGAGATGATCACGTATCATAGACTTGCTTTTTGCTTTCCTGGACAGGATTTCTTTTTATAATAGATAACTGGTGGGACTGAAGAACATGATTTTTCAGGATGTTATAAAGGCTGAGTGAATTGGGTGAAAGTGGTGTATAGTAGATAGATAGATAGATACTTTATTAATCCCAATGGGAAATTCACATGGTGTACTATAGCATTGTTGTATGCACAACGCATTTTCAGTGGTCACTACATATTTCCAATGGTAGTGAAGTATCTGAGGAATCTATTCCCGTTTTAAGTAATTCTTTTACGTTCAAGCCTCAGGTGCTCCCTGTATGGTGTTTTGCATGTTCTCCCCATGTGCATATTTGTTTCCTCCAGGTACTCTAGTTTCCTTCCACAGTTCAAAGACATGCAGGTTAGGTTGATTGGTGATGTTAAAAAGGCTTAAATCTCTGTGTTCACCGTGTGATGTAATGGCGCATTGTGTAAGTGTTGTTCCTGCCTTTCACCCTAAGCTAGAAATAGACTTTGGCTCTCCTGCAACCCTACTATGGGTAAAGTTGGTTTTAGAAAATAGATAGGGTAATGTTTTAATAATACATTTGCTTCCCAATTTATTGTAACAATACTCTTTTTCATGTTAGAAGTCTGCTTGAAATGGGGGAAAAAATGTTAACTGATGGTAGTCGTCGTCTTGTGACCCATATTAAAACGTTTAAGAGATCATGCATTAGAGAATTCAAAGGAAGACTGCTCCTTGTACCAAGATAGTGTAGAGTAGGAGGTGGACAAACCACTCCTGAAAGCCCCACCCCATTCCCAAGCTTTTCAACATGGGAGAATGGCTGGTTTTGGCACACCTGGAGTGTTCAAAGTAGAACCATAGCTTCAGGGAGACGTGGGATTATGAGATGCAATAGTTGATGTGCACTTTGTGTGGTTCATCAGTCAGGTGCATTATTGAGCAACTTTTGGGGTGCTGTGGGTGATGTTGACATTAGTCATTATTTGCTTTGGTACCATGAAAATAATGGTGCTGTGGTCTGAAAGCTGGTATTGTGATCAAAGTCAAAATTTTAGCACAATCCAATACTATAACACATGAAGAGTGGATTTCACCTTTTTTGTTTTTTTTTTGAGTAATGAGGTCTCTACAATGTGATTAAAAACTTTTTTTAAAAGCAGCACAGAAAAGGTAAACTGAAAATCTGTATTCAATCAATATTTGAAGAACTTTTCAGTAAGGATTGTGGTTGATTTCAGAGTATATGATCAGAAATTATGCAAGAAAAGCTTTGTGTTTTTTTTTTTTTTGTTTGTTTTTTTTTAAATTCAAATATTTTATTTGTTCAGGGGATCTCGCATATGCTAAAACGTATGATGCTGCCATTTCTGAATTAAGTTAACAGAGCAGGGGAGGTAAAATAAGTTGTTTTTGGTCCACAGTCAACCCAAAAAATGAATGCAAAGTTGTAAATTTTTAATCATTTAACACCCCATCTCTGTGAACCTCCATAGAATGATTCAATAAAATGTTCGGAAATGCTGTTTTTTTTTTTGTTTTTTTTTTTAATGCTTTTTTCCTTTATTTCTATTTACTAATGGGAAAACCATGCCCAAAGTAATACTCTTTTTTTTTAACAACTTTTCATTTCCAGTTTGTTGTAAATATTTCATGCATTTTTAATCTGTGTGGTTTAATTTGGGGATTTCAACAGGTACAGCTGATGAATTGAATGATGAAGTGGAGCAAAAGAATGAGTCTGAAAACCCTAACGCCACACCAGCTAATTTGGCAGTTGAAGCACATAAGCAGAAGATATTGGATGGATCATCTCCATTTAGTCAACTTTATAAAATGCTTAAAAATCAGATTGAGGCTAATGACAAAAGTAACATCCATTTAACTGATGGTAAGCCACCTAGAAATGTTTCAGACAGTGCCAGTTTGCTGGTCCAGTCACCAAAGCGTAAATCTCAGAAAATATTGCAAAGTAAAGTCTTGGAAATGGAGATATTGGAGAATAAGCAGGAAAATCCATGTTTGTCATTGAAAGCTAATGATATTTCATTGGAAAAAGTAGTCTCTGGCAGAAGGAGTCAAAGAAGCAGCTGTAATTCCTTGGGTTCTGACAAAAGACTGGCAGAATCCTGGAGTATAGACCCTCAAGAAGTTAAAGCAGAAACACCAAATACCAGAAGAAAAAGTAACATAATACAGCATTTAGTTCCTAATGCAGATCGTGAAAATCAAGTACCTGACAATGGCAAGGAGAGTGAAGTACTTGAAACTCCTAAAACATGTTGGCGTTCAGGGACATCTTCAAGTTTATCTAATTTTGTAGTATCTGATTCTTCTGTTTCAGAGCCCCTTGTTTCAAAAGAAACCCCTTCACTTGGAACCCCTAAATCCTCAAGTAAGGGTCGTGGCAGAAAGTCACTGAAATCTTCCAGCTTGTCTTGTATAGATGTCCTGAGTAATGAAGTGCTGTCTACAAACAATGGCGTAGCTGAGAGCACAACCAGTACCCAGGAATTACTCTTGAAACAAGAGGATGGGAGAAAGAACCTTTCTGAAAGCTATCAAAGCCGTGCATCTATAAGAGGTGACAATAATAAGACTAGGCGAAGCTCACAGGTTATACACAGAAGATCTCTAAGTGCAAGTGAAGTTTTACAAGCAATTCAGGATTCACATTTGACTGAGGTTTCAGATTCAATAAGTGAACAAAATCATGAATCATGCAATGTAAAAACCAGAAGGAGCTTTAAAGCTGAAATAGTAGCATCCCAAGTAAATTCTCCCAAGCAGGATTCTATCTCTCCTAGTCTCAGAACTAGGTCAGCATCCCCTGCAAAGGTAAAGCAATTACCTCAGAAAGCTCTTCTGCAGCTACCAGCAACAAGCCATACAAACAGTCCTACACCAGCCATTCAGTCCCCTAAAAGTGAAACTAAGAAAGTTTTGTCAACACCGAGGAGATCCAGCAGTCTAGCTGCTGCCATTAAATCCCCTGAAAGTGAAACAGAGGCTGTTTTACCAACACCAAGGAGACCAGGCCGTCCTGCAGCTTCCACTAAATCACCTAAAAGTGAAATGGAGGCTGTTTCCTCAACACCAAGGAGAGCCAACAGTTCTGTAGCAGCCATTCAGTCCCCTAAAAGTGAAACTAGGAAGGTTTTGTCAACACCAAGGAGATCCAACAGTCCTGCAGCTGCAATTAAATCGCCTGAAAGTGAAACGGAGGCAGTTGTGTCAACACCAAGGAGACCAGGCCGTCCTGCAGTTGCCACTAAATCCCCCAAAAGTGAAACAGGGGTAGTTTTGTCAACACCAAAGAGATCCAACAGTCCTGCTGCAGCCATTCAGTCCCCTAAAAGTGAAACTAAGGCAGTTTCCTCAACGCCAAGGAGACCTGGCCGTCCAGCTGCTGCCACTAAATCACCTAAAAGTGAAACTAAGGCCGTTTCCTCAACACCAATGAGACCCAACAGTCCTGCATCTGCAATTAAATCGCCTGAAAGTGAAACGGAGGCAGTTTTGTCAACACCAAGGAGACCTGGCTGTCCTGCTGCTGCCACTAAATCCCCCAAAAATGAAACGGGGGTAGTTTTGTCAACACCAAGGAGACCTGGCTGTCCTGCTGCTGCCACTAAATCCCCCAAAAATGAAACGGGGGTAGTTTTGTCAACACCAAAGAGATCCAACAGTCCTGCTACTGCCACTAAATCCCCCAAAAGTGAAACTAAGGCAGTTGTGGCCACACCAAGGAGATCCAACAGTCCTACAGCTGCAATTAAATCGCTTGAAAGTGAAACTGAGGCAGTTGTGTCAACACCAAGGAGACCTGGGCGTCCTGCTACTGCCACTAAATCCCCCAAAAGTGAAATGGGGTTAGTTGTGTCAACACCAAGGAGATCCAACAGTCCTGCAGCTGCAATTAAATCTCCTGAAAGTGAAACGGATGCAGTTGTGTCAACACCAAGGAGACCTGGGCGTCCTGCTACTGCCACTAAATCCCCCAAAAGTGAAACGGGGTTAGTTGTGTCAACACCAAGGAGATCCAACAGTCCTGCAGCTGCAATTAAATCGCCTGAAAGTGAAACGGATGCAGTTGTGTCAACACCAAGGAGACCTGGGCGTCCTGCTACTGCCACTAAATCCCCCAAAAGTGAAACGGGGTTAGTTGTGTCAACACCAAGGAGATCCAACAGTCCTGCAGCTGCAATTAAATCGCCTGAAAGTGAAACGGAGGCAGTTGTGTCAACACCAAGGAGACCTGGGCGTCCTGCTACTGCCACTAAATCCCCCAAAAGTGAAACGGGGTTAGTTGTGTCAACACCAAGGAGATCCAACAGTCCTGCAGCTGCAATTAAATCGCCTGAAAGTGAAACGGAGGCAGTTGTGTCAACACCAAGGAGACCTGGGCGTCCTGCTACTGCCACTAAATCCCCCAAAAGTGAAACGGGGTTAGATATGTCAAGACCAAGGAGATCCAACAGTCCTGCAGCTGCAATTAAATCGCCTGAAAGTGAAACCGAGGCAGTTGTGTCAACACCAAGGAGACCTGGTCATCCTGCTACTACCACTAAATCCCCCAAAAGTGAAGAGGAAATCTCACCACGTAAGAGATCTGTGAGCAGTGTGACCAGAGGGATGATGCTGGAAGCTGGAGAGATTACTGGAGAAAATGATACAGTGCCTTCTCCTAGTAAGTCCTTTTTAGTAGCACTACAAATACAAACCTATTTAATACTTGTAACAGAAAAACTCTTATTTTGTCATATAATTGTAGACATTTCAAGACTAACCTTGCTATTTTGTTACCTAGTTCTGATTTCTACTAAGAACCTCTCCGATAACTTTATATATATATATATATATATATATATATATATATATATATATATATATAAGAAAAAAAAACTGAGTGGTCTCCCCTAGACTTTCTTGTATACTCGGATATGGGGATTTGAGGAGTAAAGCGCAAGTCAATGATTATATTACAGTATGTGCATTAAAGAACCATCAATATCAAATCAAATTAATATATTGTACAAATATTACAATAGTAAAGTTGAATAAATCTGACTCTGCATCTGCATGGATAATAGGTAAATTACCACCTCCAGTTAATGGAAATAGCCCAAAAGTTGTTAGAAATCTGTTTTGTACCTAATACTTGTATGTAAATTTTGGTTGACCGAAGTGAAAGTGTACTAAGTTATTGTGTTTACACACAAACATAATTCCAAAATTAGTATTTTAAGATGCAGGGAGGTCTAAAACGTTGAGATTCATCAATCCTGACATTAAATCTTTTGACGATTACAGTAATTTCCCTGTCCTTCGTATATGAGAAAGTTAAAAGTGCTGATTTTAAACATTTACATTATCCATTAATGGCCACATTTCCTTTTGGAAAACTACTTTTTTTTTTTTTTTTTTAAATTGTGTAAAGCAGAATTCAGTTTTTGAAAGGTTCAGGAACTAATATATGCAACTGAAATGTGTGTTCCATTTTCTGCTTCTACAAGTTTCATTAAATCTATGTGTCTGTAGCCTACTTTCTACCAAGTTAACTCCTAGAACTGATTTAATAATAGGGCAATATAAGAATGCCCATATTTGAAACACTGTCATCAGCTATTGTGTTAATAGGGTCTTTTGTGTAACTGGCTGTTTTTGTAAGGACAATATACAACATTACATATTAATTTTTTGGAAACTTGCCAAAATACAACTTGGAACATTTAAAGTTTTCCTCTCCTGAAACCTTTTTTTTTTTTTTTATAGCTTCTAATCAAATCTCAACACGAAAGCGGAGGAGTGGAGAGCATTTTGCGAAGTTATCAGAGCCTCCTACAAAGAGGAAGAGAGTTTCTTTTGGTGGACATTTAAGTCCAGAAATATTTGACAGACGTTTACCACCAAATTCGCCACTGAAAAAAGGTGCTGCCCCACTTAGACTGAGTTTATCAGTGATGAAGAAGAAGAAGAAGACCATTACTAAACCTAGCAGATATTCAATTTCTGTGGTTGGCTCTTCTATGATGAAGGTATATTTTACTGCTTTTTGATCATGATAGCTTTTAAGTAACTAAACGCAATCCCACCTTTTTGAAAGTGTTTTTGCAGGAGTGTGTTTGGGGTAAGTAGATAATTATGATAAAAGTGGAACACAGAGCTTGTTGGAACTGTTCGGATAGTGAGTTTTTTCATTCGCCTTGAAGATAGGCTTAAGTATACCATTTTACTAACAATGTATTAGCTTTCATTGCAATCATTTCATTTTGAACCACTATGTAATAAGAACTTTTGGTAAATTAGTTAATATACTGTATGTTTAAGTAAGTATTCTGCTATAAAGTATTACTCTGAGCTGTTTCAAGAATAAAATGTAAAGTAAGTTGTGTATTTGCAACAAAATAAAGTGACTTCATGTAGGAGAGGTTTTGAGTGTCAAATTAAAATACAAATAACAAAATCTTAAACCAGCTTAACCTTATTTAGGTTTGCAGGTTAGATGAGCAAGCCTCTGTAGCACTGTTCATATGGCAGGAAACCATGTTGTACAAGGCACCAAACCATTACAGGTTCAGCAGGCTCAAACCCACAGTTACACAGGCAATATCCGTGCAACCTGTTGTATTCAGCAAAATATACTTGCTCCCTGGGCACATATTCCTGTAGAGTTGCAGCCATACTATAACTAATGTCTCCCTTCACAGTAACCATAATTGAGGAGATATTGTTCTAAAGAAACTTGATTTGTAAATGCATCATATACAGATAGCTGAAGGATACTCAAAGCTATCTTGCAATACTTCACGGGGCCTTTGATTATTTGTCCATCTTTAGTGGGATTGAGGGCATTTTTCTAGTTACAGGCAAAGGGGAATGTCACCAGTTGTTCAGTTTAGGTAGGCTTGCTTCAAAAAGGCAATATGTTATTTATTTCCTTATGAAAGTCCATTAGTTAAACCTATTTACAGATGCTTCAGTTAGTACTGTAAATCCTTTTATTAGTCTAGTGCGGCATCCATTAACCATCTGTTGACTATTACTAAACATGGAATGCATTTTCTGTTCACTAACACAGCACATTTTAGTAAAACCATTAACTTTGTTGAGCTCCTTCATTTACTTTGCTCAGACTGTTACGGTTACATAGGAAAATATTTCTGCCTGGTATGTCAGTTAACATTTTCTTATTTCTGTATGCTGAAATTATGTATTTATGTAAAAATAGGTGTACTGAAACCAAGCAGGGTAACAGATCAGTGTTGCATTGATGACTAGTTTTTCAGATGTGCAAGGCTCGCAAAATTGCTAGCCCGACGTCCCGGGGCTATTGTGTCTTCCAGTCGGGCTACCAAAATCTATCTCATCCCTGCCCGTCGGGCTATCATAGGAAGGAAAAATATATGTCAATGCTTTTGCATTCTTTCGCAAATGTAGCTGGGTAATTGTGTCATTTTCGGGCATCGATGAGCCATTGTCAATATGTGAAATATTGAAATCACGTTTGAATTCGCGCTTGTTTTTTACTTTCACTTTGCAATCGCGCGAACTGTGTATAGAGAGCGGCAGTATTGCTTGGTCAGTGACGGATTAATTGCGCACCAATTCCTCTGACATCGTCTTATCACTCATTAGCTTACTATTCAAACGTGACAAGTGAAATCTCCCGCAGCAAGCTTAAACATGTGATAGAGGTTCATTGCGCAGAGAATTTAAAAAATCGCTGACCGTTATGTGTGTGCGTGTGTAAAAATAGATGGATTTACGCAGGCATTTTAGTTCTGCTGAGCCAAATAAGACAGGTCAGGATGAAGAAGGGACAGCCAAAGAAAAGCCTACCACAAAGCGGAAAAGTTATGACAAATCAGACTATGAGGCAAAAAGCGCAGCTTTTTGGTTTCATGGACAAAAGAATTTCTGTGGCTGGAATATGACAAGCTAAATAACAATGTTCTGCCGGGTGTGTCGTGAGTTTCCCTCGATTTCTGAATCAACAACCGTCTTTGTTACTGGGACCAGTAATTTTAGGAAAAACCCCATGAAAACCCATGAGAAATCTCTGCATCACAAGAAATGCATTGGTGCTCAGTCTGCAGCACCTTTCCCAGAACAAACACCAATTGTAAAAAACATACTAAAAATAAACCAAGCACAACAAGAAGTCCTAAAAAGGCTGTTTAGAACAGCGTACTATGTTGCAAAGAGTGAACTACCATTGGCAAAATTTAGCAGTCTTTGCAAACTTCAAAAAGCAAATGGCCTAGATCTTGGTTCCACTTACCTCAATGACCATGCTTGCAGAGAGTTTATTGGATCAATAGCACAAACTTCAAGAGACCAGATAGAAAAAGAAATTCAAGAAAGCAGGTTCTTATCCATTCTTGCAGATGGCAGTACAGACACTGGTATAATAGAACAGGAGTTGGTTCATGTCAGGTATGTGAGAGATAATGGTGACATATCCACATACATGATCAAATGTTAGCCAGTCAAGAGTGTAAAGGCTGCAGGTATTTTAGAGGCTATTGATGAAGCAGTGAACACCATGGGTATCAGAGAAGACGCATGGAAAAAGAAAGTAGTGTGTGCAAATTTTGATGGTGCTGCAGTGATGATGGGTGAGAAAACAGGAGTAGCTGGGAGACTGAAACAGAGGATACCCCACATCATAACAATCCACTGTGTGGCACACAAATTAGAGCTAGCCGTGCTGGATAGTGTGAAAGGTTGTGAGTACCTGGTAAAATTTGAAGATACACTGAAAACCATCTTTAAGATGTACTACTATTCCCCAAAGAAGCAAAGAGAACTGACAGAAATAAGTGAACTGCTAAATGAGAAACTGGCACATTTCAGTGGCCTGAAGAGCACACGGTGGCTTCTAAGCTCGCTGAGATGTCTGAAGGCTGTAGAAAAAAATTACACTCCCACTGTTGTTCACATGGAGAACATGGAAGGAGGAAGTGATGTCAAGTCCGAGGATGCAGCCAAGGCTAAGGGGGTGGTGCAGGAGATGAAGACTGAGAAATTTGTTCGCTTCCTGCATTTCATGTTGGACTACAGTACCATCTTATCCAAGTGCTGTACTGATTTTCAGCATGATAACCTAAACATCACGCTTACTCAGCCTAAAAACAAAACCAGGAGAATACCAGAAAACCTTGGACAAAAAGTTCACAGCGAACGAGGATGGTAGCATTTGCTACTGTGGAACTCGGCTCACAAAAAGTCAGCGACCTGCTAGAAGAGGTGAGGGCACAGACAAAGACACCTTTGGTGCAGAGATTCAGAAGATTATTGACAACACAGTCAAGTACATGGACAACAGATTTAAAAATCTGCATGAAAAGCCTCTCTTGTTTCAGGATTTTTGACCCTTCCACTCTTCCCTACCCCAGAGAAGAGCTGGCAAATTATGGGGATGAAGAGGTGGATTATCTTGTCATACATTTTGCCAGTTTGCTAGATGAGGAAGATTTAAAAATGTGGCTTGCAGAACACCGGGGTAGCAAGGTAGATGATTGCTAGTACAGAGATCTCCTCTCTGAGAATCCAGAACACCTCTCTCATATCTTGTTGCTGGTGAAATTAATGCTGGCACTTAGTCCATCAACAGCCATCTGTGAGAGAGGATTTTCTTGCATGAACCGAGTGAAGACAACACATCGTACCTCTCTACACCCTGAAACACTGAATGACTGCATGCAACTCTCCATTAATGGGGAAACAGTTGAATCTTTTTGCCCTGACAAGTCAATTCGTTTCTGGATGTTTTCTTGAAAAGGTTCAAGACACCTGGATCATAAAACCCCGACAAGAACAAAGAGCAGTGAAATGGAGGCCGATGCACAGGAAGAGAAAGCTGATGGAGATGCTATGCCCTCAACGTCGAGTGGCATTGTTCTCATCCGTGACTTCAGAGGAAATTTCAGATTCAGAATCTGACACAGACTGATTCATGTTCTACACAGTTCTTACAAGTTCATAGAAATTGCTGTTCAATTAGAACCAAATATTTGAGTTGATGATTGTAATTTTTATACAGTTTTAACAATTTTTTGATTGATGTTTTGTTTCCTTTACAATATTATACATTAGAAATCTTTTTTATTCGGGCTACTTAAATTTATTTTGGGCTACCAAAAACTGAAGAGTGCCTGCCCGAAGGGCTACCAGGGATTTCGAAATTTTGCGAGCCCTGATGTGGGTATACCAACTATGCATGCAGGGCTTAGTTTAGTGAGTAAGCTGCAAAGCCACAATTGCAAAGTGATAAAAGTAAATATGGAAGAGCTTTTTTTTTTTTTTTTGTTTTTTTGTTTTTTAGAGGAAGAAAAAAGTGTTTTCAGAAACATGCCCTAAACCCAGAAGTCATGTTTTCTGAATTCAAAACCTCTGCTGTTTCAAAGCACACACATTCAGTAAGTTTAACAGTTTCATTTTCGTGTTTGGCTCAATTCACTGTAGTCCCAATTTTAAACACAAGAACATGATAATTTATAAAATGCTTAACTAGAGAACACAATTTCTCATGACAAATTAGTGCTTTTATTGTGGGAAACGTAACTTACTTGATGGACATTGAACTTGTGCCTTAAGTGCATTGCAGTTGATGGTAATAACAGTTCACATTTGGAAATAAATATGCTCCTGCTTGCATTAAAAAATAGCCTATGTGCCTTGCAGCAATAACTGTTTTTGCTCTAAACTTTAAAGTGATCTCATTTTCACTCTATTAGACTTATGGTTTAATGTGGCTTATGCACATACTTTTGTGGCATTGATGATTAATTTATGTAGCTAATTGAATAATGAGATGTTGACCTCATTATATTGTATGGGGAAGGAAAAAGTCGATTTTCATAATTTTTTTTTTTTTTTATAGTAAAAAGTATACCGTGGGACAAAGCACCTTGTGTGGATTTTTGTCTGCACTTGTTAGAATAAGTTCGAGGTTCAGATGTTACTTGATGTTCTCCTTAAAAATTAGAATATCTAAAATAGTAGCCTGCTTTCACACGAAAAGCAAATTCAAAGCCTGCTATTCTACATTATAAATAAGTTAAATGTGAACTGGCTAATGGTTTGCTAATCGGTTCACATTGTTTATTTACAACTCTATAAATTTATATCACAGAGGTAAGCATTGTAACTAGAACGATCTCCAGGTGTTCAGATATTTTATGTTCCAGATTAGCTTAGAATAAGTTTTAAAAAATTTTTAATCTGGCTCTTTTGGGATGGGTTCTTCAACTTAAGTTTCAGAAAGAATGCTATTTATATATTTTCACTCTCTTCAGCTGGGTGTGTTGTGATTAGGAAACTAGTCAACAATCACTTACACATATACACACACAAGTCATTCAAGTATTTCTGTATGCATGTAATTTTTCAATATATTTTTGATTTGCTTAGATATATGCATGATTAGTAGTGGACAGTCCTGCTGCAATGTAGTTCTATATTTTTAAGAAACCTTAATGTGGTGGTCATTTTCAGAAAATTACATAAAATGCATATACGTTAAGACTGTTTGTTTTGTGTGTGTTTACATATTTTGTAGTCACAAAGGGAACCAGTAATGAAATAAAGGGCTAGGGTTTTGGGAGAGGTCATTAGCCTTTTTATTTGCTCCAAGAAAGTTCTTAGTTGGTGGGTCTATTTATACTAAATGTTTCTTTATGAAGTAATGTATTCTGAAAGATGACTGTTTTTAATTTGCAGGAAACTTTAGAGTCTTCTGCAGAGGATAAATCTATTAAGAAGTCCTCTCCTGGCAGATTGCTGCCTAAAGCTAGCAGTACTCCTCATAAATCGAAGACTCCATCGCCTTGCCAGAAATCAACTAATAAGTTGACACAAAGTGTGACACCAGATGTGATTGTGTCTGCATCAGCTGCTGAAATTGTGGTGAACAATTCTGTTGAATCTTTAGTTAAAACGCCATCTCCTGGCACAAGAGCACGTAGAAATGCAGCTAACATAGAGTCTGAATCTGTGACAAAAGTAAAGGGATCATCTTTCAGTAACAGGAGATCTTTGCAAGATAGTAAATCTGTCTCCTTTGTTTCAGAAGGATCACCATTGAGAAAACCAGTAGATGACTTAACATTCCCTTCACCAAGTAATAAACTGAGTGACTCTAATAAAAACAGTACAAAGTTAGGTATATCTTTAAGTGACTCCCCAAGATCTTCTCCTAGGACAAAGTCAGTAGTTGATCCTGGCCAATCTCATGTAAATTCCATCAGCACTCTTCAGATATCCCCTAGGAATAAACAACTCGGTGGATCTGAATCAACACCAGACAAGAAGCACCTTGTTGTAATGGGTACACCTCGTTCATCTCCTAGGAATCGTTCATTAATTAGCTCTTCTGGTACTAACAAAGCTGCTGTTGCAGACAGTGTTAATCTAGCCTCACCTAAAAGGAGGTCATCTCCTAGTGTCTCAACAGCACCTAGTGAGTCCAATGAAGGAACACCATATGTTCGTGGTCGTTTCTCAATTTCGAGAATACATACACCTTCACCCAGTACTGAAGAAAATGCTCCAAAAAATGTTAATGCAAATAAAAACATTAACTTCACTCCCAAACATGTTCAAGAACGAAAAAGCTTGTCCTCTACTGCAAAGAAGTCTATTACTAAAAGTCGCCGAAAGAGTGCTATTTTTGGTTCTGTACGTACAAGACGAAGTGGTGTACTACAGTCAAGCCTGTTCGGTGAGTTAGTACTCTTTTTTTTTTTTTTTTTTTAAATTGCATATTTATAAATTTGTGAGTAATCTATAGTGTTCTTCATTAGAAATTAGAAATCTATTTTTTTGTTTGTTCCTCTTGTAGCAAAAAAATCCTGGGCAGACATCGTTAAGCTTGGTGTTGCAAAAACCAAGACAGTGGCAGCTGCGAGGAAACTTTCTTCTCGAAAAAAGCACGTAAAAAAAGTGTCTTCTAAAGTTCAAAAGGTAGTATCTTTCCCGTTGTGTTTCATTATAAATGTACTTTTTATTTTAAATCCTAGTTTTAAAAAAAAAAAAGTATTCGAAAAGAATCATGCTTACCAGAGCAGCACTTTACATCTTTTGGAAATGTATGCTTCAGCATGTACAGTAAAGTATAGTATTTAAGGCTTTTTATGCTAAAAAGGTTCATAAAGCATTCAAATACATGAAGAGTCACTAGGCCATACAATGTCGGCCAAATAGTCTGTGTCTTAAGTACCACACTGTCAGGAAATGCGCTTAACAGAATGCATTGACTAAAAGTAATCGTGGTGAAGGATTACAAGGAATCATGTATTTTGTTGAAAAATTCTGCATGGCCTAACTTCATAAAAGAGAAAAAAAATGTAGGTGCTTTTTTAAGATAGAAATTGCAATAAGTTACTCCCATTGTTGCAAAGTTTGTCACGGTATAATGCAAGTTAAGAAGTGAAGTACTTTGACAGTTGACTTTATCAGCTGTGTGTACTATGGGGATAATACCCTGATGCAAGAAAGGTATCCAAATATTTTACACCGTAAAATCATTTTAAAGGCTTTTACCATATATACTCACGTATAAGTCGGGTCTTGAAACCCGGAAAATCAATTCTAAAATCAGACCCCGACTTATACGCACATTCAAAAATGCAAAAGTTAATTTTTATTTATATTTTTTTTACATCTTCTTGCCTCCTCCAATCTTGGATCAGTTTCTCGGACGCATCAAATTTTATTGCAGCAGTGTAGTTACCAATTTCTTTCGCTACTTTAACGACACTTAATTTAAAACCAGCTTCATATTTTTTTCTGATCGAATGCTCCATTGTAGATAAGGGATGCTCTTACGATAAAGGTGTATGAGGGTGTGAAATACAAAAACTAATCGCTGCAAATGTTGCTTCAGAATAGTTTGGGTATTGCCGTGTGGTCACGTAGGCACAATAGAGAGAGAGAGAGAGGTTAGGAGCACGCGCTGATACAGCGCATTGCCGCACCCACATAGGAATAAAAGGCAGTGTGCTCTGTGGTTACTCTCTCAGATGGGCGTTAGCATATCATAATCCCTTGTACGAATATCGTGAGTTTTCCGCATTCAACTTATACAACCGACATTATAAAATGCCACGAATTATACTGTAAAAGCAAGTCCCGACTTATCCGTGAGTATATACGGTAACTGTTTTTAAAGGAGATGAGCTGTTGGTGTTTCTGGTGTTCTGACTGAAAGAGCCAGTAAGCAACAAAGCGAAGGCCCAGTGTATTTCTGCTACAAATGTTCAAGTATTTATAAACACTGTTAAAACATACAGAGTAACATTTACAAGTGTGTAATACCAATCTTAGTGTTGTGCTGATTAAAACCTCCCGGCACAGAGTACCTTTCAGTTTAAAAATAATAATAATAATTTAGTGTTGCTCCCATCAGATTTTTTTTTTTTTAAGGCTGATACCGATTTCATGTTACTTGATCAGCCAATTCAGATGCGATTCAGTTTTTTTCCCTTCCTGTATCTTATATATATATATATATATATATATATATATATATATATATATATATATGTATATGTATATGTACTTTTTACACTAAGCTCCTCCATAACCAGATACATAGAAGCTGTATGACCTATATTAGTGTATTTGTATAATTAGTATAGACCACAGGTATTAACTGTTCATTTTTTTTTAAAGTGAAATTCTGTAGGCTTGTTGTTCAGTGACTATTAAAATACTAAAGTAAAATTTCCTTAAGGTACATACTTTATGTGCAAAATATGTATCCATAATACATACAGTATGACATAAAAGGAAATAAAATGCTTCTTGTTAATTACAAGCTGTCATATTTAATTTTTCTGTAATGCACCTATTTGAAACAACGTTTAATTAACGTAGTTTTCACCATTTCTCCAACATGATTTAATCACACAATTAATGGAAATTGACAATTAAACACTGCTTAAATGTACAGGCACTTATAGGTTTAATCATCTTAAATCATTAACTGTACTACAGCATTTTTGCTGTTAAAATATACATTTATTGTATTTATACAGGTGGGTTTTTTTTTTCCCCTCTCCAGTGTATCAGCTTGACATTCTTAGTTCTTGATGTTCTTATAAATATGGGTTTTCAGTTTTAATTCTGTAGTACTTGTTTCTTACCAAAACTTAGGCTGTATGACACAGTGACAAATAATAAACACAGTATAAATCTTTTAAAAAGCAGCCATTGTATCAAATGTTCGTAAGTTATCAAGAAAACACAAGACTAACATTCTTAACAGGTTTTTAAGTAAGATACATTTTGCTGTTAAGCTAACGGGCCTATTGTTTTATTACGCAACAATTTCAAATTCTTCTTTACCATTTCTTTTTCCAATTAAAAATGTAACCTCTTGCACTCAATGCTCAAGCTTGCCATCCAAAGTGAAAGTGTCCATTTTTTTAAAGGATAAAATGGAAAGGACTGAATTAATTTAAATATCTTGCCATTTGTCTTAACTACAGAGGACGACTACTCCGATTTCTTTTTCTCAGGGTATTACTCCACTTTCTTTAACATAAAGACAAATATTGCAATCGCCTCTCGCTCGATGCTGTACAGAAGAATCCATACTTTTAACATAAGCCTCGACTTGCTGTTCTTACACTGCAGCAAATTAAAAAAAAAAAAAAAAAAAGATGGTGCTGGCTTATCTACTTTAATACCTTGCGTAAAGGATAACTGAAACTAAGTTAATGTATAGAAAAGCAGAGGCTGAAACAATTGGTCACCATAAGTCTGCGTGGATTGATTACATTTTTACTATTCTAAAGTTTTACCTAAAACACACAGCTTTTTTTTTTCTTTCTCCAATTTACTTGTATTCTTCAAATTAGGAAAGTTCTGCTTGTCCACTCTACTAAACTGAAAGTAACAGTAAAATCCAAACAGTTGAAGTTGCTAAACATTAAATAATGGCCTTTTTAAAGTATTTTTTCACCTAGCATTTAATGAAATAAGCACTTGCAGTCTTAGAGATTCCTTTTTAATACTTTAATCTAGTCCTACCCAACTTTGAGTTTTCTATTAATGAATCATTCACAGAATTTTTGTAAAATTGTTTCTTACACTGTTGCATGGTCACCTGTTTTAATTTTTAAATTGTTTTAACAGACACCTGTTCGGAAGATAAAGGAACATTTTAGTACTGGTCACGCAGAGTCCCCAGCCACAATTGTTATTGGCAGAGCACATAGATCTGTGCAAGTAGTAGGTCAAGCACCTCGTCTCGTCCAAAATGTGGCTTTGTTGAAGAATATGGAAATGAATGAAAGTTTTACAGGTATGGTTGTAATTTTTCTCCTTTTATTACCATATTTTCACAAGCACACCATTGAAATTGTGCACATCCGTTTGGGATAGATATGTCTGGTTTCAGTAATTTTCTGTTCTTTGCAAGATGTGTTCTTTTGTTTGTTGTGAATTATGATACAAATGTAACTGGTAAACATCACTTTTTATGACTGATCAGTACAAACTTTTCTGCTATATGATATTCTTTTCCTAACCATACTATCCACTGGACAGGTCATCAATTCCATACTCGCATATGAAGCTCTTTGGTGGAAAAAAAAGTATTGTGTGTGTGTATTTAGGTCTGTAAAAGCTAGTGGTGCTCTGATCGAACTTTTAAAGGTTTGTACTTTTTTGCTTCATACAGTAGGCTTTGGTAAAAACAAGTACAATATTAATTTAAATGGTAGCCCATATTATTACATCTCAAGAATTAGGAATGTCTTGCTAGTAAATGGATAAAACACTAAAGTGCATTAAATTAATAAAAATGGTTAAAACATGCCAGTTATGTATATTTACACTTAAGTAGTGTTCAACTGCCAATATCAATTTATTGAATCAATGTGTGAGAATATATATATTTTTGTTAGACAAATGGTGAAAACTACTTAAGGTTTGTTTCAGATAAGTACATCACAGAAGAAATTAAACATGACAACTTGTAATTAAGAGTTGCGTTTTATTTTCTTGAATGCCATGTGTATTCTGAATAAATATTTTCTTTCTATTGAATTATGTATTTTAAGGGAATTTTATTTTTATGGTCACTAAACATATAAACCTATTGAATTTCATTTTTGAGAATAAAAAATTAATAGGTAACACCTGTGGTCTATGGTTTTAATTATTTAAAAAACAAAAACAAATGTAACACTTTAATATAGAACTAAAGCTTCTCTGTATTTGTTTATGCAGGAACTTAGTGTAAATGTGTTTTTAAATAGACACAAAATCCTGATTGGGCTGATCCAGTAGCATATTTTTGGTGAAAAGTAACAGCCCTAAAAGAACATGATTGGAGCAGCCCTGTCATCAACTAATCAATGTCATTTATAATAGATGCTGAAGATCGCTGCCATCAAATGTTGTCATCTATTAGATGCTTTGTTATTAATAGGAAGACAACCATGATGTGGGAGCACCAGAAAAGAAAAAAATATATAAGTATAGTGGTGCTCTCTAACACTAAATCACATTTATAGTTAATTCACACTCAGTCATTTTTGGAGTAAGCCTTACCTGTGCACTTGGTAAAATGGTGAATAAGCAGCTAGTAAACAAAAATAATCAAAGCAATAGAAAGATGATGTGACATCTTTAAGTGTCAGATCTAACAGCACATTATGTGGTAGTTTTTAATTCCTAGTCTAAGGCCTGCTCAAGGAGGTTTTTTTTTTGTTTGTTTGTTTGTTTTTTTATATAAGCATAAGGCAAAGAACATGCACTTAGCATGCTTAAGAATGTGAAAAAGCATACATATCAAGCTGGTTTTATGCAGTATACATTTCCTTTTGCAAACTTCAGAATGGTAGCATGACGTCACACCGGTATTCACTCATGCCAGTATACCGCCCACCACTAGTACATAAATGTACATGTATATTTGCTGTGTATATGTGGGTGGTAGTGTTTATTTGTAATATAAATATTATGGTGGTCCAAAAGTTCTTTTAATCTGTCAACACCGCAAGAGTAGGATATAGTTAGCAAATATGTCACTAGGTATTTTATGCCTACAGTCTGGTTAATCAGTCCCCAGATTGGCATTGTGCTTTGTCAGAATGTGTTTCTGCCTTTTATTCCACTATCATGCATGTGACATAAGCAATATGTTTTTTTCTCTCCTCTCTCCATGTTGCCATGTCAGATTTTCAAGACAGTTACACGTTTACCCCCCAAATATTTGATGGACATCTTCATAAAGAGTATTCCCCATTAACAGATTAATTGGTGTCTGCCCCCACCCTCATTTGTGTCTGTATATATGTGTACAGCATTAGGGCTACGTTTTAAAAATATCAGTATATTGGAATGAGCCATCACAATATGTGAGTTGATGCAGTCATTGCTGTATTGATATTAATCTTTTTTTTTTCCATATAGTTCATACAAGTATGTGAGTGATGCTGTGTTCAAATGTACAATGTTCAGCAGGTGGGAAACCTATTTAGCAACTCGGCATACATTGAAAGTGTCAGGCATCCCTCACTCTCTTGAAACAGTTTATATTTTTTTCAAATAAAACACCACTACCAGCAATACTCTTAAATGAAAAGAACAACTACTCCATTTGCCAGAAGACAAGTTGATGATTGATGTTTTGACAAGATTGAATAGTTCTTTCAACATGACTGAGTGATTCCTCAAAAAAACTTGCTACGGCACATGTATACCTTTTGAATTTGCAGAAGATGTTGCATAAACAATGAACCTCTTGAAATTTCTTGAAACATTACATCTGTCACAAACACTTCCACACTGTCAATTGTTTCACCTGTACACTCTCTGTTCCTTCAGTACATTCATATTACTTCAGGTGAGTGAGATATACAATGGTAGTGTCACCAATACTTGAGGTAGCAAGCTGTTCCTTGTAAAGACTTGGAGCAATTTTTTCAATGTGACCTTGGTATTAGATCCACATTTTAGATCCCTTATTTCCTGCAGAATAAAGACTCTTGACCCTTTCAAATTGCTGTCATTGCTGTACATTCAACAAAAGCCAAAAGTATGCAAAATGTAAATGTGACAACGATACTGTGCTTTAAGTTTCTCTTTACATTACAAAATAAAGTCTGCATTACTGTAGAACTAGTAACATTTTGTTGACTGTTGAATGATGTTAGTTACAGATTTTAAAAAATATGCCTAACTTTTTTTTTCTCATTTATTCATCATCCATCCATCCATTTTCCAACCCGCTGAATCCGAACACAGGGTCACGGGGGTCTGCTGGAGCCAATCCCAGCCAACACAGGGCACAAGGCAGGAACCAATCCTGGGCAGGGTGCCAACCCACCGCAGCATTTATTCATCATTTAAAAAAAATATTTGAATGTTTTTGGTTATGATTATTTATACATATGAATGGTTTTTCATATTCCATTTACTAACCCTTTTCTGGATGGTACAATAATTCAAAAACTTCTGGTAGTGCTTTGAGTATGAGGTTTGATTGTGCAGAATTAAAAGCTAGTAAACTACTGATTTGTCTGCTTCTGAATGTGTTTGTGTATCATATAAAATATTCATAATTTTCTGTGAATTTACAAATACGTATCATTTCATAACTTTTTTTCCTCAGTATAAGGTAGAAGGCAGCACCCTATCATTGTGTGATTTATATTTCTTTCAGATGGTGCTCATTTCTTTTGTAATATTATGTTTTTGAAATATTCATTATAGTGCTGGGCGGTATAACCAAAATTCTATATCACGGTATTTTTCAAAATTATACTGGTTTCACGGTATTCGACAGTACAGTATTTTTTCCCATGAATGAGTGGATGTTAACCACATTTTCCACGGCAATTACTGCAATAGACTGGCTAAGAATAACCTATTCTACTGTCCTGAGAATTGTACATTGTACAAAAAAAACATTTTTTACTGTGCACACAAGTATTAATACAAGTTAGCATGGCCCCATAAAGTGATAGTTTTCAGGGGGGCGGCACTAATGAAGAGCAGGAGTCACATTGCATGATAGTTGCAGTCGTAATATAGAACCTTTTTATTGAACAAAGTTTGCAAACAACTTTAAACTAAAATTTTGACAACATATTTTCAACCATCCAAAGAGGCATTTAGACTTAGTAAAATATCCAGAGGTGCTTGTCAAAAGTCGTATTTCTCTGAACATGTCTTAGAAAAGGAATAAATAGTAAATATTTTCGTAAACCAACTACACTTTGTTAATGTTAACAATTTCTTTTCACTGACACGTTTATTTTAAAGTGACTTTTTAAACAACTTTACCATTATTTAAACTGCATAATATTTAAACTAATAAATAATAAAATAAAAAGTCCAACTTCCAGTAATATTACTTCAAAACTTCAAGCCCAGATGCATTACAAAGTATTCACCAAATAAAAATTAAAATAAAACAAGTGCAACTTGCATTAATATGGACCTTGGTTCAAGCTAAGCTATATACATAAATAATAAAACTGCAAATTGTATTTATAATGCTATTCGTGGTATAGCCCTACGGAATCGTATTAGGGCCACAGTAAAGGAAAAAAAAAAATGCAGACACGGACGAAAAAAAACTATGTAGAGAAAGTCGACATGTTGACTTTATTCTCAACATTTCCACTTTAATCTCTATGCTTATGTTGAGATTAAAGTCAGCATTTCCACTTTGTTCTCATAGTTTATTTTGTATTAAAGTAGAATGTCGTAAACTAAACTTCATCCTAAAATCAATGTTTAATTTACTAATTTTCTCAAACCCCATCATAAGTTAATGTAGCACATTAAATGCTTTGTGTTGTGTTCCCTGACCCAGTTGTTAATCGCTACACGCTTCTTAAACTGACTTCCTCTACACTAAGAGGAGGCGCACGATCGCCGCACAGAATACATTCAGTTCATGATATTCCTGCTCTCTGAAAATTTAGAATGCTAAGATAAATACTTGATATAATTTTCAGGATGAAATGCATTAAAGCAGGTATTAAATATGCACGGTAGTGTGGCAGTAGTGCTGCTCCCTTTTAGTGTAGAGAACTTTATGGCAGGTGTGACGAGGCTCCAAAAAACGATGTATGAATGGGTATCGCACCGGTTTAACGTAAATGTTGGGTTCGCAATCTGGTGTTCAGAGACACGAACACAAAATTCAATGGATGTTCATCTGAGCGGGCTTTCTTTATTGCATGCGTGCTGTCTCTGACATACCAAACCCCCCAGTTTCTATCGTTCCTTTTTCTTTCTCCACATAACCAATCGGCACACAATAAACATCTTGGTGAAATTAATACTAGTTATAAACTTAGACCACGGAGTGTTCAGAACTTAAAAAAATCTTTGTTATACATGTTTAATTATGCCATTCATTCATGGTTGTGCCCATCCCAGCAAGCACTGTGTGCGAAGCAGGAGCAAATCCCGAACGGGGCGCCAGCACATCGCAGTGTGAATACAAGCAATACATACACTAGCAAAATTAATATAGCATAACAAAACCCCACATCCTACATGACTTTGAAAGGAAACTGATGCACACCAAGTAAACCCACCAGAAAAATATGCAAATTCAAAGCAGGGAACACCTGGGACTCCATTGCTGCGAGGCAGCAGTGCAACCTCCACGCCACCGTACCCCCACATGATTAATACATGGTTTAATGCATTTTATCAAGTATTTATCTTAGCATTCTAAATGTTCAAGGAGCAGGAATATCATGTAATTAATGTATTCTGTGTGCTGCCTGCGTCTCCTCTTAGTGCAAGAGGAAGTCAGTTTAAAAAGCACGTAGTGATTAACATGGCTCGGGAAACACTTAACACAAAGCATTTAATGTGCTGCATAGCTTATGACGGGGTTTGAGAAAATCTAGTAAATTAAACATTGATTTTAGAATGAATTTTAGTTTATGATGATCTACTTTAATAACAAATTATGAAAATAAAGTCAACATGTCATCACACTATTACACAGTACCCAGGTACATTACATAGTATTGAAAACAAACAATAAAACAAGTACAACTTGGCTTGCAGTATTATCCAGTAGTATAGAAACAGTATCCTCACATTTGAACATAATGGTCCACATCCGACCTTTTAAATCCAAAGTATCTCCAGACAACAGACGTAACTCCTTTTTCCAACAAAAGTTTTTCTGTGTCGTCATGTTCATCTTTATCATCTGCTACAGCTTCAGTTTCGGAATGTTTTCTGTCCATTTTCACCACGCAATACTTCCACTACTGCATGTACTCCATTGTATGCATGTATAGCGGTGTAGCAGTGAAAAAGAGCCCCCTGCACAACACCTCCACTAACACATGTACTCCATTGCATGTGTTTAGCTGTTTAGCAGTGTAGCAGTGAAAAAGGTCCCCCTTAAACAGTTTCCCGCTGCGCCACGTTCCAAACGTTGTTTAGACAGTTTAAACCGGTGTTGCGGTATAAGAGAAATCCATATCATAGCAAAAATAAACTTTTCGGTATGAACCGGTATACCGCCCAGCACTAATTGATTATATTGATATATTGTAAACATAAAATATTTGAGTATGATAAAGAACTTAACTTTTATAGTAGGATATATGTTCATATTTGATATTTTCTTATAGTTAATGCTGGGAATTCATCATTCAGAAAATGTTCTTTTAATATCTTGTCAAATATAGGTGTAATAAAGTTAATTGTTGTAGTGTAACATTCCTGAAACAAGCTGAAGTCATTTTATTGTTTTAATTGTCTAAGCAATTATTTTAATGATTACATTTTGGGAAAAGCTTTAATATTGAAACATGATAGTAGCATTTGCTTTGGTTAAATTAAAGGAGCTTAGGATGATTTAAGGTTCTGTGAAGCAAGGTTTTTTTTTTGTTTTGTTTTTTTTAATATAATTATCCTTAAATGTAACAGTCTGAATTTCAAACAATCTACATTCTTTCTTCAGGAATTGATATATTGTTTAGTACACCACCCACCTATAAAGTAAAAAGATCTTCAAGACGCTCCAGAGATCTTGAGGTTCCTGATATTACTTCAGTGTCTCCTTCTGAAGCTTCAACTATGAAAACCCCTGAGGAGACAGGTCAGATTCTTTACTATATAAAACAGGATGCTTATACTAATGCTGTGTTTGAGGCAATAATTCCACCATCAGGTTCAATTTGAGCAGCAATCTGCACCACAGGACACTTGAGAAATTAAACCTGTATTTGAAAGATGAAAGGTAGTGCAGGTGGTCAGGAATTGACTGGATAAAAGTTTCCACACAAGATTCTTTATTTTGCCCAATTAATACATTGGCAAACAATAGAAGTCCTTTCTCTGACAAGTGAATGTAATCTTTTACCTATATACCTATAACAGGATCCCCGTGCACATTGCACCTTTGTATTTACTCTGATATGCACATTGCTTCTTTTTTTCCTTTTTTTAAAAACAAAAGTCCCTTATTGTTCTCCAGCTAAATATTTTTTTACGTTTGCATTTTCACTTGAATATGATTTTAATAACTTTGGCTTTAAGTATGTGGATAAATTTTAGAGTAGTGGATCACCAAAGTGAGAACTTCTTCAGTGTAATGTGTATATTCAGTATATTGTATCTTTTGCTGAAACCGGTGTACAGTCTGCTATAAATATTTTAGAAACCATGGCCTCCACTTTATTTCTTTATGGTTATCTTTCTTTTTTTTTTTTCTTTTTTTTTTCACAAATTCAGCTAAAACCTCCTAAAGGAAAAAAATATTTTTAATTTGCTTTTCAAGATGTATTTGGAGGTTCTTACTGCTGCCTTCGCCTCCTCTCTAAATGTCTGTTCTTCGTTTCATCATGCTTAGAACTTTAATTTCATGTGGTCTCTATTTTGTTTAGGAAAAGGACTTGGTATATACTTTGTCCTTGACAAGCAGTGCAGCGGTTCTTGGTTTAATGTTCCTTTGTCTTAATCATGTTGCTCAATAGGCATATGCTTCTTAAGGAAATAGTCCTTTTGAAAGAATTAAAGAAAAAAGTTTCTTAGGCCTAAACACGTACAGGGTTCCATACTAGACCAGTATCACTTGATTTCCAACATAGGTTACAGATTCGCTTCTTTTAAGCAACATCCAGTCTTTTCAAAGCCAAAACACCTCCACGTGAGTGAGGATGATCCACATCTTGTAATTAATTCTAACAACGGAGATTGTGAGGCTGGTGCCGTTTGCTTACTCCGTTTCAGGCAGCTACACTAGCTTCTCTTGTGGTGTGCTGGCCGTGCACACATGTGCAGTAGTCTATCCTATTAGGTTACCTGAGACAGTGAATGTGTGGACTCAAGGCATGTTTTTGTAAATTGAGTGACATTCTTAATAATGTACGAGCTGAAATTATCAAAACACCAATTAAGATATTAAAACATGATACATATCTCACACAAACACACTGAAATTTCAAAGCTCAATCATAATATTCTGTATGTGTTTTTTTAAAAAGTACTGGATCTGCGTTGTATTGCATCTTGAACATCTGCGTATTACTCTTTTACAGTAAGCACATCTTGGTGGTTGATTTGCTGCATACTGGTATACTGAAAATGGCATGCCATGTGACTTGTGGAAAATAGGAAACTTTATTAATCAAAAGCAATAGAAAAATATTCAGAAGTAATTCAGTAATATCTTTAGGGTGGTTCAGAACATTTATTTTACTTTTCAAAATTGCTTAGTTTTGAAATTCAGTTCTTAATGTTTTGTTTCTCTGTACATTTACATCAGTAATCTACAAGCTCCTGAATGCCTTTGGAAAATGTTTGTGTCAACTCAAAGCTTTCTGTACTCCAGTAATGTCATTATCTAACAGATGTGTTGATCTTTGACTGAAACTCTAATTTCCTCCCCATCCATTCTGTTTTGGCAGTGAAAACAGTGGCCATAGTTCTGACTTGTCTGTTTTCTGAGCTCAATGCACCCATCACACTTGTTTGACTATTTTTGAAAATCTTTGCCCATTTCCCAAGGTATGGCGTTGTCCCTTTACTAAGAAATACATATGAATTGTATTTCATTTAGCACATAATGCCCCTAAAAAGTGCATAGCACATTTTCTGTTCTTTGAACCAAATGGTTAGATTTACCTATATAGCCATGTTAAAAACTCTGCAGAATAGACATTACATTAGAGTAATGAACCGTCAAACCAAGGAGCTGTAGTGCTGCAAACCCTCGGTGAGCTACAGAACAAAAATGACCTCGAAACAGATTTTTGAAGAAAATTAATCTCTAAAAACCTTGCAATGGATAGGAAAACAGTGCACTCATTGAAGACTTCCTTACCAAGAAATACATTTTTCATTACAGCTAAACTAGGGGAGCATAGGTATAAGGGGTCAAAAAGAATATCTACGGACAAAACAACCAAATACTCTTTGGGGTCTATCAATATAGGTCTTAGACCCCCTCTCTATGGTGGAATGGCTCACTTGCTTGTTAACAAGCATACTGAACAAAGTATTCCCTTTATTTTCACACATCTCTTCTTCTAGGTTTTTGCCTATCATCATTCTGTCTGTTTGGTCATCAGCCCTTTCTCCTCCTAACTCAGCACTCCATGAGCCCCCTTACCGTGAAGCAGCTTTAAATCTTTTTTCTTAAGTCTCCAGACTAGAACACTCTAATAGTCTTAAGTGTCCCTGCATTTTTTAGATTTCTATTGCCCTTAATAGGGCCATTTCAGTAAAGCACCTTTCTAGCTGCCTACTCTAAGGGGCAACATTGTCTTGTATGTTTTCTTTGTTTCTTTCCTAGTCTTTTTAGACAGGGCCAAGCATACCTGATAACTGCTATTCTGGAGTAGCATCACATATCTCTGTCCAGATTCCCTGGTGTTCATTTACATTCCATAGGTTTATAGCTCCCAGCTTCCCCTTTGTGCCCACCCTACCCACATGTATATCTAATAACAGTATCTAGTTGTGTTCTGCGCCATCCTGATTTGCCCTTGCACCTAACAAAATCTAGACATCCAAGTATTTCCTCAGATGGGCCACTGAAAGAAATTAACACTAGAATTACCATAGCCAACGAAAAAATTTGTAATTCCTGCCCACCTTAAATCCCTTTGCACCTTTCCGTCAGTGTCTTTTTGTCTTCTAAATGTGTCGATAAGCCCAAGCAGCTTGCTGTTCCATAACCCCCACCGCCTCAGAATGGACAAGAAGTTCTCCCAGTTCGTTCCTTGATTTATTATCTGGGAGTGAGCTACCCAGAATTGTAAGGGGAAATAATTTGATGTGTATTTTGTGTCTACAACAATCTATGTAAACACATCGTTAAAACAAACATTTTTCATGTTTTAGTAATAAATAACAAAATGTCGACGTGAACTGTATAATGTGTAAAGGCTGATGGCCAAATATCAAATAAACACTTTCACAAAAGGTGCAAGTACAATACGACAGCTTCTGTGGTTACAACTGCCGACTTGCAATCCAGAGGCCATGAATTCGAAACCAGCTTCGCTGCAAATTTACCGTTTTGAGTAGTGAGCTGCTCTTACTGTTATTATATATAGTATCCATGACCATGGCGTTTTCAACATAGTGCAGGCAGGCTTATCAAATGCAATGGACCCTTAAAAGCATTTTTTTTCTTCCTTTGTTTAATTCCAGATTGTGTACCTGATTAGTTTTTGCTTTGTAGTTCATTATTTTAATATATGCAGTAGATGAAGATACAGATGTATAGCTTGATAACCTCCTTAGCCTTTGACCACAGCACCACTATGGGCCATTAAAACCGTGCTAAAAGCTGGGTCACATGTTTTGGGCCTGCTCCAAATTAACATCATTTTGGACCAAAATTTTTAAGTGCCTTTCAGATAGCCTTGGTGTGACAATCCCTCCTGACCCATTAACAGCTGTGTTTGGTGTTCTTCCAGATGGGTTTAAAGTGGAGAAGGACAAGCAAACAGTGATTGCATTCACTACACTTTTGGCACGCAGGCTTATTTTGCTAAACTGGAAGAATCCTAACGCTCCTCTTTTAAGTCAGTGGGAAACCGATGTTTTATACTATTTGAAATTGGAAAAAATCAAATATACAGTTAGAGGTTCTGTACAGATTTTTTTTAAAACCTGGCAGGATATAATCAATAAAATTTTAGAATAAGCTCTTAAAGCACCGAGGAAGCAATTATCTCCACATCTTTTTCCTCTCCATTCATCTCTACTGGCCTATTAAGCTCATCAATTTAGGTATGTCTATAAGCCTTAAGTTGTACTCTGTTGGCCATGCGCTCTCTCTGGTTTTTTTTTTTTTTTTTTTTCAATCTTATTTGTAAAAGTTGATTTTTGTATGAATGATTACAATAAAATTTTTTAAAAAATGTGCTAAAAGCATTAGTCCTGAACATCACTCGGGCACCTTTTAAAGAGGCTTCTCGCAGAAGCACTAGTGCCAAGTATTGCTCGGAAAACTCTATTGGCGTGTCTTAAGTGACGGACCCGAGTGTAACCCAGGTAATGGTGCAGATGACATGTCTTTTTGCTAACCTCATAATGGCGTCTTGTAAGAAACATTTTTCAGCAGCCCAGATGTTGGATGCTCTTGACAGTGATATGAGCAGTGTTGACAAAGTGAATCTGTATTCAGGGAGTGAAACTGAAAGAATGAAATAGAAAGTGATTCTGATGAGTCTGAAAGTGACGCTGGTGTCAATCACACTTATGCATTGTGCTGTTGAAAAGCTGATCAGTCTGGAAAGAAAATCCACAAGGAATCGCGTTACTAATGTCCCGACCGTGAGGTTGGATTGTGTATTTCTCTGTGCTTCAATATATATTATACAAACAACACATTTTGACAGTATATGCAGTATTAGCAATATTTTTATTATTTGTATCATTATACTTTCTACACTTCTGACTTTGCACATTGTTTTTCACATTTTATAGTAGAAAGATCAGTTTTTGTAATTTTTCAAGCCAAACCTTGCTTTTTACATATTTTTTCGAGACAAAACGTAATGCTAAGGAGGCTAAGCTATAGATGTAATGATGTTTTCAATCTATAAACATTTAAAGTTTAAGAATCATTAGAAATAATTTAGCCAGTCATTTTCCCACCCACTATATCCTAACTACAGGGTCATTGGTCCGCTGGAGCCAATCCCAGCCAGCACAGGGTGCAAGGCAGGAACAAACCCCGGGCAGGGTGCCAGCCCACTGCAGAGAAATAATTTACATAATTACAATAATGGGTACTGAAGACCAGTACTTTCTGGCAGATGTTCTCTTTATGGAAAACTGTCATTTTTCCACCTTTTCACCAATATTACTTCAGTCCCTTCACAACAACCAGAGGAATCCTAATGGAATTTTAGCAATGGTTACAGACAACGCATCATACTGTCTGAAAGCATACCAGGAAGTTTTAAAAGGGTTCCTTCTACCTGCTTCTGTCATGTAATGTTTGGTGGGAGAGACGACAGCGCCATAAATAAGTAAGGCTGCATCACTAGTGATGCTGGTGAAGTTTGCTTTCTTCAAGAAGCTTGCCTGGAAAAGGAGACTGGCAACCTTCTTGTCACTGAAAGAGATTCTGCTGACCAAGCCTCCATAGTGACCAATCAATCACCTCCCATACAGTTGTGCTAGTGTGCTGTTTCATTAAAAGGAATGTAAAGTTTCATTTCTGTATTTTGATTTATTGTAGCTGTTGCTACCTTCTTATAGTTTTTAAAAAAAAATAATAATGGTAAAAACTTAAATCTGAATCAAAGAAAAATGGTGCACAATAAAAAAGCACAATACACAACCCAATTGTCCGTTCTTTCTTTTTCTTTCTATCTATCTATCATTGCCTTACCTTTGAGCATTGGTGTGTCACTTATATGACGAGATCATTTTAATGCCTGCATTTGACTACTCCTAATTTCCGACTATTAAGAATTCTTTATCTCCAATTAGAAATGGTTAGAATTAAAACTAGTGATGTTTTTAATCCACTGTATATACACCTGAAGGATTTATCCTACTTATTTCTGTGGAGCTTTTAACTTGAAACGGCTAAGTTCCAAATAGTCGATGTTCTCATTTAACTTGAAATATACAAGAGTTGGAATATACAGTATTTGATTTTTTTTTTTTTTTTTTTTTTTTTATCTAATCTAGGTTTATATTAAACACGCGTCTTGAAAATGTACTTTGTAGTACAAAATATTTAAATTCACCAGGTAATTTCAGTGTGCTTTCTCCCCTTTATTTCTTTAGGAGAAATGGTAGTGTCGCCTTTAAGTCTTCCTAGTACTTTCAGACGTGGAAGGTACAACAGAGAAGCTGTTTCACGTCTTCTCCAAGAAGAGTACAACGGTGCAGAGTCTCCTAGCAAACCACTGAATAGATCAGCGTCAAGAAACATTAAAACATCCATCATAAATATTGAAAATCCTATGACATCGGACCAAAAATTAGATTCTTTGGAAAACCTGAGAGGAATAGCAAAGCTAGTGCAGACTCCAAAGCAAAAAACAGTTGTACAGTATTCTGAGATTAAGGATGTGAAAAGAAGTATGAAAACCCCAAAGAAGAAATCTGATTCTGTAGAAGATTTTGTTGGGCTGAAGAGAATTATGCGGACTCCAAAAGATAAAGTAACTGTAGAAGACTCTGAAGTCCTTAAGGGTGTTAAAAGGATCATGAAAACTCCAAAGCAGAAATCTGATCCAGTAGAACATTTTTTTGGGCTGAAGAGAATTATGAGGACTCCGAAACAAAAAGCAACTGTAGAAGACTCTACTAAAGCCCTTGAGGGTGTTAAAAGGATCCTGAGAACACCAAAACAAAAGTCTGAGCATGTAGAAGATCTCCGTGGACTTAAGAGACTCCTGCGCTCACCTAAAGAGCCAAAAGTATTTATTGAGGATCTAACAGGAGTAAAAACAATTATGAGTACTCCAAAGCAAAAAAGTCAGCCAGTTGAAGACATGATTGGTATAAAGAGAATAATGACTACTCCTAAACAAAAGGGAAGTCCCGTTGACCGTGCTTTTGGAATTAGTAGAATTATGAAATCTCCAAAGCAGAAACACTCTCCAGTGAAAGACTTTGCTGGATTGACTAGTCTATTTGCAGAACCCCAGCAAACTGGAGGCCAGACAATAAACACAGAGCTGTTGAAAACAAAAAGCACAGTAAGCACTTTTTTCTGTAAATCTTTTAAAATATTAGTCTGGGTAAATCAATGTTACCTGTCTTGTGAAGTGAACTGTGAAACTAACTTTCTCACAGATGTAGTTTAGCAGAAGTCTGAATGTAGATGTAGTTTTCCCAATACTTTCTGCTCTATTCTTTAACTTTTTTTTTTTTTAATTAAGCAATGGCCAGATTAATAATTTTGCAAGAAAATATACTTCTAAAGTGCAGTTAAACAAAAAAATATCTTACTGAATACTTACATTCAGTTTGTCTGTGTAATGATTCCTGGGAGAAACTTAACACTGTTGTTGCAACTTTATAATGAAACTGTTAAGCATCCGGTGCCATAAGCAAAGGCTGAATTTGTTTCTGATTAGACAGAATCTGTTTTTCCTTATGTTATAATGACAGTTCTAATGGCCATTTTCAGTGTTGGCTTATTTTAGTTATTTAGCAGACAGTTACAAATGCAGTGTGCATCTTAGACATTGAGTGTCAAGTTAACAGCCACTTAATGATGCCATTTTGAAAAATTAAATATTGAGTTCACCTGGAAAAGTAAAACTGTTTAATCTTGTAAGTTATTCCTTGCCCTCATGTTCCTTCTTGCAGCAGTATGCTGGCATCCTGTCCCGTAGAATATCCAGTCAGGTCCAACACGCTCAGACTATACTACACCAGTTGCTAGGGAAAAAATAATATTAAGGCATTTCAATAAGGCAGTCGCACATGATTTTGCCTTTTTGTATTTTACAAGTATAAACATGCTTTAGGAATCGTGCTTTATTTTTCTGCTTGGTTACACCAAGTTTGTGCACAGAAAATGGTATTTTTATGAAGAGCTGTGTTTTCAAATGTAATTTATTTTGAAGGCATTGTTTATCCACCTGCTTCTTTTGTTTGTAGTATGTCTGATGACTTTAAAACAGTAAAAATAACAAAAAAATATGCAAAAGTACATAAGCTACAAACATTTATGTTCCACCCAGAATATTTAAGCCATGTTCGATTATACCCTTATTTTAAATGATTATATAATTCTTAAGTTTTTGGCTAGTTTGACAGCCTTAATTTCTAGTATCTGAGTGCAGGTTTTCTTCTGCTCTTAGTACTGTATGAAAGAATTCGTAGTCTAGTGGAGTTAAAGTAATGTAGTAATTTAATTAACCAAATGTGGTAGTAAACAAGAATTTAATGTCCAGTTTCATGACTTGCATGTAATGCTGTCTTTTTACCAACTTTAATGTGCTCTATGTATCATGACAAGTTGAGTAAGGGTTTGGGTAAGTACAGTTTCGAAACATGAGGTGTGACTTTGTAAAGATTACATCAGTGATGCTATAAGTGAAGAAATATATGTATATTAACAAGCAAATCGATGTATTTTACTTATTCTCATATATATGTTGACATAGACAACTTCTGTTAAACTTAATATGGTAACGTAAGATTATTTTAAAATACTATGGACAAGCAATTTTATATACTACCACATAAGCATGTGCCGATAATTTTTTGCCCACAGCTTTAATCATGATACACAACTGACAGTGTCAACCAAATTTTAACTGCCATGTAACTTCTAATCATTTGAATAGTAAGTTTAATCTGAGTGCTACATGCTTGTCATATTTTTACAATATATTTTGATCTTTTCCATCACATTTTGTTTGTAAAGGGTTAAGTGTCTGTAAATCAAGCACTGTTGCTCAAGATGCTTAAGATGCATGAGAAAACACAAAAAATGTGACACTTGAAATGTCCTCCCTTCACAAAATTTAATTTTCATTGCACCTAAAGTGATGTGGCCAGAATGGTGGATCTGAGCCTAGGGATCTGCACTGGCAATCAGAAGGTTGCTGGTTCAAATCCTGTAAATGCCAGAGATGATTCCACTCCATTGGGCCCTAGAGCAAAACCCTTAACTTGCAATTGCTCCATCCAGAGTATGATGTTAACCTGCATCCAGCCCTGCAAGAAGGCCCTTCAGCACCACACTAGTTCAGAACGTTTTTTTTTTTTTTTTTTTTATGGTGAAGTGTCACCCGTTGCATTGCTGCACTCTGGTCCTAATCTGGGATTCTGAGGTGATTTGTCATGTGGTGGGTGTGGCATTGCGCTGTTTCAGCGCATGCTCCTAACCCCCTCCCCCCTCTCTAAAGTAATGTGATACATTATCTGTAGTATATATCAACCCTGACAAGATCACCTGTAATTATTAAAAAGTATTAATACAGTTTTTCATAACTGTGCTTCTTTTTGTGTACATCAGAAGTATGACTGCCCTGTCTTTAATTAAATTGGGGTACTGTCAGCATGTACATTTTCTGCAACTGAATGCATTTAATGCTACATTATTATGGTCCTCATGTATTTCCTGCACGTTATAATTTGTTTAGGATATGTTTTTTCTAACAACTTTTTTTATAGAGATTTGTATGAGGGTTATTCAAGAAACTACTATGTTAAATAATACAGAATGAAATTTTGAAGGAAAGAGTTGAAAGCACAGGTGCTAGATCAGATGTGTGGGACAGTACTTTAGTGGCACAGATGGGATAAGTAAGTTAAGGACTAACGTAGAACTAAATTTAAGTTTCACTCCTTCTCTTTCCCTTTATACTTGCAGTAAAAGTGATAAGAAAATACAGATATAGGTAGATCTATTTATATAGATATATTTATTTTATGTCTTCAACAATTTTCTGTAAGTCGGCAGCTAACTTAGACTTTGTGTGAAACCATGTATATTAGCTGTGGTGGCTAAATGGGCATTATTGACACTGACCAGGTTTTTCAGGATTTTAAAGGCATTATAATTAGAGGAAAATCATTATAGTAATTCTAGTATATAGTAATTACTAGAATATACTAATTTTCCAATGCCCTTAATGATAATGAAAAGCAAAGGTTGGTGTGATGGATGCTTAAATGTGCTGTCATAAAACAGCAGTAACTCTGAGATCTTACTGCCCTGCTTTTTAATCTAGTGGACTGAGGGAGGAAAAAACAGGTCCCAAAATATGACATGAACAGGTATGTTTAAGAAACTGAAGACTGATTGTGGAAATGATGGGCTAAAACAGATCTATTACATATAGTAATATTAGCATAACAATAATGCAGTAAAATCATCCTGAAAGTACTGTCAGGTAAAGCAAATAACCATTCTTTTACATTGATGCATCCACTTTTGGCCTTTGAATAAGACATTTATAATATTTTGAATTATTAAAATTGTGACACTTGATCTGATAGTCCTATTTTGTAGCAGTATCTTTTCTAGCACATTATCTTTGCTTTTACCTGGTATCAGGTACATGCCTCATACCGTGAAAGGTCTTAATGTCTTGTAAAATATATGCAAGGTGCGCTGAATAAAGTTTTTGTCATTTAAATAAAATGAACAAGCAAGCATTAAAATTTCTGAGCCAAAATGAGTAACCCTACATAATGACTGATAAACTTATGTTTTGTGCATTAAAAGTGTAAAAAAAATAAGGATTTATTTTCACATGTTTATGTTCAGATTGTTTTTTTTCCTGTTATTTGTATAGGCACAGGGCAATTAACCTTGCATTAAGACTTTAAATTTGTACTGGGAAATTTAATTTGCTATTCTGCATTGCAACACCTGATACAGACAAGTTTATTGAGACATGTGAGGCAGTATTAAAGCTATATGTCAGATTGGTTTATTTCCAGATGTGGAGGGGGCCAAACCCCATAGTCTGTACACTTTTTTGGAATCCAGTAACTAAGAATATCACAACAACCTGTCATTACATAGATGGAGACTGAAAAATAATAAAGCACAGCGTGCAGCTTCACCAAGAAGCTAGTCGAAGTAGTTGTGTGTATTCACGATGATGTTTGAAACAAATGTGGCAACTAATTTACACATATCCAGATTTTCCCACTTAGTTACACTAAATTTGTTTGAAAATATTAAGATGACTGGTTCATCTTTTTTTGTTGTATTTAAATTTGGACAGTTATTTTGCATACAGTACAAATTAGTTTGATGGACTTATTTCCTGTCCAGGTTTATTCTTGTTTTTGTTTCCATTGCTGTAAGGAAAGGCTGTAGCTTTCTGCTCTTTGGGTAGATGAATGGATGGGTATAGTCAAATTTAAGGTAATTATAAGATAAAATGGAGTCAGGAAATATTCAGATTCACTTTCTGCAGAATTTGTTGCAGACTTAATTATAAATTGATAAATTTGCCAGTTTTGCACATCAGTCTACACTTGGTAACCCATAATGACAAAGTAAAAGTGTATTTTCAGAACAGTTTGTGAATTTAAAAAAATATATATATGTATAAATATATCAAAAGCTGAAATCTCTCATGTAAACATTTAGACCATTAATTCAGTACCTTGTATACCTACCCTAATCCCCGCCCCCCTCAAAATCCAGCAGCAATTCCTGCTTTGAACATTCTTGTGCAAGTTTCTACAAACTTTGCACATGTACATTTAGGCACATTAATTTTTCAAGGCATATCTTCTTGGGCTCTGTTAGATTAGATGGATAGTGCTGCCATCTTTAGGTCTCTCCAGATATTCTGCCCAAAAAGTTACATTTTTGTTATTGACCGGAGTCGGGTTTTTTTTTCTACCCCCCCCCCCCCTTCCCCTCCACTCGTGCTGTCAAGTCTTTAAATTTCTTTTGTTAAACTGCAAGTGGAAGTTAGCCACTCTATCATAAATTCCTGATTTTTGGAGAGCTATTGAGATGGTTATACAGTAATCCCTCATCTATCGCGGGGGTTACGTTCCAGAGCCCCCTGCGATAGGTGAAAATCCGCGAAGTAGCGACCTATATTTATTTTATTATTTATACATATTTTAAGGCTTTATAAACCCTTCCCACACTCTTATAAACCTTTCTCACTCTCTTATTAACCTTTCCCACACTCTTATAAACACTTCCTATGCTCTTAAACACTTTCTACACTCTTAAACACCGCAGACCAACACTGCACGCAGCGATCAGACGTCAATGTGTCTGCACTCGCTTTGTGAAGGGGGGCAGCTGAACTCACACTGAGCAGAAATGGACTTTGTGCTGCTTCTGCCAAAATGCCTGCTTGTCGCTCTGCGCGTTTGGAAGGAGGAGGAGAAATGGGGGGGGGGGGGGGGGAGGGCTGAACGCACGTTCGCTCAAACCCCTCCCTGGAGGCGCAGTAGCTCCTGCCACTTCGCATTGTCAAGGAGGTGGGGAGCTGAATGAACGCTAAGGAGAAGTGGACTTTGTGCTGCTTGTCGCTCTGCGTGTCAATAATTTAAAAGCCTGTACAATCGGGCTTTTAGGTGTACATCACCTATTTTCCTGTCTCACTGTCTTGTCTTGCGTGAAGTTAAAATGTTTTATAATAGTGAGATGTTACTCATATACTTAGCCCGACATCCACATATCATATGTGTTAACAAAGTGTGTTTTATAAGTTTACATGTGTTTGAAGCATGTGGGATGGGTATTTTAAGGCTAAAACTATAAAAAATGTTTGTTTATATGGTCTTTCTATATCGCGGATTTTCTCCTGTTGCTGATGGGTCTGGAACATAACTTCCGCGATAGGCGGGCAATCACTTGTATTTAAAAACCCGCGAAGTCGTGAATCCGCGAAAAGTGAACCGCGAAGTAGCGAGGGAATACTGTAGTCTCCATTGGGTTCTTGGTCACCTCCCTGACTAAAGGTTTTCTTTCTGAGTTGTTCAGCTTGGGCAGATGGCCAGCTCTATGAAGAGTCCTGGTGGTTTCAAACTTCTTTCTGGCTCTCAATTATTGAGGCCACTGTGCTCCTGGGAAGACTCAGAGGTTTAGAAATGGTTTTTATACCTTTTCCCTAATCAATGTCTCACCAGTTTAATTGGAGAAATCTACAGAGGAGTTTTCGAGGCTTGGTTTTTATCCTGGCATGCATTGTGAACTGTAGAGCCTTTTATACACGGGTTCTAAACTTTCTCAAATCTGTCTAGTCAGTTCAGGTTGACACTGGTGGACTCCAGTCAAGTCCTAGACACATCTTAAGGATAACTGAAGCAAACAGGACACACCTGTACCTATACTTTTGAGTCCACTCTATGCACCTAAACAAACCTACATTTTTATAATGTACCTTTTTTCCCCTTTTTGTTTAATTCAGAGGCAGTCCAGAAGATTTTCTAAAGAGCATCAAGAAGGACTAACACCTTCACATAAAGGTTTGTATTTTTAGAGTTCATACCCACACATTATGAGGAAAAGAATCATAATTGGAATGCAAGGGTTTTTTTTTTTAACCTGAAATTCTAACTAGTATAAAACATTTACTATTATAATTTTAAGATTTGTATTGGCCCAAGGATCTGTTTTTACTCCTAAGCTATATTTTATGTTAATGTATTTGTGTTGCTAATTGTGCTCTCTCTGTTTCTCTCTCTCTCTCTGTCTCTCAGCAGAATTAATACTGGAAAAGCCAACAAGTCCAAAGACTGTAAATGAACCTGCACCAGTTGCATCTGCATCAGATTATTCTGAAAAAAACTGTTGCAGTTTCAGCTGCTAGTGTGCAGTCATGTTTCTCTCCTCCCAAGTCTAGAAAATCTCCAAGAGGCAATAGAATCTCTTCGGATATTCTGCCTAATGCTCCTTTACCTGTGCAAAATGACACTTCTGATGGTAATCTGCTTGTGTCTGCTTGTCTTAAAACAACTGAAAGTTCTTTGAATGTTGACACAGTGAAACCTGTAAAGTCTCCAGTGATATCCAGGAGGTCACAACAGAAATTAGTTGCTCACAAAAATTTAACAAGTACCACACGATCTACACGTAGCAGAAGAGGTGCTCATAGTGAAAGTGAAGAAAATCTGTCTTGTGTCACAGCAGTGACAAGTGCAGTGATCTCAGAAGTTGCAGAAAAGGTGAACACACCTATTTCAAAAAGATCAGGTCGTGGTTCAGGCAAAGAAGTTGCAAAGAAGATTGAAAACCTTGAACTCCCTGCTAAGAAATCTACTAGAGGAAGAAAAGTACAATTAGACATGAAGGAAAGCAGGTCAAGGTCTGAAGAGGTTTTGGGTGAAGATGTTAAGGAATGTGAATCTCGCCTAAAATTGCACACAAGCCCACAGCAACCTACATCAGCCAAAAAACCTGGAAGGAAGCGGAAAACCCATGAAAATTCTTCAAATGTGATCCTCAGTGAGAAAAATTCCAGTCCAAATATGATAACAGATTCATGTGCTGAAGAAAATTATCCTAATCCTGCGTTAGCTGAAGATGCTTCTAAGCCAGAGAAAATGGTGTTGCAAGCTGAACATGCTGCATTGTCTGGTTTACCTCGAAAGTCTTCACGAGGTCAAAATAATAAACCGGGTACTGATAGCCAAAATGTGGCTGAAGCAAGTCCTGTCAAAAATGATACGATAGCACGTTCAAAGAGGGCAAGACTTGGTGTAGTAAAGGGTGCTTCAGAGTTGGAACAAAGTGTGTCAATTGTTCCCACCAGATCTGTCAGAAGTAAAGCAAAACAGGTTTCTGATAAATCGGAAATTGAATTCATTGAAAAAAGTCTTGTGGAAAGTGAAATTCCAGTTATTTCAAAAAGGTCTCGGTCTAAAGCTTTGAAAAAAAAGGAAATGGTTAAACTTACTATGTCAGATGATACCGATTTGGCAGATCCTAGCCTTGAAAAATCAGATCCATCTGTCACCTCTGAGACAAGTCCCAACTTTAGTAGAAATGTCATCTTAGAGGCAGAAACCGTTTCTACAGTGTCTGCACATGTACCTGTTAGAATGGGTACCAGGAAAAGGAGTTCTATAGATAGTGAGACTAAAGGTGAGGAAACTGAAAAAGCCACAGCAGTCTTAAAACGTTCTCGTAGGGGAGCTGGAAGCTTACTGGTTTTAACTGATATTGAATCTGCATTAGATATTAACTCTAGGAAAATTAGTGGTAGAAGAAAGCGAGAGGATATCAACACTCAAACCCTGATATCAAATGTAGAGGATTCAGGAACCAAGAAAAAACTGAAAGCAGAAAAGGGTTCCAATACTACCTTGAAGAAATTAAGAGGAAAGAAAGTAGTGCTAGAGCTTTTATCAGAAAGTGGTAATGATGAGTCTCAAAAAATAGTCGAGACAAATCTTAATTCAGCAGATGAGAAAGAAGTTCCTAATGAAGCTACCAGTATGTCAGAAACTAAATCCAAGAAAAGGTGCAAAAAACATGTAAACTGGCATCCTTTGATGTCTGAAACTGTGCAGGAGAGTAAAGAGTTGGAACAGCAGGCAAGTGAAACAAAATCTAATACACCAGATGCTGAAGTTGTGATGCTTCAAGTAACCAATGAAAAGTCCCCTGAAAATAAAAGCGGTGGCGAGTTAACTAAGCCAAAAGGTCGAAAGTATACAAAGTCAAAGTTACTGCAAGCTCATAATACCATTTGTGAAGATGCATCAGGAGAAAGTTCTGTTGAAGTTGTCACACTTCCACGCAGAAAAGGTCGACCTTCCAAAACTAGACTAGCAGCTGAAGCAGTTTTGCCGCTGGAAAAATCTACAAGAAAGCGCAAAATACCTGACACTGATACTGCAAATAACCCAGTCCTGGAGAGTGCAAACCAAGAACAGCTGATATCAAAAAGACCAAGACGAGAAAAAATTATTCCTGCCAGTAAGGGACATGAAGACTTAAATACTGTTGTTACTTCCCTTGAAGCCAGTGGTGAGGTCACTGTGAGCATCAGAAGGGGGAGACAGGTAAAAGGTGGTAATGAAATACCTGCAGAAGCTGTGAACAAACTTAAAAGTGAAGAAAAACTAAAGGTAGCACAAGGAAAATCGGACTGTTTACAAACGGACAACAGCCAAGAAGCTGCTAAATTAGAGAAACCTTTAAGGAGAGGGAGAAGAGTGCTTGCAGAAACGGCTATTGCTGAATCTGTCAGCCCTGTGAAATCTTTAAGGGGCAGAAGAGCAGTGACTAAAGATAAAACTTCAGAAAATGTCCATGGTAGGTATCTTATGTTTAGTTTTCTAATGTACTTTATATCTTTTTCCCAATTGACCTGAAGTGTCGTTTTTGTACAAACATTCAGCGGGTGAAACGCACAGGTTCTAGCTTAACTCAGTGAATGAATGTTATTTTCAGATTACTGTAAGCAATTTGATTGGATAATCTGAGCAAACGTGGTTTAAATTGTACTTTAATGTTTGATTTTAGAAGAAAAAGTTTTAATTTTATTCATGTAAAACTATAGGTTTGTTGATGCACTGAAGTGAATAGCTGTCTTGCAGATTCATATTTAAGGTATTCCAGTTGTATAAATATGCAACAACATTGTTACTATAAATTCCTGCAAATTTTTACATGTGATCCCATAAAATATACATACGGTACTCCTGTTACTAGACAGACAGCCACATTTTAATTCCAATACAACATGGACTTTTAACACCACTTTTTCCTTCATATTTCTAGACAAATTACCCGATACTGAAATTAAACCTCAAAGGATGTCTAGAAGAGGACAATACACAGAAAAGAAAACCAACAATAAAATGTTGAATCCAGTTAAAAGGAGGAAATAGGCATGAAGTTTAATTTTGAAATATTAGCCTTTAGTTCATGGTGTTTCAGGTATTTTAAACGTAAGGCACTGCTAGCTAGTTATGCTTGTATTGTTTTTTCAGCATACTTGTTAAATCTTATTGTTGCAATAACTTTTTAAATATATGGCTATAAGGATTGTGTATATATTTTCAAAAGGGAGTTTTAAATATACAGTTTATCATGTTATATCTGTATGTTTTAGTTTTTCCATGGTTTTTAGTTTTAAATTAAGTAGTCTTAAAAAAACTTTCTGTAGCAAAATCAGAACAAAATATGAATATTTAAAATTTTGTATTCATCCTAAGGCTCAATCACCAGTAATGCATGTCATTTTCCAATATTAGATTACAACAATGTTTACATCATTGTAGTCCGATTTGGTTAGGAAGCAAAATGATCTGTATATGTAGATTTTCATTGGTGGCTAACTTACATCAGTTATTTTGTGATCTGAAAAAAATATGATATTTGTAGAATCTGCAGAGCTTAATGGTTCAGTATACCAAAACAATAAAATTGAAGCTATTATTTCTTACCCATTTCTTCTTCTGGGAAATTATTTGTTAAATAAATGTTAAAACTATTTTTTGCACTTTTTTATTCTCTATTTTTGATAACTTTTTAAAATGCCTTATTTCTTTCCCGGCTTGGCCACACGACTGTGCACTGCACAATGCCCAGCTTCTCTCTTGATAGTTTAAAGTGTGCAAAGTTCTAGCTAAGTCCAGATTAAACAGCATGATGACAAATGCTGCTCTATATCACTGAAGAATAAGCAAGGAAAAATGGCTGAGCTGACAGCAGTGCCCCAAAGAGAATCTCACCAGTCTCATTGGAGTCCAAGAAGATGTGAAGCAGTCTCATAGTACTGGACAATCTGCAGTCCTCTCAGATTTATAACCTGAAGTTGATGCTGGTGATTCCTTGGTATTGGCAGTGGTCATCAAAAGCTAAAGTTTCTGCAGCTGTGGTCAAAGATGGTGCAATCGGAAGATGAAGCAATTCAAATCTAATATTGACATAAGAAGTGACTTGGAAGTGGGTACTTCCAACAGAGGGTCACCAGCTGTCAATTTGCCATTTCTACATTGACCAACTATGAAAGGACAAGAACTATCAGGAATAATCAACAGCCTGCATAAATAACATAACGTGTAGAACCACCACAGCATTTATGTAACTGTTGGGTTTTATAGGCATGGGTGACAAGTTTTAAAGCACCTGCTCATCAAGAGAAAGCACTGATTGAAAAACTGGTTGCATCCATCAGGGAGACCCCTGCACAGCACAAATGAGGTCACTTTTGATGTATATGTGTGGGTGGGTTGGTCAGTGTTTATTTTGGACTGTGGAAGAAATTCTTTTCCTGCTTATAAGTTTGTGTTTCTGTTTTCAAGTATATATGCATTTTGTTCTTCGCATCATATGATGCACTAGGGCACATCCATCAGTGAAGTAACCTGTGGGCGGTGAGTGTTTCAGGTCTTCCAACATTGGATACCCTTGCACAGATGAACTCCACCAAGGCTGATCAGGTAACAGCCTGTTTCCCCGGAGAACTCCTTATCCACAGCTAACTCCAACTCTGTCTTGATGGCTCTTTTCTTGCTCATTCCACCACACCCAGCAAATTAGATTCCACTGTTGGCTCCAACCAGGACTTCCATCCCCAGGTTCAACACTGCACTCAGAATGGAGGAGGTTAGTGAGAAGAAAAGCAGTATTTTCCTGGGAAAGTGACTTCCAACATGACCACCTGTCTAGTTGATTCAGATAGCAGAACAATATCAAGGTGGTCATGTAGACATCTCAACTGCTTTCGAAAGTCAACAGTTTGCTTCCAGTCCGTTGTCCAGATGCAACAAAACTTGTGGTTGTCTCCTAGACCCAAGGCATCACTCCTTGCCTAATAAATCTAATAATGCATCTTGATGGTTACAGGTGCCTGATGTTACCAATGGCATGGGAGATGGTTTTAACTAACCCTTTGAGAACCTCACCGATTGTGTTCTTTTCACAGTACCTTGGAGCAACAGTTAAGGATATGCTTCAGTGTCCCCCTTCTTGGGTACAACGGACCTGCTGGAGTTGCTGCCCTAGGATGGTCTAGTCTGAATATCATAGATGGCTCAAATCAGGAAACCAGTATGTTGAGGTTTTGTTTTCCAAGGCTTGTGAGACATCTGACTTCAAGTTCTAGTGCTCAGAATGTTTGCAAAAATTGATTTTTTTACTGATATTGAGAGCAATATTTGCTTTAATGATGTTAAGTCTCCATGTGCCAAGTTATGATTCTTTGCTTAAGAGGTGTGTTGAGGCCCTTAACCACCATGGTTTAGTTCTCACTTTCATAGGTGTTGATATTAATGGCTGGCACATTATTTGAAGTTGCTACCTCACATCTCCACACCCTAGGTTTTTGGACCTGCTTGATTGAGTTTGCATGTTTTCCCTGATGCCTGTGTGGGTTTTTCTCTCAGCACTCTGGTTTTCCATCCATACTGCAAAGGTGTGTATGTTAGGTAAACTGGGCAGTAGTGGCTGTCTGTGTGTGCCACCTTTGCAATGGGTTGCTGGCCTGTGCAGGGTTTCTTTTCACCTTTTGTTGCAAGTGTGATCAAAACGGATAGACTGATGTTTGGATAACAACTCATGGGACTACATTCTTAATGACGGTTTTTAAAGCAATATTATTAATTTCAGTATCCAGTCACTTGCACAGAATGGTAATACCTGTAATTGTATTTTAAAGTGCATGTTCTGTATTTTAATACAATTTTCTTTATCATGGCACCTGCCAGTGATGATAAATAAATAACGGTTGTGTGGATGTAACCTGAGTGTATTATATATCGGGGAAGTACATTTTAAAAGTCTTGATCGTTGTAGTACTTCATACTTAAGGAATTCTTAAGTAAACCTCTTAAGAGAAGCACACTGAAATATTCACTGTGAAGCAAATGATGTTTTTAGGGTTGAACTCCATCTTTGCTTCAGATGTAGGCAATCGCCTATTATTGCTATTTGTTGGATGCTGTTATTCACACTATAACATAAGAGAGTAAATCAAAAAGTAAAGACAATTGGAAAATTGCATAGTAACTGCAATGGATAGAAGCTGATGCAATACAACACATTTGTGATGGCTCATAGGTAGTTTGTACACTCACAGTGCAGCGCTCCACTGTTAGTCTAGTTGAAGCCAAGGTTAAAGGAACATGAATGCTCTGTTGCAGGATTGCCCCTTTGTCAACCAACATTCTGTAATGAGAATTCTTTGGGCAGAGGTAATGAAACCAGCTGAAATTCATCAAAGGATGTTGGCACAGTATGGAAGTGAAAACTGTGGCTGAATGAAAAGTTGATGAATGGGTAGAAAAGTTTAAAGTGTAACCAACAAAGCTAGATCTGGTTGACAATCAACCTGGGGAATGCCTATATCAGAGAAGACTGATGGATTGTGTTGTCTGCTTTTGCTGCACATTTGGTTATCAGCTATGGATCTGCGCATGCTGTAGTATGATTTTTGGTACCATTAAGTTTACTGAACTGCACATGCAAATAAAAAGTCTTGCTGCCCAATGACGAGGCACGTCCTAATGTAACAGCTGCAGTATGAACGCTTCGACATCGGCCCTAGTCTAGCATTATGCAGCTATCACCTCTTCGATCCACTTAATTTGGTCCTATGTAGTCACACTTTTATGACGAGGTAAAGGAAGCTGTGCACTCCTGGATTCGGGAGCAGCCATAAATCATCATCCCACGGAATGGAACAAGAAGTGCATCTACCTGCAAGAAGACGGTGGAGAAGTGATGCAGATGTTAGGTTCATCTGCTAACAGTTACCGGTATTAAAGAGTAAGTTGACTTTACTTTTTGCTTATCGCTTGTAAATTGAATTTGTAGGTTATAAAAACACATTACCCATTCATTCATAGAAAATACAGGTGCTGGTCATAAAATTAGAATATCATGACAAAGTTGATTTATTTCAGTAATTCCATTCAAAAAGTGAAACTTGTATATTAGATTCATTCATTACTGATGTATTTCAAATGTTTATTTCTTTTAATGTTGATGATTATAACTGACAACTAATGAAAGTCCCAAATTCAGTATCTCAGAAAATTAGAATATTGTGAAAAGGTTCAATATTGAAGACACCTGGTGCCACACTCTAATCAGCTAATTAACTCAAACCACCTGCAAAAGCCTTTAAATGGTCTCTCGGTCTAGTTCTGTAGGCTACACAATCATGGGGAAGACTGCTGACTTGACAGTTGTCCAAAAGACGACCATTGACACCTTGCACAAGGAGGGCAAGACACAAAAGGTCATTGCTAAAGAGGTTGGCTGTTCACAGAGCTCTGTGTCCAAGCACATTAATAGAGAGGCGAAGGGAAGGACAAGATGTGGTAGAAAAAAGTGTAGAAGCAATAGGGATAACCGCACCCTGGAGAGGATTGTGAAACAAAACCCATTCAAAAATGTGGGGGAGATTCACAAAGAGTGGACTGCAGCTGGAGTCAGTGCTTCAAGAACCACCACGCACAGACGTATGCAAGACATGGGTTTCAGCTGTCGCATTCCTTGTGTCAAGCCACTCTTGAACAAGAGACAGCGTCAGAAGCGTCTCGCCTGGGCTAAAGACAAAAAGGACTGGACTGCTGCTGAGTGGTCCAAAGTTATGTTCTCTGATGAAAGTAAATTTAGCATTTCCTTTGGAAATCAAGGTCCCAGAGTCTGGAGGAAGAGAGGAGAGGCACAGAATCCACATTGCGTGAGGTCCAGTGTAAAGTTTCCACAGTCAGTGATGGTTTGGGGTGCCATGTCATCTGCTAGTGTTGGTCCATTGTGTTTTCTGAGGTCCAAGGTCAATGCAGCCGTCTACCAGGAAGTTTTAGAGCACTTCAGGCTTCCTGCTGCTGACGAACTTTATGGAGATGTAGATTTCATTTTCCAACAGGACCTGGCACCTGCACACAGTGCCAAAGCTACCAGTACCTGGTTTAAGGACCATGGTATCCCTGTTCTTGATTGGCCAGCAAACTCGCCTGACCTTAACCCCATAGAAAATCTATGGGGTATTGTGAAGAGGAAGATGCAATACGCCAGACCCAACAATTGAGAAGAGCTGAAGGCCACTATCAGAGCAACATGGGCTCTCATAACACCTGAGCAGTGCCACAGACTGATCGACTCCATGCCACGCCGCATTGCTGCAGTAATCCAGGCCAAAGGAGCTCCAACTAAATATTGAGTGCTGTACATGCTCATACTTTTCATGTTCATAACTTTCAGTTGTCCAACATTTCTAAAAATCCTTTTTTTGCATTGGTCTTAATTGAAATTCTAATTTTCCAAGATACTGAATTTGGGACTTTCATTAGTTGTCAGTTATAATCATCAACATTAAAAGAAATAAACATTTGAAATACATCAGTCTGTGTGTAATGAATGAATCTAATGTACAAGTTTCACTTTTTGAATGGAATTACTGAAATAAATCAACTTTGTCATGATATCCTAATTTTATGACCAGCACCTGTAAAGCAACAACCATCAAAAAATGTGGCTGTAAACCATCCCTCTATTTTCAAAACTATGTAAGCCAATTTAAGTTTACAAGGGACTGGAGCCTACCATTGTAGTGTTTCCTTAAACAGGTTATAAAATATCTGAATTAGTGTAAGCCACACTAATTTGAGGAGTTAGCAAAATTTCAAAACTGTGCAAAAGTCTGAGCACGATGTCCATTGCGTCATCACGCATACTGGTTATGCGTGAGCATGTGTATTGTGTGTGTTCTTGTGCCTGATACGCTGAAATTCCTGGAGCCTGCACGTTGTCCCATTTGTTTAATTATTTGTTAACCTTGTGTACGTCTATTTTGTTGTTAGTTTCATGTTTTGTTGTTAGATCCATCTATCTATGTATATATAAAATCCAATATCTGTCTGTCATTATGTATGTGTGTCTGGTTTTCACGAGAGAACTACTTAACGGATTTAGATTGGGTTTTTTTCTATAATTTGCCTGAACATTCCGGTTGATTTTTGCAACTTCTCATTAGGGCGCCAAGTATTATAGTTCGCTTGTGGCAGCGATTTATTCGTGCAAATCTAAGATGGGCCAATGGCAGGGAGTAGGGAGCAGGGCGGGGCCATCCTCTCTCACGCGCCAGCTTCTGTTCAAGTTGGCCTACCTCTTGCCACGTGTTGGAGCGTACCTTGCCTCCGCTTAGCTAGCTATATCTGTTTGTTCAGCAGACATTATCATCTGCAGATTGTTAAGGAGTAATGTCTGAGTTTTTGAGAGGAAGATCACAGCTACGTGTTTTTTAGAGGATAGCCGCTGATTTCCAGTGCTATCACAGCCACGTGCTCTTCTCCTCATGCGGGGGGATGCTCTCCCATCAGAGCTGAACACTATCAGATACAGTGCCAACGTCTGACTTCGGAGCGTATCTACCTTCTGCTTAGCCAGAGATACCTTGCCAACTTTTTGAATTTTTGGAAAACAGATCACAGCTACATTGATGCCTATCAACTCAGCAAGAGTACGAGCCAACTGAAGAGCGTGCATCGTGCCTCAGGGCTAATCGAGGGAGGAATGCGATTCTTCTCAATACAAATACATTTTTTTTTTTTAATTTTGATTTTTTTAAAAAGTTTGTCCTGTTTCACTACTACATGGACGGAGCCACGAGGGACAGCTATTTAGAAATAGAACACATTTTTTATTATGTGAGTAATGTTAAAAGCTCTAACGATGTTTTACTAACATGTCCAGGCAACCTTTTATGTTAAAGTGTCTTTAATGTTTAAAACTGTGTAAAGTACATTAAGAAATGTTTCTTTATTCATATATGTATACTTGTAGAAAACAGATATGTTAAATGGTGTTTAAGTAGTGACAGTGAACACAGTTTTAATACATTTAGTAACTTCTTTTCAGTGCCTTTGCCAATGATGGCATACCACAGAGCTCTGTTAATTTCTGCTGCCATCTACTGGCCTTTTTGAGTATTATTGTTTTTTTAGTATTCTTTAGGCATTTACTTTATGATGAATGTTTAATGTTACGGTTATTTATTCTGTTTCAGAAACCACACAAACCTCTGCCAAGAAATATTTAGCTTTGCAACAAATCCTCCTTTGAAAACATTTGGCGGTTAATTAGCTCATTCTAATATAACTATGGTAAGGCAGATGAAGTGGACCAGGGACTAGGATTTGGTACCACATACACACGCTTTTAAAACTCTACTCTAGTACATAATAAACAAGAATAGTGGTTGTCAGCTATTTGAAATATTAAAATGTTTAAAGTCTAAATATTCTCGGTTGTAACAGAAATTGGTCATTTTTGACCGTTTGATTTAAGTCCATAGAAGGCTAGATCCCTAGTGATGGATCAAAAATAACACCACACACATAATCATTGACTTTGATATAGATTAAAATGATACCCAACATGCTGTGACAGGCAGCGGGAACGACAGTGGGATGAAGAACCGGGCGAGAGAGCATCTCCGAGGCACTATGTCCCCTGGGAAACTAGAGGGAAGCCCTCCTGGGCAGCTGTGGCACCACGGATTCCCACAGCGTATGCCAGAACTTGGAGTTTGGTACAGCCCTGTTGGGTTCCGTGGGGGCAAAGCCCTATAATGGCCTTCCACCACAGCTGGGAGTAATTCCAGGTAATATTAATGAGCCCCCTGGAGCACTCCCGAGAGTAGAATAAAAGGAGCCACCTCACTCCATTCGAGGAGCCTGAGTCGGGAGGAGGTGGATGAAGCTTGCTGAAGAGGAGTGGAGATGGAAAGACTGGGAAAAGGAATGGATTGGCAAAGAGAAGGGACTGTACTGTGCTGTAGCTATTCTGTAGCTGTGGAGAACAAAGAAAGCGCCTCCACGTGTAATAAACTGTGTGCTGTGTGGTAAATTTGTGTCTCAGTCTGTCTGTCGGGGTTAGTGTGGCTGTATATGCCCCTGTGGTTCACAATGCTTATGCTTGTCATTTCTAACCTGGGATATTTTGATCAAGTATCAAAACTATATTTGTGATCAGTAACCTCACAATAGCATAAAACAACGTTCCACATGCCTAATTATCAATCCCTTTGGTTTTTTTTTTTTTTCCAAAATTTTAAAAAAAGGAGTAACTTTGACCCTTTGTATTTCATTAGGGGGTGAACCCTTGGGGTTGATGGTTCTGACATTCACAACTTCAAGTCTGTCTGAATTTTGGCTGAAGACACCTATGGGTTTACTCTTCATCATAAGGGTGTAATATCCTGCACAAAACATAATATGAAGGTTTTCAGATCTAGAGGAGGAGGTCACAAACAGCTTGATGGATAACTAGACATCAAGACGCAATGAACAGTATATCATATGGGGTTTTTCTCACACTGGTGAGTCAGGAGATGCTGGACAAAGAAAACTGAAATAATTTCAGCGTTTGTAAGTAATTCCTACGAACACACAACTATTAGTGTAACATATTAATTGTTCCTTATACTGTAATATCTATTCTAGTTTCATGACTTTGTCCATCCACTTGCGACCATATGGTGGCACTCTACCAGCCATCACACCCATTCTTTGAATAAATATCTCCTCTCCAGACTGTCGAGGAGCTTTCACTGGAAGCCAGGATGAGGAACACAAATCAAAATTGAAGTACAAAGTTGGATCTCTTGTCAGTTGAGATGTTGCAGAAGCTCATTATATGTGAAAATGGGGAGACCGTTGAAACTTCACAGATGACGTTCTCTCCTGAAGTCAATGGCTGTAAGCAGGTGATGCTCCCTGCCGTGCCACGTTACCATCATTTTTAATGTTTCTTTGACTGAAATGAAAGCCTTTACTAGAGAACTAGAAAGTGGTATATACATGTAGCAGCTAAGAAATACTGTATGAGTACCGGATGAGCACGTCTATGTGCAGGTAATATTAGGTCTTGTATTCACAGTAGGACACATACATGCATTTAATAACCTTATTTTACACATATTAAAAGAATATATTGCCAATCAATTGTAGACACGCAAAGACAATGGAGTGATGATTCAGACTATCCATCCATTATCCAACCCGCTGAATCCGAACACAGGGTCACGAGGGTCCGCTGGAGCCAATCCCAGCCAACACAGGGCACAAGGCAGGGAACCAGTCCTGGACAGGGTGCCAACTCACCACAGGACACACACAAACACACCAAGCACACACTAGGGCCAATTTAGAATCGCCAATCCACCTAACCTGCATGTCTTTGGACTGTGGGAGGAAACCAGAGCGCCCGGAGGAAACCCACGCAGACACGGGGAGAACATGCAAACTCCATGCAGGGAGGACCCAGGTCTCCTAACTGCGAGGCAGCAGCGCTACCACTGCGCCACCGTGCCGCCCACTGATTCAGACTAGTGTTCACTATAAACACAACATAATTAAGCACACATTAAGCGCTGATAATATTCTTAAACACATGAACAGGTTACAACTGTGCATTTTCTCAGATTAACAATGGTCATTTTTGGACTTTGACATTGATAAGCTGTTCTCATAATGTTCTAATTAGATGAAATGTAAACTTTGGCATTCACTTCTGTCCTACTGGCTTTCTTAAATGATGTTTGTAAAATTTGCAATTTCATATTAAAGATTAAAAATTAAAAACTGCAGGAGGCTAACATTAAAATGAGAATTCATTTCAAAGAAAGCCCTGTAGACAAAATTCACCCTAATAGAATTGTGCATTAGGGGCTGCGAATCATGATCTATATTCACACAGGGGAAAGCTTGTCAAAACCAGTATTGTTAGTCGGTAGTTGTATTCACAGTATTAAACCCATCAGCGAAGTCACTTTGGGGAAAATGTGAACATTATCAAAGAACAGTAAATTAGCAAGAAATTAAAGCATATACTCTTGCATTTTCAAAACAAAAGATTCCTTCATTAAAAACCTTTCATCAGTAGTTTAATATTCATAGCTGTAATTTACATAACTAAATCAGTTTTCACTGATGAGAAGACTGAAGTTTTTTTTTTCTTCTTCTTCTTCTAATTTCAGTGTGAATGTGCTCTTGCCATTTTTTGATTAAAAATTTCACTCCACCAGTTGCTCACGGTCCAATGTGTTTCGTATGTAATCTCATTTCGGTATAGAAATTAGACTTGCTTCTCAAATGCAGAACTAGGCCATGGAGAAAAAGAGGCACAATAACCGTCATATTTTTAGCTGTCTACTTTCAGCTCCTTTAGAAATGATGTGTTTCTAAAACCGTCCTCAGTTGCACAGTGCTAATGTGTTTCATCCTCATTCAGATGATGGCTTATTTTACAATAATTAGTTCTTTAAAGTATTAATTCTGAATATCACTTTTGACACTCTGAGCATCTAACCCATAAGTGGATTAGGGTAGTGTGACAATAGGATCTACATTTCTATATCCTAGATTGAAAACATGGAGTGCTTGCCTCATAGGGCTACGTTCGGTTTCATTCACTTCTTTTCAAATGCATGCCATTTGTTCTCTCTTTTTTAAAAAAAAAATAAAAGGGATGGGGAAAAAAAGTATAAAACCATGTCCACTTCCTTTATAACTAAAGTACCATAGAGAATCAAAGAGGAGATAAACACAGCAGAGGAAATGGTTCTGGTGAACCAGCAAGAAGCTTTGGTCATGCAATTCAGTGTTGACAAACATTTAGAGAATAAGACGATATCTGAGGGTAGCGCTGCTGCCTCGCAGTTAGGAGACCTGGGTTCGCTTCCCGGGTCCTCCCTACGCGGAGTTTGCATATTCTCCCCGTGTCTGCGTGGGTTTCCTCCGGGCGCTCCGGTTTCCTCCCACAGTCTAAAGACATGCAGGTTAGGTGGATTGGTGATTCTAAATTGGTCCTAGTGTGTGTGCTTGGTGTGTGGGTGTGTTTGTGTGTGTCCTGCGGTGGGCTGGCACCCTGCCCCAGATTGGTTCCTGCCTTGTGCCCTGTGTTGGCTGGGATTGGCTTCGGCAGACCCCCGTGACCCTGTGTTCGGATTCAGCGGGTTGGAAAATGGATGGATGGATGGATGGACGATATCAGAGAAATGAACGTAGCAACTGAGGAGGTGAGAAATGATTTTGATGACCGAAAAGAAAATGCTAGCCAGTCAAAACTAAGCAAAGCCATAAGCAAATGTTTTTTGAAGTACTCTACATGATCACAAGGTTGTCTCGCTACCATCTATTAAACCAGCAACTGGTGGTGTTACTGTTAACAATATGATGGCTCCCATGAAAATAATCCTGACTCAATAAGTAAGAAAACATTCAACAAAATGACTTTGCAATGAAATCATGAAAATAAATAATAACGATAATACAAGAGTAATAAATCTAAAAATGTAATAAACCGAGAGAAAAACTGACAGTGAAGAGTTCATTTTGGTCAGTTTCTAGACTTCTGTAAAGTTTCCTAATTAGTAAGAAAGGAAAGGTAATACTGATCCTTAATGATTAAAATATCTGAACTTCACTCGCTGTACTGAAAGATGGCATAGAGAAATAGTGCGTACAATTACTCGAGACAGTCAGTTTCCAAGATCCATAAAGTTTCCATTGATAGTTAAGACCTTATTTGCCACCATCAGCTGCAATGTGAGCCTATCAGACTTGCATTGCTGTGTTCCATTTACCTTGAAAGTCTGATGTCAGAGCTGGGAATGACATCACACCTGAGCTGAAAGTGTTCCAGTGAAACATTCGGTAAACCAATATGAAAAACCTTTGTTGTGCTCGCTTCATCGGTGTACGGAACAATAACAACGCATTACACGGAGGTTTGTGCATCCAAAGACCGCTGCAACAATTCCATGAGACACAAACAGAAAGAAGTTCTAATAAACAGTAGAATACGACAGATTCCCTAAAGTTTGTGGTGTATGTCACTATTTTAGATTGATGTCATAATTTGAAGTCCGACAAACTCGGGCTTAACAGACCAGCCTCGAGTTTCCAAGTTGGGAATCCAACTTAAGAGGGCATTCCTGTTGAAAATTCCCGACTAGGAACTTCCCACTTCAAATGGAAGGCAGCATTATCTTTCATAGATAGATAGCTTTTATTAACAAACAATGTAAACACACAACAATTAGAAACTGCAAACAAGTGTTACGTGTTTGCAAAGAAAAACGGAAGGCAAATTAAATTAATGGAGGTGACCAGGCAAGGAAAAGCTTCACTTCCAAAATCTTTTGTTAAACCCAAAGGCTAAACCAGGAATCAAAATCAATGCCGGAAAAAAGAGCCTGAAACGCTAAGAACAAGAAAAGCAACATGTAGAGATTTCTTTTGAATTATTCACAAAATGGGATGACCAGCTAGTGCATGCTGTTGACCTTTTTTTTTTCCCATCCTGGTGATAAGTCAGCTTCATGCAACACAGCGGGTTTTTACACATCAATACCATAACGATGCTCAAAATGGCAACACTCAGAAAAACAATATCATTTGGCATCAGAAAAAGAACTGAAGAATATCTAACTATTAAAAAACAATCTCTAATCAAAGAACTGATAGCAAAATTAGGTTTGATGTCCCCAGAAAACTATCATTAGATGTTGTAAAAGAACAGTCTCGACACACGTAAAGAAAGGTTTGGGGCAGCCACCCGTATAATGTTCCTAGCTGCAAAGGTTTTCTTTTTCATGTAACAAAGTTGTTGATTGTACTGAGTCCAAGACAGAACTGATCAAGGTTGGAAAAGATGGCGGTTTTAAGTGGTCAGACAGGAAGTGATGTAGGGAAGAGGAAGTGACGTTCTTCTAGGCGCCGGAACAGGAAGTGACATTCTTCTAGGCGCCAGAATAGGAAGTGACGTTCTTGATTCAGATAGGTTTTCCCGCGGCTGGTCTGCAGAGACAACAGGAGAAGGTTTAGTGCACCCCGCCCCCCCCCTGGCCTGGCCTTTACTTGGTCCACACAACGTCCCCCTACTCGCACGTGTGTGACAATGTGTAATATGTTAAACTGAGCTCCAATAGATGATTAATTAATTTAAAGTGAACACCAATAATAACAAAACATTTGGCCAACAGCCGAACAGACCAACATATTGTGGAGTTCAATCTCCAATATCAGATGCTTTTATTGTTGAGTGAACACAAGGGCACCTCACAAATTCAGCATCCTGAATTCGAGTCTTCTATTGGGCTGCCGCCTGTGTGGTGTTTTCTGCATTCTTCCTGTGCCTGTATGGATTTTTGTTTGAGTCCTCAGGTATGAATTTGACATAAATTGTCTGCTAGTAGATGTAAGTGTGGGTGTATGCATCACCCTGACTTGCTCCTGATGTTGCCATGATAGACTGTGGTACCTCACAACCTCCGGTTCAGATCAGGCTCGATGCAGAGTCTTATATTAAGCCATGAAAAGAATCAGAAGGAAATTTTAAATATGTAGGGTAAATCATTGGATCTTTATGACTTGTTCAGCTTAAATTTCAGTATAATTACAGGAATGAACCTTTAGCTAGAGGTAAAATAACACCTTAGTACTTAATATTCAAATGCTTACCCTGGTTTCTGTTTTTAATTTTCATTTCATTTTTCATGAAAGGATCAGAGTTCCTTTGGAACCAGTGAGCAAGTTGTATTTCAAAAACTGAGGAAATCGAGGCATGTTTGCCTGAGATTAAAAGCAAAGTACATACAATACACTGTTTCCCTCCATTTCTCGTGGAGCTGTTCTTTTTCCTTTGATGCATAAATCACTCACACAGAAAAGGGCTTGCAATTGTGCTCTTTGCTGACCGAGGAAAACCTCTTGTATGGGAAGGGAACACGAATTCAAATGCTAAGGCATCAGAGCTAGAGAGACACAAAATAAGTGAGGTTCACTAGAATTAAAAAGTTAGTTTTCTTAGTTAGTCCTGACAATATTGTATACCAGCATGATAACGTGCAGTGAATACACTTGACTTGAGCATTCCTAGTTTTCCTCCTCTTTCTCTGTACGTTTAGCATTCGTTTGCTCAGAGGTTGATGCGCTTGCTGCTTCCTGAGCAGCTCTTCTGTTCTCCACCCTAGCGTCCTGCTTCTTCTCTTCTTTCATCTGCATCTTTTCGTGTTAAAACTGATTAAGTCAGTGTTTGTGTTGCAATTACTTACTACGTTTTCTTTCATTTTTCACTTAAGCTGGCACGTAAGTCTTCAATCTGCCTCAAGAATGATATAAGATATGAAGAGGTAGGGGAAATGAATGTGGTAGGGTTGAGAACGGTGCCCGTACGCATTTGCCACAATTCTACAATAAATATAAAAAGAGGAATAACCTTGGATGTTAATCATCACTCCAAAAGTGGACAGTAGATGTCACTCAGTATATGTGTACCAAATTTCAGGTCAATAGGTGAAACAGTTTGTGAGCTACAGGTGATTTAAAATCCTGGACAGACAAATGAACAGCATCAGTATAGCGTATCCATCTTACTAACTGAAGGTTGTAAACCGGATATGGATGCAGGGTGCTGGGCACATCAAGGCGCACGCGCACTGCTGCACTGCACAGAAAACACAGAAACGAGAAGGTTGTAAACCGGATGTCACGCGCACTGCAACGAGCCCGCCACCTGTAAACTCTTGCTCTAATCCACTGTGCCAGTGATGTAGATCACATAACGGTCATTCAGTTTGGCGCCCGCCCCAGAGTCCAGAGTCAAACGCAGCAGCGTCCCAATACACTGTGGTGCCTGCCGCGCGCACCTACAACACGCTTGTGAAAGGAGTCACGGCTCAACCTGAGGTGAAGCGTGCACGCCAGGTTGTACAGCCACCCGGACGCGACCGCCCACACCACCGCATATACCCTCCATGATATGTCTTTACGCAGCGGCTTCCCACCGAGGTGCATATTGCTCTGTGGCGCTCGCCCCACAGTCAGACGCAGCGGCTTCCCACAGTCAGTAGGTGGCCCCCAAACAACACAACCTGTTCAAGCAGTCAGCAAAGGCAACAGACTCAGGTCTCCACAAAACGAAACCGCTTTAGTACAGATATGCTTATTGGATTAAATGACATTTCCCCAGACGCACCCGCCCTCCATGATATGTCATCCATCCACATATCGGACGGAACAGAAACTGAGTCACTAACAAATAACTAAATCTTAAAATCCTACAGCTCTCCACACCCTTATTTGGAAATGCTGAGTTGAAATTGAATTTTGTACGGTTTCTGAATGTTGGGGAGGCTTTTGTATGTTTTTTCACATTAAAGACAGCTACTAATTGAACAGAATTGAGCTGTTGAACAAAACCATGCGTTATAATGGGGCCTCACATTTTTATTGATTACACTTAATTTTACTTGTAAATCATCGACACTAACATGGAGGCATAAGAAGCTGTAGTGTATAAGGAATAGAAGCCTAAAGACAATGTAATCGCCCCTTAAGGTTTAATTTAGTGATCTTCAGGCTCTCTGTATAATTTCACAAATTTTTCTTAAGTTTCTTGTGGTCACTCATCATGTAATGAATGGCGGAGCCATTTAACAAATTATATACAGTATTTTTGAACTAATTGTAACGTAGCAGTAAAACATTAGTCCAACAAAGTCTAAGTCAAATTGAGTTTCGAAGGTCCCTAAAGTTCTACGGTCCACCTCACTACTTGGCAAATTATTTCTTGTGTTTACGGTTCTCTGTGTGAAGAAAAACTTCCTAACGTTTGTGTGAAATTTACCCTTAAGTTTCCAGCTGTGTCCCCGTGTTCTTGTTCAACTCACGTTAAAGTACTTATCTCAATGCACTGTTCAAATTCGTGTCACCTCTTAATTTCAGTTTGCTTAAACTGAACAGGTTTCCTCATAGCTCAAACCTCTCAGTCCCACAGCCTAGTCGCTCTTCTCTGGACTTTTTCTAGTGCTGCAATGCATTTTGTAGTCTGGAGGCTCCACTTTTAGCCTTACCAGTGTGTCATAAAGCTCAAGGAGTGAAAGGTGAAATGAAACTGGTAATGGAAGGATCACGGAACACCATTCATAACATTCTCAAGCCTTTAGGATTTCATGTGGAAGAAGTCTATCCCAGGACTACTGCATTCAATGCAGAAAATAGTTCAGGACAAAATGCTAGCTCTTTGCAGGAACATATTACTGTTGCCATTTTACCTAATCGGCATGTCTTTGTAGGAATATTGGAGTAACTGAAAACGTGTATAATCGCACACGGGAGAACAAAAAATAAAAAAATACTTAATCCAACTCAAGGTTTCTGAGAGCTGGAGCGGCAGTGAGCACAAGGCTGGAATATCAGCCCTGGGCAGGGTGCCATTCCCTTGCAGGGCCCACTACCACACATACCCACTCAGGGTTCAACTCAGAAACACCAGTTAAGCTCAAATGGCATGTCATTGGGTATGTGGGAGGAAAACCAGACTACCCTGTGGGAATCTAATGCAGACATGGGGGGAAAATTGCAAAAGCCACAAAAAACAATGACCACGCATGGGGATTGGAATACAAGAAGATGAATTTGTAAGTTTGCAGTTTCAGCCCCTGACCACCATGCTTCTCACATTTCCCCTTCTAGACCCAGACACAGTGAAACATGCTCTTCAATATTCCACACCGACTGTCCCACTAAAATGTATGTCTACAGTGCATTCTAAAGAAATGCATGCCAAGAATATTGATTTCCAAAATCTCCAAAGCAAATGAATCTGAATTTCCACCCATAGGCTGAAGCAAAGAAAGTTCATGCTTTCTTCTTTCGGTGCATTTGTTGAATGATTTTTCCTTGCTTTTTTACGTCTTCAAAACTTTAAGATCAAATTTGCCAGTGCACAGTGAGCCAACCTGCCACACAACTATGGACAAAGCTAAGAAAGAACTGTCTGGAGGCATGAAATAATAAAGCCAAATCTCATGAACTGTCAGTTCTGTACTGATATAAGGCAGGACTACTTTCAGAAAATGGCTTTCAATTTAACACTGATTATCTGCATCACACTTATCTTGGGAAGAAGCAAAGCATATAAAACGTTCATTACTCAAATTATTCCTAGTGCTATTTTTCATTATGTAATAGATATGCATTATTGTGGTTTATCAAATATGCAAAATTTAAGGAGATGGGAGGTGTGTGTGTGTGTGTGTGTGTGTGTGTGTGAGTGTGTGTATGCCCTGCAAAGGAAAGTTCTGGAGGTATGGTATGGAGGTGGCCTTGAGCGTATTTCTGCCAGGACTGATAATTTCTTTTTGTGTAATTGTGTATAAAAGAAGTGGATAAAAAATTGTTCAAGTGATGCAATATTGTATTATCATTTGGAATGCAATAGGTACAATAAAATACGGTACTACTTTTTTTATAATAAATTTTTTCCATATGCTTTTGTTTTTTACTTACTGTGCCCTAAAATGATGTGACTTCCGTGGTGAAAATGAACCTGATTATTTTTAATACCTTGCTAAGAACCATAAAAAATCTGTTTTTTGCTACTAGAAACTTGGGTTGTGTGTCCATTATTGTTGAGGACAACATTTAACTTTTTATACTAAATTTTTAATTTTAGGGAGGGGAGGATTCATAAACCATCATTGCTTCCAGTAGTCAAGCAATAATGAAATGTAATGTGAGCAAGGAGATAACCAGCTTAGTTGATCCCATTTGCACTTCTGTGTGCATCATACAATATCTGTTTCTTGTAATCAGAAGTCATGAACATGACAAAAGGGTGTGTGAATATTAAAAGCAAGGAGGACCTTCACTGACTTCTCCAGAAGAACATTAAATCAGGAAGGTCTCAACTGCTATTTGCTGGCATCAGCCAACGCCAGACCCAAAAATAGGGAGCTGTGGTAAAGGGAGGTCCGCAGCTGGTTGGTGAGTTTTTAATAAATAAAAAACGACAATGCCATGAGGTAATTGGGGTGAGATGCACCTGCACGTGGGAGTGTGGTCTGCTCCAACTGCCTCATCGGCTTTCTGCAGTGTGCAAGGGAGGCACACTGCATCCCATAGAGATAGATAAGGAGAGTCAGCATGAGAAAAGAGGAGAAAGGCGAACAGAAAATTAGGACAAAGTCCAGGAAGCAGAGGTTAAAGAAAGAGAAGAGGGCAGGAAGATGTGTGAGGGAGAGAGTGCCGATGCAGGAGCTAGAGAGGGCAGCCACAAGAAAGAGAAGGCAGGCAGCTGGGAGGTGAGCCCCTGGAGAGGAGTATGTGGATGATTCTTGGGGTGGTTTGAAATGCGTCACTCCAGCTGAGCATGTATGAGATGCGGAAGTGATCAGGTGTGTCAATCACTTGCTGCGGAAGACTGGGAAGCCAGCAGTGGTCGATGAGGCTTGGACTGGGAGCCCCATGTGACTTCCATGGCCTTCGGGGACCTGAGCTGTAGCCATGGAGCGGCATGGACCCGGTCCCGTGAAAGGGTGGCTGTGTCTGTTGGCAGGGCTACTCCTCTGCTGTGAGGCCCATACAGGATAAACAGAGGAGATGTCAGTTTTAAGAATGGTGCACCGGGCTTTTAGAAGAGGACAGTTTCCTGCCAGATGGTTTTAACTTCATTGAAATGGATCTTTTCTGTCTATCGTTTTAGCCTCTGCGGAAAGCACCTTGATTTCATGGCTTATTCATTTACTAGACAAAGAGCCCGTTTCGACAACGTAAGATGAAACGGGCACGAGTTTGTGTCAGCAGTGTATGAAGAACAAATGATAAGTAACGAAGAAGTTGCTTTGTAATGATTGTAGTCCGCCTTACTCATTACTGTACAGGCTTGTACTGTTAGTTGATGAATTTTCCAGGCCTATAGTATAATATTGAATGATGAATGTTCGGTTACAATATGGAATAGTAATAAGTATAAGCACCACAAACCTGATATAGGTGTATTGAATGAATGCGTAATTGAATCATAATGCGTAATTAGGCCTCGAGCTGTAGTCGAAATCGCCTTTCAGGCCTCTAGAGCTTTAATCGAAGTTGCCTTTCTCTTTGAATTTTTGCGGCCGTAAATCCGCCGCCTGCCGCGATGTTGGGGTTGGATGTCGGTCTCGTAAGGTTTTCAGGCAGCTGCGCAGAAGGCGACTGCGCATTCGGCTTCGGACAGACGTGAGTGAATGAGGAGGCAGGCAAATTATGTATTAAGATTAGTAAAGATTTAGATCATTGCATTTGTGAACATTTATTGATGGATTTGTTTGTGGTTTTAATAAAAGCACTAGAACACTTTTTACATTTTCCCCTTGCCTTATGTGGTGTCCTCATTTTCCAAGCTCATATTGGTCATGACTATCGACAGTGTCAAGTTTAAGAGGCTCCCAAAGCTGAAGTGGGAGCATGGAGCGAACACACAACATTACAGGAGCTGGCTTTAAAAATTCTAAATATAGGTGAAATTACGTTACAACTAATATCTTTACAACAAACTTTTCATTAAAACGAAATGTTTTACGGTCGCGACAGTTACCCCATAAGACAGTCTATAAAAATCTCGTTACTACGAAATACATTCAGCAGATACTTTCATTACAACAAAGTGCCAAAAAGACTTTGAAATGCCTGAATGAATCATCCACAGAGCAATTTGCTCTGTGGTCGCAGTTCAGTTGTGCACAACGATCCCCGAACAGAAATGTTATAAATTTTTCTCTTTCTTTGAACTTTCCTCGTACTGTTTTTTGCTGTGTTTGTTTTCTATGGTTTTCAGTGATACCTTTTTCTCATTGCTTGTCAACATTTGAAAAGCATCCATTGGAATTTAACTCATTGTCACCTTCCTATAGAAACGCCAGACACAAATAAACAACAGTTCACATTAGACAAAAAAAATTTGAAATTTTTACTGCTTTTGATTCCGGCAAAAAGAAAAAAGATGTTGCCAGGGAATTCAGAATTTCTCCATTGTCACTTTCAACTTTCTTGAAAGACCGAGCAAAAATAAAAGAAAAATCTCGGGATGCAAACCTTGGGCTTCAGCGTAAACATACAGTATGTGAACTGCTGCATTTGAAGATGTCGAAAAAGCAGTTATTCCTCTCATCATAACCTGCAATTACTGAGCGCTTTGAGTAGTGAGAAAAGCGCTATATAAATGCAAAGAATTATTATTATTACTATTATCATTGGCAAGTCGACCAGTCCTCTGTGTTTTAAGAGTGTTACATTCCTTCCCTGCAAGTATAAAGCAAACCAGCGAGCTTGGATGTCTCAAGACATTTTGGGAAACTGGCTGCAACAATTTGACAAGGATATTGAGATGCGTGAGTCACTGTCTTGCACCCCAAAACATAAGGCTGAGTCTCAGTAGTTTACCAAAAACAGCTTTATTTAGCTTTAAACAGGAACAGCAGGGTTGTGTATTGTAGCGGGATCTGCCACTCTCCTACACACAGACACAGCAGTCAGGCAGGGTCGTGGCCAGGTTAGTGGCCAAGTAATACTGTTCCCTGCATTATAATGTTCCTTGCATCACCCATTGACGACAGGCGCTCGACCACAATCGGCTCGGATTTGCTTGTCTGGCACTCTGCTGCAGCACTGTGACAAGCAATCTTCCACAGACGTGGCAATCGCGCTTCGGGACGCACTTCGGCGAGTTGTCTTATTTGGTGTCTCAAAAGAGTTCAGAAACCTCACAATATGAAGAAGAAGAAAAGAATGATTCAGCTTCTGATTGATAACTGTGCTGCTCACAGCATGCTTCTACATTTAGATAATGTTCAAGTTGAGTTCCTATCACCCAATTACACGGCAGTGCTTCAGCCATTGGATTTGGGCATCATTCACACCCTGAAAGTGTATTATCGCAAAGAAAATGCGGAGAAACATTCTCGTCAGCAAAACTGATAGACAGGAGGAGATGAATATTAACGTGAAAGAAGCTATTGAAATTATTGCAAATGCCTAGACACAAGTTAAAAAAAGCACTATAGTGACAAATACAAAATCACATTACTACGAAATTTTCATTACAATGAAATATATTTTAGAACTATTAAGTACAAAATTAGGTTTAAACTATGCACTTACCTGTTTAAATATTTTATTCTGCTCAGGGGTAAAATGAGAGTGATCAGGACACAAGGACAGATACTGGAAGACTATTAGCGCATGCAACTACATCAAGACATTAAACAAAAATTGAAGTAAACAAAAATTAGGATCAAAACCAGCACAAAGTGATTTTTGGGAGCTAAATAATGCGTGGTTAGGATTTGTCTGTGAACTTGGATAAGGGAAATGCTGTAAAGGGTGGCCTTGCATCCTGATGCATTGTTTCTTGAAGAACACAACCTCTAAAAATATGCCAAAAACAATGCAGATTGCTGTTCTACTATTGGGAGAAACACAGCAGGGGTGAAAATGGTACAAAATAACTCATAGAAGAAACTACTGTCAAAAACAGATTTCTTAACTTGAGATAAAAAAAATTACATGAACATGTCATTTTATATATAAATACCTAAGAAAATTTGATTAAATAATCAAATTCACAGCATATTTCTATGTACTTTCTGAAATGATTGTTACTTTTGAAATTAATATTTGTAATTATCCAATAATTAATTTAGGTCATTTTAACATTTTGGTCAGATTACTCTAGAAGGGTAGAGCTACCCTATGGCTATCTTATGTAGATGTGAGAAAACAGAGCAAAACTGTTGGAAACTTGGAATAACTTACAGATGTCACAGCATCTTTTTTTAGTTCTTAGATTTCAATTCAAGTTGTTTGAAGGAGTGTGTAAACACACTGAACTACTGATCCCAACCTTACAGTTTGCAAATTAAACATAGTACATGTGCAATAAAAGGAAGAGTGACACACACTCGTATTATTTGTTTTCAGAGCAGAATATATGCAATACAAATATATGTAGAATATTGTGCACATAAAGTATATACTAAGTTAAACTAAAATGCTTAAGAATTCAATGGTCTTCATCTTGTGCATGATAAATTATAAGAAATGCTTTCTACTTCTTATTTTTAGGTGTGAAGATTGGTTCCTTTGGTAATATAATTTAATAGGAACAGTAAAAATAAAATTAATAAAGGTTACCCTGCAGCATCTGGTTACAATTTTTTTCAAGGTCTAGATAAGACTGGCAAACTCCCACAACTCATCAAAATGTGTGCAAGGAAAAAGAGATGGTCCAGTGTTCCTTAGGCAAGCCAGAATTTGAATTGTTCCTTATAGATCAGTACTTGAACTACTGGCCTGAATTTCCTTTTCAATCACCAGCCAGAGTCTTCTCTGGGAAGGCTGAGGATTATGGTCCCTCTGTACCTGGAATCATCCTCAATCACCTGAAAAATCATGTTCTCAGGGATCAGGAGCTTTTCTGAGTATTCTTTTACCTCACAAAATTGTTGCAAGGTTGAGTTCAATATTTCCCAACTCTTACCGAGAACAGTTAGGTGAAAATCTGCATACATATCCTGAATCAGACCTCTTTGAAGCCATTTCTAAATCTTTCTCCACTGTTTTACCTATCAAGGGGGTGGCATAGTTAGTTCATTACCCCTTTGAGATATATGCAGTTCCCTCTCCACAAATTTTCAAATTACATACTGAACAGGCTCATAAAAGCTTGGAGCTACACATTGGAAGTATAAAAACACAAGATGTGATGTTAAGTTATGAAGGTTGAAGTTAAAATTTTCTTCCTCAAAAATCAAAATCATGTTGGCCATTACATTGTTTTACAACATGTACAGTATAACTTAATAATAATATATGAAGATTAAAGGCAAAGATATAAAAGACATTTCCAAATACTAACACCACTTTGACATTAAGACATTGGAACTATTTTGATGAGAATGGGCCTTCAGCCCAACAGGTCTGTCAGTCCTGTTTGATTAATTTCTCCAGAGTGACATCGTCAGATTTTGAAGGTCCCCAAAGTGCGAATACTTTCTACCATACTATTTTTATAAAGAACTATATATTTCAATATATGTGTAAAATTTACACTTAAAAATGATAATCTGTTTCTCCATGTTCTTTTTGAAAGAAAAACAGATGGTCCAGTGTTCCACAGTCAGGAACTACAAGATTTTTTTTCCTACAAGATCAGTGCTTAGACCATTAGCCTGAGTCTTCTTTTCAATATGTATTCAGTTCTGTTTTCTTCTGGGTACCAAAAATCCTGCAGACTACGCAACTGTCACAAGAATGAGTCAAAAACATCATGAAGGTTTGGGGCAGCCACCCGTATATTGTTCCAAGGCTGCAAAATTAGGTTAAATTAAACAGAGATATTCACAGATCCGAGTCCAAAACAGAACTGAATGACTGAGCTAAGATGGCGGCTTTATATGCCGAACAAAGGACATAACGTCATCAATGGTGACCGGAACCGAAAGTGACATCGTCAGTGATGACAGAACTGGATGTGATGTCATCAGTGGCGACAGAACCCTGTGGGATTTCCCATAGATGGTCTGCAAGAGACTGAGAGAGACAGTCAGTGCACCCCGCCACTCCCTGGTCTGGCATGGAATTACAATCATTTAGGCCCTTTAGCTTTCTCCCAATTGCATGTGTGTGACACTACAATATCTCTCTATTTAGTGGCATTACAGTATATTTAGAGAGTATAACAACCATAGTTCAAAATATGTCTTCCTTACCTGAAAAATCTCAGAACACAGTTTACGATAATATTTATCATAAGGATGTTAGTATCACTGAGCTTTATCAATCAATCAATTAGCAAGGTGCATTAATTTTAATCCTGTCATATGAGTAGTTATTAATGACTGAAACTTGTAAATATGCCATGTCTTGATGATGTGCTACACAACACGTTTGTGGATTTCTAAATGAGTTCAGGAATCTGTTTTGATTGAAATACAGTATACAGAAACAGGCACGCCAGATATCACTGTAAACATCTGTCCTTTTTTGAAACATCTTATATGAGGTGGAACCTGCTAGATCTGCGAGATGATTAACCATAGGGATAAGTAGTGATACGTAAAACAGTACGGATATGAAAACCATGTAAAAAGTGTGCACAGACAAAATAAGCAAGAGGCCCAGACAAAACCTAAAGGAAACCAAGAAAAAAATCAGAATAACACACCATGAAAAGAGGTCACGTAATTGATGAGAACGAGTGGAATATTTGTCAAATAATAAGCTGCATTCTGGCCTGAAGACTTCTTTGTTTGCCCTCTGCGTTCTGTTTCCTAGCAACCGTTCAAGTATCTGATTAGCATTGCAAATTGTAGCACTATTTAAGAGAGCTTTAAACATTCAAACTTTACTCAGTCTTCAAGCCTTTCTGACTATCAAACATTTGGCATTTTTCCCAGTTTATGATTTTCTGTTTTCCTGACCACTTACCTCATTGACAGGTTCCGCCTTGCCTGTCCCTGGTATAGGTTTCTTGTGTTTCTGATTCCTTTCATGTGTGACATACTTAAACTATCCAAGTATTGTCCTAGCCTTTTACGAGCAATGTCACGAATTAGGAGGATCCATGTGAACTTTGAATGCAGTTTATTTTGTTGTTCCCTACATGTATAAGAACTCCAGGAGGTCACCTGTGCTCACATCCTAAGTTGTGGTTAATGGTGATTACTTTATCACCGCAGTACATTCAGTTAAATTGCGGTATGTTCTATAAGTCTGACAGATGGCCATTATAGATACTGTGCAGATGTATGATGCAAATTTGAAAAATTTAACATAGTATATTATGTAAATTGCCTTAAAAACTTGCACAGGTAAAGATGTGTGGATAAACTAACTGAATGCTATTTGTGAGTAGCAGGGGGTTGCCTATCTACAGTCCCCTTGTATAGAGATACTAGATGAACAAATGAAAGTTTATGTGACAATAATTAAAACTGTTAAGCTTGACTTAGATATAGTGCTAATGGAATATAGAAATATTTTCAAATGAACCACCACGAAATCCACTGAAGTCAATGTATTGTTGGAAAAAAACCTGGACAAAGACAAATTCCATAAGCTCCCTGGGCTGGTAAACTTTTGACTTTTGATTGAGACACAATTACAAACCAATGTCCCTAACTCTGGAGACACAAGCCAATGAATTAGGGATGTTTTTTGCTTTCTTAGGTAAGTTTCAGCACTTCTGTAAATTAGATTAATCCCATAATTAAGTTGGTGATGGCTCAAGGAAATTCCCCATCTCTGCAACACAAAAACGTTTGCTCATATGCCTTTGCTTGTTTGGCGCCATCACATCAATTTCTTCAAAACTCATGGATCTGGTATGATAGGGTTGTTGAAGTGTTCTTCGTTAGCTTGACAACATACTTTGGACCAAAAATAGGAAAGTGAACACCTCAGAAAAACATTGCACAGGGCTCATCTTCAGAGTGTTTTAATTTATGTTTGTTTAAATTAATTACTCATCTTTTTTAAAGCTCTGCTTATTACATTACATATATGGATATAGGTTTTGGGTATCACAGAACTCAAGTTTGGCATCAGTTTTTGGATTAGACATTGTTTTCTAGTGTTTTTTATTTTTTGGCACCATCATCTTGTAGCAGCTGGAAGTGCTGCGCCTCTATAAAGACACGATTCCCATGCACTGCAGTGTGGGAGGAGGCAGGGTGATGAGTGGAGAGGCAACAGTTATTTACTATATAGTTTAAGCACGTTCAATAATAAAGTCAATAGTTTTTGCCTGCATTGAGAAAACATTGTCTGGCATGTTTTCTTCCCTCGCAGGGTGCTACAATTATTTCCCTAGATGCCACCTCTCTTGAACTTGGGGTTCCTAAGCATAGAAGTCTCAAAAATAACTAAAAATGCATGCACATGGGGGGAAACCATCAAACCCCAGCTAGTAACAAGAGGGCAAATGTAACATTCTCTGTAACAGGGAAGCTCTGAAGAGCACAAAAGGCAATGCCTTCAAAATAGGCAATTCCAAAAACAAACATAGTCCCATTAAAAAATATATAGAGTCAATATACAGAGAACAGAGGTCAAAAATTCAGAAATTCACAAAAAGCACAGAATAATCACCAGAATAATTCACCAGCACCAGCACATTCAAGGAACTGCAATGAACTGTAGGTTTTCTTCAGCCTTTATAGGTTTGAAGGCAGTCCCTTGATGGTGATTGCCAGGTGGCCTTCCCTCTTGGGAGACCACCCACAAAACACATGGCACATAGACAAAAATACTTAGATATTGTAAAGAAAACGCAGGAACAATGTTTAAGAGTTGGGGATTCCGTCCCCGTATACTGTAAACACTGGAGTTGCAATTGAAACGATCAGACATGAAATCTCAGGTACAGACAGGAATACATTGGAACACGCACATTTTATGCAGTGGGAATGGAAATGGAAGGGGAATACTGGGGAAGAAGGTGCTGAGGTACATGGGATGTAGTGACGTCATCATTGGGAGACCAGAGGGAATGAAGGAACCCGGAAGTGGCTCGACCTGCTTTTGGTCCATATTCACAGCGGTGTTTTCTCGTCTTTCCTGTTAAAACAAAGAGAGAGTGGTTAGTACACTGCTGTCATCCCCTGACTTGCGATTTCTCGCTGCTCGTTGGGTCCTTAAACTGTTCCATAAACGCTCGTGTGTGACAACATAAATAAACTAAGTGACCAACAATGTTAACATACAAAATGAACAAAACAGATATAGAAGAAACATTTAAAGCCCAGCCAGGGAAGAAACACTGATTGAAACATAACACTGCTATTTTCAGCATTAATTATTGTGGCGTTTCTATGCAATGACACTCAGAGGTTTGTGGTGTTGATCTTATCGGTATGATGGAACAAAATGTCGTCACTGTGCATTTTCTGGTCATTTAAGTTTGCAGATAAATCAAAAGAAATCTTTGTTTTTTTAGGTCTTTTTCTTAGAGCTACAGGCCCATTTTCTAGCTTTGACTTTGGCTTTTGGTTTAAATGAAAGATAAGACAAATATTCAGTTGCAACCTTTTTCTGGTTTTCTGACATCTCTCCTCCAGTTTGCCTCCATTATTGCTAGTTTTTTTTTTGTTCTTTATTTCGCCTTATACAATTTCTTGTATTAGGAATTTGTTAGTTTTCGCATACCCCTTGGGGTCAGAGCACAGGGTCAGATATTGTACAGCACCCCTGGAGCAATTACAGGTTAAGGGTCTTGCTCAAGGGCCCAGCAGAGTAAGATCTCTTTTGGCAGTGACGGGGATTCGAACCGGCAACCTTCGGGATACCAGCACAGATCCTTAGCCTCAGAGCCACCACTCACTCCTCCATCTTTTTTTGTGCAAACATAAAATGGGGTGCAGATGAAAATATATTACTTTAGAGGGTTACTGGAATATCTCACACATGCCATTGCATTACAGGTTGGGACAAATGACCTGGGAACCTGAGAAGGCTTTTTGTCTATCCTGCATTCCAGATCATGGGTGAAATTATCCTGATAAATTCATCTGTTTACATACATTTGAAGTAAAGGTAAGGAATATTCAGAAAGGTTAAGGAAAATTGATCTGCATAAAATCTCTTAAAAAATAGAAAATGGCAACACTCTCTTCCTCTCTGCCTGGATGGAGTCTGTTAAATTTCGCAAAGACTTCTATCTGACTCTAGTTTTCTATATGAAGAATTACCTGTGCTTGTTGTTCCTTATTTAAAGACATCTTGGGGCTGCAAAGACAAACCATATAAAGTAGTTATTCCAGAATTATGGGCCATCCAGCATTACCCATCAGTACACTGTAACACTTGAAAACACAAACCACATGCAGAGACACTGAAGGAAAAACTGAACAAAGTTTTTTTTTTTTTTATCCATGTGGAGTTTGTATGCTTTCCCTATGTCTGTATGTTTCCTCTGCATTCCCCAAATTTATACCCACATTCCCAAAGACAAACTTACTTACTTCCCTTTATACTAGCTGGCATGTAAGGCAGCTACAGAGGACTTCCATTTCTGTCCATTTTTGATGGTACCCAAGTTGTGATATACCAGTAGGAACCTAGTCACCAAGTAGGGTCACCTAAGCAGGGCAGGTCAAAGTATACACGTCAGATAAACTGCAGTCTAGCAGTCTTCCAGGTTTGGGGGATCTTCGATGTTGCCAGTACAGGCCGAAGTTCCAGATGATTGTGAGATGTTTTAAGTAGGTTTACTTCACAGAAAGCAATTTGAAATTTTGATTTCACCTAATCTGCTCATCTTTGAAATGCAATAGGAAAACCAAAGACAACACACAGAGAACATGCAAAGTTCACCTTGGCAATAACCATCATGGAATTGTAACCCAGGATACTTATTCCAGGAAGCATCAATACTGACCACTACACCCCCCATACCGCCTCCCCCCCTATCAAATTAATATCCTGCTATTCATTTACAAAGCTCAAAATTATGACCCATGAATAAATATACTGTATAAACCCCTATCCAAAGACATGCCATCAGGAGTGGATTGAACATTGGGAGAGATGAGACATGCCAGGGTTGACAGTGTGTGGGTTTTCCACTAAAATGGGCTACTCAGAAAACAGATACTGTACTGGAAACAAATATTGATTAGGCAGGGTATGTTTTTTTGGGCTTTAAAGAAAATATATCACAGCCACAGAAAAATCCAGAAACTGAAATTAAATATATAACGTAAAATAAAGTAAATTATTTTAACAACTGAGTTTTAAGAACAGATTGAAGGCCACAAAATACACTGGACTTTGAGGTGGGGGTGGTTTTGGGACTGAATGACTTTAAATGACAGAAAAATAGAGCACAGAGGTGGCAAGGTCAGGTGATACAGCAGATGCAAAGGATTTTGAAGAACTGGCTATCTTGCCTCTCAGCACTACCTCTACCATTCAGTATTGCTTGTGTTGAGTTGCGTTTCTTATGTATGCCACTCATAAAAACAAACCCCAGAGACAGAATACATCAGACCTCTTTGGAAAACATAACATGTGTATGAGCACCCATTTAAGAAAACAACACGCTGACTTCAATGTTCACTGCTGCCCTCTACTCAGCCCTTGCTGAGTTAGATGAGGAAGATAGCAACACTGTATCAAATAAAGAAAACTTGAAATCGGGGCCGGATTAAGACCTTTAGAGACCCTAAGTACTTAAAAGGTTTTGGTGCCCCCATATCTAATTCAAAATATAGACAATAATAATCCATAAAATAAATTTTATTTTTCAAATGAAGCAAAACTTACAGTAAGATGGAAAATAATGTTTATTTTTGTGTACTTCCACTTTATTTCTATTTGAAAAGTTTTCCCTTTCTTTTTCTAATTGCAAAGTCTTTGATCAGATCCTCAACACTAATCTTACGTAACACATCTGCTTCTATACTTGGCAGAGATAAAGCATCAAGTACTGCTTTGCTGCATAGTTTCTCTATTGGGATTTTTAATATACTGTACTTCAACTGAGAAAGTGAATGCTCAGCTGAGCAATTTGTGACCATTATACGAGAGCAAATGTCTACATTTGGAAATGCACTCAATATTGTCTTCTATAATTACTTTATAAAGTTCAGTGTAACTGGACTACTGAATGGGACAGCCGACATGACCAAGACAAGAACGATCACATGAGCCTCGGAGGACTGTGTGGCAGCTGGCTGGTTGTAATTTTGTTGTATTCCCAAGATTTAATATATATCATTATCTATTATTACTATCCATCCATCCATTTTCCAACCTGCTGAATCCTAACTACAGGGTCACGGGGGTCTGCTGGAGCCAATCCCAGACAACACAGGGAGCAAGACAGGAAACAAACCCTGGGCTGAGCGCCAGCCCACCACAGTATTATTACTATTTTATCATTATTTTTATTATTGTATACATCCATCCATCCATCCATTTTCCAACCCGCTGAATCCGAACACAGGGTCACGGGGGTCTGCTGGAGCCAATCCCAGCCAACACAGGGCACAAGGCAGGAACCAATCCCGGGCAGGGTGCCAACCCACCGCAGTATTGTATACATATGTATGTATATATTTTTTTCATTTAATGTGGGAGCCCCTTTTCATGAAACCTGGTTCAGCTGCATCGGGTTGCACCCCTTCCCTTGATGCCCTAAGCACGTGCTTATTTTGCTTAATGGTTAATTCAGCCCTGCTTAAAATAGCTCAGTTATGCTATTGATAAATATGACATAAGAAATAAAAAACATAAAAAAAGTAAGATGAAAGTGCCAGCTACTGATTGTATATTGGATTATTCAAAAAAGCAAAACCAGGGAAAAAAATCTAACTCTTTGAGTGCTTAGTCATATTTAGAACATTAGAACACTCTAGTCGAGAACAGGCCGTTCAGCCCAACAAAGCTCGCCAGTACTATCCACTTATTTCTTCCAAGAAAACATCAAGTCGAGTTTTGAAAGACCCTAACGTCTTACTGTCTACCACACTACTTGGTAGCTTATTCCAAGTTTCTATTTATATCATAACTTTATGTATAACTTACCAATGTTTGCGTACAGAGATCAAATTGTTGTCAAGGGATTTTGTGTGCCAAAAGGGCTCTGAAAGACAGGACATCCCACCATGCAATCTGAGTGCCACACATTAAAGTGGCCAGTGTTAAACGAACTCTGGAGGTGTTTCACTCCTGGGACTCATTTATGCATTGCTGTATATGGAATTTTAATGGCACGTCATTGCTTTCTTCTTCTTTTCTTTTTATCCCATTATATTATGGTCAAAAGGGAAAACACATCCTTTATTGGGCTGGTCTGTAGTGCCATTTGGTGGGTTTTGAGTGTTTTTGGGCTGGGGATTTTTACTAGTCTGCGGTGGGTTGGCACCCTGCCCAGGATTGGTTCCTGCCTTGTGCCCTGTGTTGGCTGGGATTGGCTCCAGCAGACCCCCGTGACCCTGTGTTCGGATTCAGCGGGTTGGAAAATGGATGGATGGATGGATAGTTACTTTTAGAAATATACTTTGCCAAAACAGTACATTTTAAAAAAATGAATAAGGTCAAAGCTATCATAGTTATGAAATAGTGCATTTTTAATGGAAAATATTCAATACCTCACTCTTTTTTTTACAAGGTAATGTAGAACACATGCCAATGACCACTTTAAAAACTTGGTGGAATAACATTATGAAAACCTTTCTTTCCTGCATTACTGCCAAGAAGGAAATGCACCCCTGTTTTACTATGCTGCCCATTTTCCTGCTTGATCCGTCACTGTTTCCGTTGATCCCATTGGAATTATACAGTTTTTAAATGGCAAATTACTGGGTCAGGTTGTTAAAGGAAATGGAATTTGGCAGTTTGGCCCACAGCTTAATAATTATAAAAGCAGAATGGTGAGAACAATAGGGAGTATTGAGCCCATCTGGTTGAGTTCATTTCTTTTATTAATGTGACCCAAAGATCAAGTTGTTTTTGAAGGAAATCACAAGTTTCTCTCTTATTTTCTTAGATTGATGATATTTTTTGGACCATTCAAAGGAGTTTGTCTGTCTGTTTCCTAAATCTATAAAGGATACAGAACAGAAGAGTTGGTGATATATTTTTGAACTAAACTTAGGATTATCAAACATGTTCTGTCACTTATTCCTTTCATTGTCTACCACATCAAAATCACAAATACTGCACTTGACGTATCTGTTCTCTTCGTGGATAATCTGTAGCTTATGTTTCTGTGCATTCTTCTATTATTATCCATCCTTTATCAAACCAAAATAATTCAGTCTAGGGTTATGACAGGATTTCATTGGGCACTAACCTTAGAATGGGCACAATCCATTTTAGGGCTGTTATACACCAGGCATTTTTAAACTGATGTGTTTTTTGTTCTGGCCAGGCCACTGCCTGTGTAGAGTTTTCATATTCTTCCTATGTCTTTGCAGATATTCTTCTAGGTAGTTCAGTTTTTATTCTCACAATACTATCACTTGTGTACTAAGTATTTGGAGACTCTTAGTTTGCCCAGGATGAGTGGCATGCCATCTGTAGTTGCAACCAATAGTTCTGGATCCCAGTGACTCTCAGTTTAAATTAAAAGGTGATCAGAGGCTGAAGGATGCAAGGCTAGGATTTAGGCATAAGCTAAACAATCTACAGTTTTGGGCCACAGCTGCCATTGTTGCAGTTTTACTTTCACATTGTTAAAGTTTTTCCTTTGTATTAAATGTTTTCATTCATCTTAATAATAAAGCAAATGAAAGTAACAAACAATCTACATAAATATTAGTTATCAGTCCACAGTAAAGTTTTACCATTCCATGTCAATAAAGGAAATCATCTTGTGCATAATCTTTAGAAGAGGCTTCCTTCTGGGATGACAGCCAGTTTGATGCAGTGTGCGGCGTATGGTCTGAGCACTGACAGGCTGACCCCCCACCCCTTCAACCTCTGCAGCAATGCTGGAAGCACTCGTACGTCTATTTTCAATAGACAACCTCTGGATATGACACTGAGCATGTGCACTCAACTTCTTTGGTCGGCCATGTCGAGGCCTGTTCTGAGTGGAACCTGTCCTGTTAAACCGCTGTATGGTCTTGGCCACCATGCTGCAGCTCAGTTTCAGGGTGTTGGCAGTCTTCTTATAGTCTAGGAGGCCATCTTTATGTAGAGCAACAATTCTTTTTTTCAGATCCTCAGAGAGTTCTTTGCCATGAGGTGCCATGTTGAACTTCCAGTGACCAGTATGAGAGTGAGAGCGATAATACACCTGAGACCTTGTAACACTAACGAGTCACATGACACCGGGGAGGGAAAATGGCTAATTGGGCACAATTTGGACATTTTTCACTTAGGGGTGTACTCACTTTTGTTGCCAGAGATTTAGACATTAATGGCTGTGTCTTGAATTATTTTGAGGGGACAGTAAATTTACACTGTTATACAAGCTGTACACTGAATACATTGTATCAAAGTGTCATATCTTCAGTGTTGTCCCATGAAAAGATCTAATATTTACAAAAATGTGAGGGGGGGTGTACTCACTTTTGTGAGATGCTGTATGTTTATATATGTGTCATCTTTATTATTATTACTTGAATAATAGTTGTACTTGGAATTTACTGTGACATGACTTTGAGTGTTTAGTGCAGGAGAAGTGTGTAGAGTTTTGTGAGCCTGGATCTGCATGTACTTAAGTAATTCCTGGGTCCTTCAATTTTTGCAGCTTGTAAATAAAAGAACATTTTGCCACATACATACAATAATCGTAATTATATGGGAGAGTGGATTCAAATGTGTGTTGAATTTCAGTTGAACAAATGTCAGTGACAATGGCATACTAATCAGTCAAGCACTAGATTGCAGAGGTGGTTTGTAGCAAAAGGTCAGGGACACAATAAGTAGACCTCCTATACTCCAGAAGACAAACTGATATCAAGCAAATATACGTTTTACTCAGACGTTGCACAAGAGTTAACCAAACAACAGCATTATGACAACTGCTGCCACCAAAACAAAAATGTATTGAAGGTGTTAAACACCATGGCAGACACTGTAGGCATACTGTAATATAGCACCATGTTAATGGAATGTTACATTAAGCAGATACTTCTGACTACATTAATAACACTAGTTGTTTGCAAGGTAATGATTTTTCGATCCTGCTTTCAAAAAGTTCTGTCTTGTATCCACCTGCTCCCATCCACTTTGTTCTGCCCGCTCTAAAATTCCGCTCCACTCCATTCCTGACTGCAGTTTTATTTTCCTCCATAAAAGGAAAATGGATTAGGAACATGTTTTTAGTATATTCTTAAAACAGCAGAATGTACAAGAAGGAAAAAAAGAAAGCAATACTCCAACCAGTAATCCGTATTGTGCATCATCTTTTACAAGTTGCTATGTATAGGCACCACAATACCTAAAATAATTCATATGAAAACTCAGTTTAAAAAAAAAAACAAGATGCCATAACATTACAAATTGGATGTTCTTTTACAATAAAACAGTATTGATTTGAATATTGATAATAGTTCATTTATGTAATGTAATTTATGAAAATAATATATGCAAAGAAGTTTCACGAAGATTCATCTTCACTTCCTATACACTCAGAACTTCATGAATAAAGTTTAACTGCTTGCATCCGTTTGCAACAGTTATATTTAGTCCAATGCTTCAAAACCATGAGTCGGGTCCTGTAGGATTTGCACAGGAATGCAGACCCCTAAATGGGACACTCATCACTAGATTAGAGTTGAGGCAGACAACATGCATGTGCATTATAAATAAGACAGTGGGTGTGAGACCTGTATACACATACTGTAACAAATGAAAGAAAGGGAAAAATAATAACTTGCCTTCTATGGAGCTCCATTATTAAAACTGAGTAAAGCAGTGTTTTTTGAGGCGAAGCTTCGTATTAAAACATGTTCCCCTAACTTTCTGTTGCTTGTGACGTTGTTCTCCTGCAATGTCAGATTAAGTGTTCTTTACAGTTTCATCTGCAGTCAAAGTAGTGGAGGCTTGATTTTAGTCATTTTCCAGTTACTATTATTACTTATTTGGTTGACGACTTTATCCAAGGGGACTTAAAAATATTTGAGATACGATTCATTACTTTCTTTTTATTTTTTCAATTGGTGCACGAACAGGTGATGTGACTTAATCTTGGTCACATAGTGTCAGTAATGGATTTGAAACAATAACCTCATGGTTTGAAGACCAAAGTCTTAACCACTGTGCCTCGCTGCTTGTCCTATACCTATACTGTCATTTTTAAAAAATGATGATGTAGTCTTTGTAATTATTAATGATCTGCATTAACAGTTTTTGCCTTACACACAAGCACTGGTCTGGCTAAGAAATGTAATCATACTTGCTAGATACAGTATGTGCCTGTCAATAGGGAAAAAAATCCAATTTGATAATTTTTTTAATCCAAAATCATTAGTGGACAGGATTTGCAGTCTGACTGGGCCAGAATGGCTATCTTCAGCCCTCCTGCAATGACTAGTCTGGTTGGCACAAAGTGTGAGCACCTGGAAACTCATTATTCTGTAAGACATGATATATAGCAGCCAACAGCTTTTCACGTACTCTTATATAGAACACATTATTTACCTTGGAAAACAATTCCTTCAACTAAACATAAATAAATCTTACCATATTTTGGACCAGATATAACTGCCCAAACAATATTATGCAGCGGTGTTGTGTCTTTGTCTGTCTAAGTCAACATCGCTTCATCTTTGATCCCAGTGTGACACCATTGCCACCCAAACTGGATAAACACCATTGTTCTCTTTCTCTTTCTGTCTCTATTTGCATATGTAATACATTCACCCCATACTATCTCTGAATGGCTAGCTGTAATAGCAATAAGTTAATTTCTCATGAGTTCCTTTGCTGTAACCTCATGTTAAAGGCCCAGGCCTTAACCCCTAATACTAGGTTCTGTATATTTTTCCCAAGTGACAGCTTCTCTGATAATTTTCTAAGGATTACGGCACCTCGGTGGTTTTGAGAATATTGCCCACCACTGACATTTTCTTCATTAGGTTTTAGTTAATTGCATTGCTTTAATACAAAACAGCTTGTATCTTTACGTTTCCAAATTTAATTTAACCTTAGTTTCTCCTTTGGATACCCCTGGTGTATCTTCACTTTGTTTACTACAAATTAAACTTTGGCTGATTGTTTACCAGACTCAGAGCCCCAGTGCATTTCTATAGCATTTCTGTTTTTTTTTTCCAAATAATTGCACAGAATTATTCATATTCAAGGGGTCCACATCTGCATAAAAATTATACAATTAACTTTTGATTAACCAGCTCATTCTGCTTCCCTTTTTTTGTCTCTCTTTGGTGTATGGGACACTCTGCATTTAAATAAATGCTGCTAAATTGAGAGCAGCCCTTTCATTTAGAAGCAGCTGACAGGGGCTAAACAGCAACATTTGCAGATAATCAGGGTCAAAACAATAGTCAAGGCTGCCAGGCTAGAATGTCATCTTTAAATATAACAGCTCAGATAAAAGAATCCAGATTGAGCCTTATCGCACCATTTAAAAAAAAAAAAAAAAGCTCTTGAGTCTGGCAAAATGCCAAGCACTGGCGTCTTGGGCATCTATTGTTCACGCAGGCAAATAGTGGAGGACTTGCAGTTGGGGAAGGAAGGGGGGAAATAAATATTTTTCACCAACATTATACGTTACATTACACAGCACACTTATCTTCAAGTCTGACAATAATTATTTGGAACAATATACTTTGGATGACTTTTTGTACTGTTTATGCATTGTAGACACAAGGAAGACGAGATAAGGGCATTAGGAGAAGGGAACAGTCTCAGAAGACCTTGGGCAGCGCTACAGCCCTCGATTGAAATTGCTCTGTTACTCTGGTGCTAGCAAACAAGTAGAGAAAGAAAAGCTAGACTTCTATTATTTGGTCTTATAATAGATCCCAACACGTTTTCTCCCAAGAAGATAAGATCCTTTGTGGCATCAAACAATGGAGCTGGTATTAAACATTGCTGTCAAAAATACGTATGAGCAAAGTTCGATGTGTTAGGCGGTGCTTTATAGCTACAAGGGACTGAAATTAAATATTAGTCTACTAATTGTATTAATAAAAATACAAACAACAACAAAACTCAGCATGTGAGGGTTCTCTGTGTTTTAATTTCATTACTTGCCCAGTGAGTCCATTGGGCAGGACATTGGAATCACCTGAATTAAAAAGGCCTTTAACTACCTCATATTTGTTTATTTTCAATTCTTGCTTTGCATTTTATTCATTAAGGTAAACATTAAGCAGCTGACTGTAGTTGTCAAGTCATAAGAGGATTAAAAATGTTGATGAGAAATGCAGGGCAGTGATTATTTACAACTGAACTGGGATATAAAAGCAGTTCAAGCAGTAGAGACAAGTGTGACATCAGATGCTGGATAGTAAATGGATTCCTCTTGTTCCTTAACTCATAAAAATGGGGAATGTGCCTCTTCCTCTCCCTGCTGCACCTCATCTTCATCACCGAAGGATCATTATTGATTGCTCTTGACCCCTTGGGAAGCAGGATGAAATCTGATCCATTCCACATCCCACAAATGCCTCTGGCTGAAAATGAAACATTTTTCACTTTCATCTTAATAATTCTCAGCGTATACCAGTCCTTGCTTCTATTCCAACTTATACATTTCTGGATCATTTGCACAACACACCATTTTAATGCGCAACCTACGCTGGCTAAAGATTTTAATCTTCTTTTTCTTCTAGGACCATGCGTAATTTCCTGAAAGCACTTCATGCTGTTTTGAATTTTCTTTTTACTTCTCACATCTGCTGGTACTAATTGCCCCACATATGCACAGATGGTGACCTATTCTGAGCGTGATTTCATTTGTTTTAGTTGTCATACAGTCAGCATACTTATTACACATAACTGAAGATCATTTGCAATCACACTTTGTTTTTGGATTCGCTCATGTGCTGTTTTTAATATGAATGTAATGAAATTCTTTTACTAGTAAAGGCCGCTAAAGTTACCCTTATAAATAAACAAGTGAGTTTTCTGCAAAAACACATTTTAAAGTTTCTAATGATAAAAAAATATTTGGAGTATTTAACTAAATTTAAACAAAGAAAAATAAATATTGTCACTTAAACAAAGGAAATCCTAGCCCTGCAGTTCATCCCTCTGTTACCACAAATCCATCTTCCACTCAGTTTCCTCACAAAATGTCCATACATTTGTTCCAAAGATATTTCACATTTTAATTGCACTTTAGACACTTTGTCCATTAGTTTTAATGCACATTACCTCTACAAAAAGGATTAAATGACAATGCCAGTAACGAAGACATGCAATGTCCATACTGAATGGATTTGTTATACACTATGTTGTAAATAACTGACACAGAAACACAATGGATTGTATGGTTTTCCAACAGCTGTAAGAGACTGGGTTTTGCAAAGTTGTAGTCTCATACCAGACTTAAATTTAGTTTTTAAATATCATTGTGTATATTGTTTTATTTCCTTTTGTGTATTATATTTTGAGTATTTGTTTTTTTATTTATTATGGCTGCACTATATTAAATTTAGTGTTAGTGTATTTAATTATGTGCCCTGTCTCCTGTGTATAGAGGTCTGGGAAGGGTCCCCTCTAACGTTTCAACTGGAGGACCGCCATTTGTCTGTATATTCAGCCAGAAGGTCAGGTTCTCCACATCAGCCCTGAGTTTATTATTGAAATATTCTTTGTAATTATTAGATTTTTCTAGTTGTCTTAATCTTTGATTCTAGTTTTGTGGTTGATGATTTTGGTTTACAAACTGGCTTTATTTGGTTGAGGTTGCCTTTTAGGAAAACATCTTTGCATATATTTGTGCTATTTTTCACCTCATTGCCTGTTAAGGCTTCTTTTTTGATTATTAGATAACCAGTAACGGCGCACTGCATGATAACATCCAGTGGATACACTTGACTTGAGCATTCCTAGTTTTCCTCCTCTCTCTGTATGTTTATCATTTGTTTGCTGAGAGGTTGATGCACTTGCTGCTTCCTGAGCAGCTCTTCTTTTCTCCACCCTAGCAGCCCACTTCTTCTCTTCTTTCATCGGCACCTTTTCACATTAAAACTGATTAAGTCAGTGTTTATGTTGCAATTACTTAGTACATTTTTTGTTAATTTTTCACTTAAACTGGCACTTAAGTTTTCAATCTGTCTTAAGAATGATTTAAGATATAAAGAGGTAGGGGAAGTGACGGTGTAGGTGGTAAGGAATGAGAATGGCGCCCGTACACATATGCCACACGGCCGCCCTGCTGCCCGCTGCCGAGAGTTGATTCTACGATAAAATAAAATAAAAAATAAAAAGAGGAATAACCTTGGAAGTCAATCATCACCCCCAGAAAGCGGATAGTAGACGTCACGTAGTATATGTGTACCAAATTTCAGATCAATAGGTCAAACTGTTTGCAAGCTACAGGTGATTTAAAATCCTGGACACAGAAACGGACAGCCACGGTAGCATATTATAGAAGAAGACAATCACCCCATTTTTGGGCATGTGTATGCAGGAAGCCTGCTATGTGAGTTAAGCCCAGGATAACTAGAATGAGGCCTGCTTTTGGGCTACTGGTTTGCTTTTTGGAGCTATTTTGAGGACTACGCCACTCCTTCTATTTTTTTTTTGTTGCTGCAGATTTGAAGTCTGACCTTCTTACTGTTGATGTGGAGTTTACACCTTCAAACTATGCTTGGATTTTTCTCTAGGGACTTTGGCTTTCCTCACATGTCTCAAAACTGTGCCTGGTTGAAGACTGGAAATTACTTATTGTTAGTTGAGTGTATTATAAGTGTTTAGTGTAATGGACACACACATGCAGTTTCCCCGGCAGAAATCCCATATGTGTCACTACGTTTCGAGTTTACACATTCACTCTCCAACAACATTGGTGAACTGGGTGATTATAGTCAAATTATATTGTCCATCACTTTGAGTTTTCTGCGGTTGGCTGGCGCCCTGCCTGGGGATTTGTTCCTGCCTTGCGCCCTGTGCTGGCTGGGATTGGCTCCAGCAATCCCCTGTGACACTATGTTAGGATATAGCGGGTTGGAAAATGACTGACTGACTTTGAGTTTTGGATTTCTTTCTCTGATTTGCTATACCCTTGGCATTTTTCATTTTATTCTTTAGATATGTTTATTTCTGACTGACTTACAGAAATCTCCTGATTAATGCCAGATTAAGCAATTCTAAAACTTCCCATCAGAATGTTGTACATTACAGCAATAAGTTGTAAGAGGTACAAACTAAAAATGTGAATTAATTTATTATACATACATTTTTATGTGGTAATTAACTACAAAGAAACTGCTTCAAGTCCAGATTAGAAGCTGATCTTAATTTCTAAGAATCAATAGTACTACTAAATAAAATAATGTATACATAATATATGTAATATACATGCAAGTTCATATAATAAAAATATAAGTAATGTGTGTGTGTTAGATATAGATAGATTGTACAGTATATATACATTTTTGTGATAAAAATATGCATCCTAAAACCTGATAATGCTTTCAACTGATGTAACTAATCAAGATAAAGAATTACTGAATACTGACTCAAATACTAATACTAAAATCTAATCCTTAATTCAAATTGCTAATACACATGCAGACTGCACCATTGAGCCATTGTTCATATCAATTTGTTTATTGTTTTTGTGAGATTATGATTTCTATTTGCTTTCATTCCTTGTCCAATTCAGAAAATAAAATAATGGACTGCCACAGGTGTACATTTAAACATGGATAGATACATTTTTGGAATTGACAAAAGTTTACCTGGCTGAGTTTCCTTTAGCTATATCAGAAAATCATAGAGTTGCCTAAAAGAAATTCATCCTGCTACACACTGTTATAGAAGACCAGAATTAAGCCTGGGGCTCAAGAGCTCAGAGATAGAAAGGCTGATCACTGTGGGGCATTCAAGGAAATTGAATTCAGTTCCGTTCAACACAGTTTATTCTTAAAAAATTCACTACCCTTTAAAAGCCAATGGTGCTATACACTTAGTGTACAGGAAGCATTCCCTTAGCTTCTACAGATAACTTCAAGTTGAGAATTGAAGGTGGCTGTGCTCTTTGTAATCTACACTGTGTACCTATAACTCTGTTTGTGTTCAAACATTTTCTTATGCTTTGTGCCATATTTCCACTAAGTCAGATTTCATATGTGCTCCTATTGTGCTGGGGAGCCAGTCCAACCAACAGTGGTCAAAAATGGGGCTAATCCTTCTGATCACATGATGCCAGCAGAATATAAAAGGGACTGGGAGCGATTGAAGGGCAGATTGCTTTAGACCCCTAAGAAGAGTGAGGACAGACTTATTTTGTTACCTTATAGATATTCATTCCATTAAGGAAATGTTTGACACTCTTACGTTTAACATCCATCAACTTAAAATCCTGACTGTTAAAATATTTTGATAATAAATTGATCGTGTTTCTTCATAAACTACATGTCTGCAGGATCAATAGCGCATGCACATTATGGTGTCTTTTATTTACTGTACTTAATTCTTTAAAGGAGATATTTCTAATTGTCTTACATGACATGAGGTTACATGTAAAATAAAATTTCTACAATAGTTTAATCTAGAATTCAGCTGTGTAAAAAGGAGTATAAAGTGTATTTGTGTATAAACTTCACTTTTGGATGAAAGTATGAGCAGATGAGACTTTAAGTGAAAAACTTGGGGAACGTTTGACTGCTTGAAGTAGTGCTTCCAACACTTTACAAAGGAATAAATGATGATAAAATATACATTTTACAATTTATCATTTAAAATTTGAAATTTAGTATGGTAAGGAACTCTCTACTGAAGTGTCATTCTGTCAGTCAAAAAAGTACGAATTACCTGATCTAGATAAAGGATTTAAACAGACCTATTTAGTAGACAGTTACTAGTTTTACTGCTTTCCTGTCAGTTAATTCTTTCAGTAAAAATATATTTTTGTTTTGTTGCTTTTTACCATTTGAAATGATTCATCAAAGTAAACCTCAAAAGTACATGTTTTATAGATTACCCCCACTTTGAATCAGCATACCTTAGGATATGTCTTCTTATGTTCTTATAAACAGTATTAATCATGCTGTAATGAAATATTATTAATTATTACTTTTGAAGAAATGTATTGATTTTTTATGAAAGAAGTTTGTTTAGTAATGCAAATATTACTGCACATTTCAAGACACGATAATCATTGATTTTTTTTGAATGTATGTTAACTACTACATAAATAAAGCAGGATTGTTTTCTGTGAAATGTCAGAAAGCCTCTTTTTCTGAATCTTGTGTGAAAAGGTTTACAATGTCTTTATGCAAGCGGGTTTCATTGCTATACAAAAAAAAAAAAAAGAGCAGTATAAAAAAGTCAGAATTGTCAGTTCTAAAGACACTGCTTGTTCCACTGGGTAAAGCCGAGAAAGCTATTGGCAAATGATCTTTAGAAGAAGAAGGCAGAAACAGCAGTAGAATAAAGATAAAAAGGTCTGCATGCTTTTTTCTCACTGATGGCTGGCAACAAGAAATCAGTTGGAGAAGAAGAAGAATATCTGATAGGTCATCTGTTGTATAATGAAAGAAAGCAAGACAGGAGACAAGTTGGAAAAGCAAGGTGATTTAAACTCTCTTGGGGGAAGCTGTGAAAAAAACATGAGGTTTATATATAGTTTATAAACTGACCAAAACAATTAACATTCAAATGTGATTCGAGAAGTCTCTTGACTCAGCGGTAAAAGAGATGTCAGTTACACTTTGAAGAGAGTTCAGTTATCTGGGGAATAATACTATATACTTTGACAGGTGCCCTGCTTTCCACTCTAATAGACAAATTAAAATATACCATTTATTTTAGTGGCCCATTACTTAAACAAAACATTCTTTTTTTGGAGAAACGTTCAACTGAATTATAGAATATATGACAAAAACAATCGCAGCTTGTCAGATGCAGTTAAATAAGTGCCCATGAACCCCCTGTCTCCTTCTCCTTTAACCCCACACTGATAATCAAACAAGACATTATAATACATTTTACTCTGTAGATTATAATAATGTGCTTTAACTGTAACAAACTTATAGCACATATGCAGGTAGAGCGTATGAAGAGAATTGCAAACTAAATATGCATGATAAAAAATTAGCAACATTCCCGTTTTGAATCTGGTTAATATATATAAATGTCCGAAATGACAAGGAGATCATTTTACTTGTTTACTGCACTACAGCTTAGTATGCTAAATTAGAATCTAGAACAGAATTTTAATTCAGCCCCAGAACACACATTTCTCAAGATTACCGAGTACTACTTATATATAATAATCTGTCCAAAATATTATTTTTACTTGACTTTGATTAACAAACATCCATCCATCAACCTGATAATGCTTTGAAAAGGTAGAAGCAATAGCAAAAGATATGAGATATTACTCATAATTCTGTAAATACTACATTTAAATGTAGTATTTAGTTAAAATTGGTAATATTCCAAAAAAATATGATGATATTAGCAATAAACTGTATTAGCCATATTCTGTTTCTCCTTATCCGATTCAAGGGTGTACAGGACCGAACACTATCCCGCAGCAACAGACACAAGGCAGGAATCAATCCTGGGCAGGCAATACAGACACTCACTCAGACCAATTTATAGTCCAGCACAAGCTTGTGATGTTTACTCCACACTTAATTACCTTGGTGAACTGTCTGTTCACTTTACAAAATGTTGACTTTTTGTGGTCCAATATGTGAAAATGTAAGTAATGAAGACAATGACCTGCTTGGCCTACTCCCCATCTACTGCATTGTTTATCTTACGTCTTCTTCCTCTTTTATTGCCACCTCTCTTGACACTTGTCTTCTTCATGATAATTTTTATATTTTACTGCTTGTGGGCAGTAAATGTAATATGTAGTGAGCACATCATTCTTATGCTACTTTTCCCAGCACACTACTATTTCAGTTTTTCTCAATATAAGTTATGCAACACCTAACCTTTATGAAAAAATATCACATAGAAAATTTTCTTTCATTTTTTAATGTTTATTTTTCAGTAAAAAATACATTATTAAAATATATGAAGAAAGTATGATTTGTGCTTGGGTACAATTTGATAATTAACAACAAACACAGTGGTGTTATTGATATGGCACTGGCCCTTAAACCCAAAGGTTGCCGATTCAGTTCCCTCACCTACTTAACATTTTTAACTGTGAGCATGTCATTTAAGCAGCTTGTGCTAGAGTTGGGGGAAAAATAAATGTAAACAGTTGTAATGTCTCCTGATCTAGTAAGTCACTTTGAATAATGGTTAAGTGTATAATAATAATAATAAAAATAATAACATACAAATGTTCAAAATCTCAGATTGCTACCATTATACAGGTTGTATTTTGTCTGAAAATTCAATCATTGTGTAGTTATAAATTTTCTTCACAAGGTTTCTAGACATTTACTTTCCTAACGTTTTTGTGAACTAGCTCACTGAAAATCTGCAATGTTTTGATCCTTTGTTTTGGTGTCCAGCTGCCGTTGATGTTGCTTTCTGTCTGTGAATTTCAACCTGATTTGTAAACATGGCTGTTCAACAATCAGTTCATACCAACAAGAAAAACAGGAGTGTGGTGAGGTGATTGTGGGCAAAAAGGGTTAAAGAAGCTGAAATTCACATCCGTTTAAGCACTTAAGGTTTAAAGAATGCTTTACCCGCCCAAAGGGTACATGATCGAGATGTTAAAAGAAGATTGAACTAGAATGACAGATGCACCTGGGATGGCTATCACCATCAAGCAATGATGAGAAGTGAGAAGAAACTAGGGTCATTGCTGTTTCCAAGCAAAATAACAGAGGAATTTGTATTAAAATCAGGGGAGATCTTTTAAAAGACACAGGAGTACTGAGAAGCATGGTGAGTATATCAGGTAATAATGAATTTGAAAATCATTCTAATATAAATTAAATATTTTGAAAAAAATTATGTGTGAAGACAAATTTTATAGAAAGTTACATGGCTTTTATATGTTATTATTTAAATTAAGAAGTTCAAGCATAGATAGCAGAGGTACTTTGAAAAAACTGTTGAATGTAGAAAATCCAAGGGTATTATTTGGAATAGAGTCCCTAATGAAGGGCTAGTGCCAACAATAAGGAGATTGGAAGTAAAGGAGACATCTCAAAGAATGAAAAATGGAAAGGCAACAGGACCGGATGAAATAACTACAGAAGTGTGGAAGAGTTTAGGAGAAGCAGATGTGTTGTGGAATCTAATGTAGAAGTTCTGTGAAGTGGAAAGAATACCAGAAGACTGGAGGAACAGTGTCATTGTACTCATTTTTAAGGAGAAGGGAGATATTCAATATTGTGGAAACTTTATAGAGGAATAAAGCTGATGTTGCACAAAATGTAAATCTGGGAAAAACTTATAGAGAATAGACTTAGGGGTTGGACCATAGACCACCATAGGAGAGGAGCAGTTTGGTTTTATGTCAGGGAGAGTAACAGCTGAGGAAAAACAGAAAAGTTTGCATGTGATGTTTTATTGATTTGGAGAATATGTCTGCACCAGGGATGATCTTCCTAGCATCTTTTATCTGTTTATAGATGAGTTGAGTCATGGGGATTAAGACCAATCCCCTAGATAGAGGTCACTAACGGGCAGACTGCGGTCCGAGTCCGGACCCAGAAGCTGTCTCATACGGACCCAGACTTGCAGCCAAAACAAAAGGTTATGATTTAAAACCTGACAGGGCGCTTCTGTTTTAGTCGGCGCAGCTTTTGTAGTCTTTACGGTAACGTTTTAGTGGATGAGGAAATGCACAGACCAATTGTATGCGCATTAAGCCATTTCACGTGATACCATTCAGCCAATCAAGTCTGTGGATTGTAGGTGGAAGAAAGTGAGAGATACAGACGACTGCGCCGGAAAAAGAAAAGACGGGTGAGATGGAGAAAGGGACAGAAAAATGAGGAACAAATGGCGCTCTCCAAAAAAAAGGAAAGTGGACAGCGAAAATAGGGCATTTAATCCGGAGTGGACAAACTCATTTCTGTTCATACTTCCCACTGGGAGCACTAAACCAGTGTGTCTCATATGTTCAGAAACCGTGGTACTTGTTAAAATTGCCAATGTGAAATGACATTATGAGATGAAACATAAAGGTTTCGAACAAACATACCCACTCAAATCCAAAGTGAGATCACTGAAAATAATTAGTATCAGAGACCAATATGACCAGTCCACCAGGATCCTGAGCCACACATTCACTGCCCAACAACGTGCTTATGAGTGTTCCCTCAGAGTTGCTTGGATTTTCGTCAACACAAAAAGCCATTTACTGATGGAGGGGTTGTCAAAGAATGCATGAGTGCAGTAGCTGAAATACTACTTGAGGGAAAACAAAAACAAGAGCTGTGTGATAAAATAAAGCAAATACCCATGTCAGCATCATCTGCCACAACGAAAAGTGAAATATTGACTCAGGACGTGCTAATCCAGCTTGATGAAGCAATGCATAAGGCACCATGTGTAGATTTAGCTGTGGATGAGTCCACTGACATATGTGACAATGCTCAGCTGTTAGTGTATGTCAGGTTTTGCAACACTGACCAGAAAGCATTTTGTGAAGACCTGTTAGGTGTCACTCCCCTTCAGACCAGTACAAGAGGAGAAGACATCTACATGGCCATTAAGGAGATGTTGGCAAAGAGAGGAATAGAGCCAAAAAAGGTGGTTTTAATAACCACAGATGGAGCCCCTGCTATGATAGGGAGAGAGAAAGGAGCTGTAGCAAGACTGAAAGAAGACAATCCTGAGTTCATAGCTTACCATTGCATCATTCATCAATCTGTCGTCTGCGCCTCCCTGTCAGATGAGCATGCTGAGGTGATGAATACAATGATGAAAATGATAAATTTTCTCAGAGCATCCATTCCTTCCAGCATCGCATGCTTAGAGAATTCCTTAGGGAAGTTGATGCCAATGATGATGACCTTTTGCTGCACAACAATGTGAGATGGCTCAGCAAAGGCAGGGTGTTAGCACGCTTTTGGTCCATAAGGAGGGAAGTAGCAACTCTTTTGGCAGAGCTAAGAAGTCAGAAGGCATCACAGTTTTCTTTCTTTGTAGAAAATGATAAACAAATGGACAATGTGGCCTTTTTGGTTGATATCACTTCACATCTGAATGAACTGAATTTGAGGTTACAGTGCAAAGACAATTCAGTTTGTGAACTGATGACGGCTGTCCGCTCCTTTCAGTGGAAACTTGAGGTGTTCAAGGAAGACTTGCAGGGAGACTGTGAACACTTCCCAGCAGTGCAGGAACAGGTTCAGGGACAGCGAGATGTGTCTTCTTTTGTTGACTTTATTAATAAGCTGATTGTAAACTTCAGCAACCATTTTGACACCTTGAGCTTTGGACAGAAGTTCACCATGTTCATTCAGAGCCCATTTCTCATCACAGATGTCAGGGGGTTCTCAAAGGAAGTCACACAGCACTTTAAATGGGTAAATGCTGGGCCTCTTCTGATGCAACTGGTTGATTTCCAAGCAGATGTGGCCCTGAAAGAGCAGTGTGGAAGTACTGACCCTTCCACTTTCTGGCTCCAAATGGTCCCTGAGGCAGCTTTTCCAGGTCTGAGGAAAGTAGCGTTGTACACCTTGACCATGTTTGGCTCCACGCACAACTGTGAGGCAGCTTTCTCCACAATGAACATAATCAAAACTAAATATTGTTCCAGGCTCACCAATGAACACTTCCACATGTCTATGAGAATGACTCTGACTCCATTCAAGCCCAGGTTTAAAATCCTGGCAGGACAAGCTAGAGCTCAATTCTCTCACTGAGCAAAAAAGTGGGGCGATGAATATAAGAGGGGAAGAAAGTGAGCATTTAAAACTATTTAATTGTTAAGATGTGTTAAGATTTATTATCTGTAAAATTGGTTGAGACTGTTGAGTCAAGATGTGAAACAGAAAAGGGGAAAATCAAGCTTTTTCTCCATTTATTTTTCTGAAGTTAAGCATTTTATTTAAACATGCACAATTTTCACATCTATGTATATAATTCACTAAGCCGGAAGACAAGTAGCCACCCATGGAAAGCACGCCGGAAGGGGTGTGGATTCACTAAACCGCCGACAAGTAAGATACCAGTGGCGCACGCAGGAAGGAGCCACACCCACCAACTCTTAGACCATTGGATACGACGACAACTCGCAGAGCCACGCCCACCAACTTGGACGCGACGCCTCGAAAAACATGCCGTCATTTCTGTTTGTCTGTGCCACAGTCCACATGCAGCTCTGAGCCACATTGACTTTTCATTAGTCAACTTCAGTGGAACCTTGGTTCACACAGAGGCAGCGCCAGAGAGAGACAGAGGCATACACACAGGCAGCACGAGAGAGAGAGCCGCGCACACACACAGGCAGCGCCACAGAGGCACACACACAGGCAGCACGAGAGAGAGAGCCGCGCAATCCTTTAAAACCGAGGTTAAAACACAATGAAGGAAGCAGTCTTTAAAAACCAATAAGCCCTGTGCCTCTTTTTCATTAGCGTCTCACCTATTCCACGACCGGCATCCACCGCATCCGCGACAAACATGCGTCTTCTTAGATGGTCCTGCAGGAACATGGAAGATGTTTCCCCGCCCACCAACACTCCGTTTTCCCCGGCCCGCGTCTACCCTCGCTCTCTAGGCATTCACACTGCCTGCTCATGTGCCCGGACGCAAAAACTCACCGACCACCCAGTTAGTCCCTTTCATCTGTGCTAGGAGTCCAGATGTACCTCTGAGCCACGTTGACTTTTCTTTATTCGTTTCGGTTACGACACCCGACCACGTCCACCATCGAAAACCATGGGAGACGAACAACAAAGCCCCGCACAGAAACTCTATCCCTCCGCCAACTCGAACAGCTCATCAAACACATACTCGCTTTGGTCTGTGCTGCTGTCCAAATCCAGCTGTGAGCCACGTTGACTGTTCTTTTGCCCTCCATGACTACAGCTTCAAATGTATTTCATGGAAACAACACTTCTTTCAATGTTATAGAGAAAAGCCAGGCAAAATGACACCTTTTATTGGCTAACTAAAAAGATTACAATATGCAAGCTTTCGAGGCAACTCAGGCCCCCTCTTCAGGCAAGATGTAATCATTGTTATAGAAATTCCTGCATCCGGTAACTGTTTGTTTCTATCAGTCGGGTTTTTTTGGAAAAATGTCATTGACGAAACTGTTGCTCTCAAATTTTGCAACATGGCTGTTGGCTTTGTTTGCCAACATCGGGATAACGTCGGCGAGGTGGTCACAAACTGCAACAACTAACCACACAAGGACGTCCTGTCTCTCGAGGCATTTACACTGCCGGAAGACAACCATGGGATACGCAGAAAATGGCCATGTCAGTCAACGCAGATCAGACGCCCAGGCAAACAACACTGAATAATCAATAGCTGCAACTACTTTGCCCGCCCCCACTCCTCACCTCAGTCGGTTTCGTCTGTGTTCAGCACTGTTTCCCAAACTCGGTCCTGGTGAACCCCTGTGGCTGCAGGGTTTTGTTCCAACCAGATTCCTAATCATTAATGCTGGTGAAACTCATCCGGGATAAGTCGGTTTTTCAAACCCAGCTGTGTAGCAGATTAGTCTAGCAGACTAGCTGTATGTAATAATCCGAGATGAATGCGCGCCCTTGCGCTGCGTGAAAAGCCGATGTATATTGACTCTAGAAAACATGCTCAGCAAGTCTTTGATAGGCTGCAACAAAATGATGAAAGAACGGGCGCATTTTTTTCACACTAGCTGGGTGGGTGTGTGTTAGTTAGTTAATTAGTTACTCGAAGGATTTCAAGATTTAATATATGCACAAGCGGTAACACTGTAAAAGCAGCCCAAACCAGAAAAGACGGCTGGCGAAAAGTGGCCAACAAATTAAACGCGTGTGCATTGTACTTACTGAAAGCAGCGTTACGGATTTTGCAAATGTTCATTTTTTTCCCTCTGCTTAAAAAACATCAAAAAAGTGGCGTGATTATGTGGCGTATACTACACTGCATGTTGGTATGCAGCGTGTAAAACAGTTTGTTTGTCGCGGATAATTTGCCTTTTATTTTAACACGAAGAAAATTTCCTGTTAAATTTGCCTTTGCCATGACAATTAATAAGGCATAGGCCCAAACTTTCAAAAACATGGCTAGTGGGTCATACGCTCGCACTGATTACATCCCTGCCCTTTGTTCACACCCCTACCCCCCGGTACTTGGTGGATTATATATAGAAATGCGGCCAAAACCGCAAACAACAATGAAAAGTCTACGTGACTCACAAGTGCATGTGGACTGTGCAAAGAGGAAAACAACTCAGGTGACGAGTTGGGGGTGGGCACATGACATGTTACTTTTCTTGGTGATTTATTACATTTCTGATTTTTCAAATGTTACTTTTCTCCCTGTGCTTAAAAATCATTAAAAAAGCGGCCTGATTATGCGGCGTATGGTACGCCACGGGTTGGCTAGTTTTATTTATTTTGTCTTATTTTGAAATGCAGCCCTACTTTTATTTAGTAAATTTAAGAACATTATATACTGTGACGGAACATTATACATATCTGCAGTCATACATGCATGTTCAGTTCTGTGTTACATGACAATAAATATTGTCAAAAAGTTTTTGAATTGTACTGAACTCATTTGATTTGAAAGTCTGGTATTAATTACATTCAGATGCTGATACAACTACTAGGTTACTTAAAAATATATGATACTAAATAGTTAGACAACATGATCTTCCGGACCATTGCTTCAAGAAATTTTCTCTAATTGGACCTCTTTAGATTTTAGTTGAATACCGCTGTCCTAGTACATGCTATTTGCTGATGGAATTATGTTGCATAGCACCAGAAAAGAGGAAGTGGAAAGGAAGTTTGAAGAATGGAGAAGGGCTTAGCAGGATAATGGATTGAAGATAAATAGGAAGAAGACAGAATATTTGTTAGAAGTTAGGTGAGGCAGAAATGTGAATGGTGAGATGGATGTGTGAAGTTAAAAAAAATACAGAATAAGAAATGAGACAATCAGAGGTACAACAAAAGTGGAAGAAATCTCTAATAAAGTGTAGGAAAGTAGGTTTAGATGAAACTGATGTGATGAGGAAAGACAATGATTATGTTGGTAAAAGAGTGGTGGTAATGGAAGTACAGGAGAAGAGAAAGTGAGGGAGGCCAAAGTGGAGATGGATGGATTAAGTAAAAGAAGATCTAAAGTAAAAGGGTTTGACTGAGGAGGAGGTGTGGGACCGAGTTGTAGTGAGAAAGTTGATCAAGCACATCGACTTCACAACAAACTGTAGAAGAGGAAGAAGAATTACAAACCCAGCCGTGTAAGTTGTGTAATATTTAAAGATTTACATCCAAGGAAAACAACACAGTTGTAAATATAAGGAACATTTAATTGTTGCTTAATTAGTATGGAATTACAGTGGTAACTTAAATAATACATATAAGTAATTTGTGCTGAAAATTAATAAATCATTCACTATTTTAAATTAAGAGCCAGTTTTATTAAAATTAACTAACCCCGCAGATAAACATCCATGTAGAAAAGTTTAAATAACCAATAACATTATTTTTTGTATTTATTACAAGGTGTGTCTAGATTTTTAGTATTTATGTATTTAAAATGCTTCTTCTGAAAAAATTCACCTTTGTACACACATTACGCATTGGGAAATAAACAAATAGGATTTTGATTATTTCCAACAGTATGAAAATTATTTGTTTAAGTGACTGAAGCAGAGCTTGTTAATCAAAAGATAACATGAAGAACAAAAATTCCAAGCAGCTCCTAAACAGGCATCTTCGTGAATATATAATGAAATTAGTGAGCTTGTTTTGATTAAAAAGAGAGTCTACTTTAATCATAAGAAGTAACAATTCCTGAAAAAAACACCAGAGAGCTCTAACAAAATATACAGTGTCTATGTATGTATGTGTATATATACACAGTATATACTGTATATGGTTGAAATAGTTTTACTATCAGATAATGCAAAGAGTACGCAACACATGTTTCACCCTAATCTTGGGCTCATCAGGCATACACACTCCTGCACCTGCTCTCGGGAATTGAACCTCGGACGTCAGCGTCGGAGGCGAAGCATCTTAAGTTGCGCCATGGCGTGTGGTTCGTTTATTTGACAGTATGTAGATCAGGGTAATTACATTCATGGCATTCGTAGTCTGAATCACAATCTGATTGTATGGGTGGTTACCTACCAAGTAACGCTTGGTGCAACGTAATTACCTGCTTGCAACAACATCTATATAAGTGTATTCAAAAAGATGAGAGACAACTTATTTGAGTTGCATGTCCCTCACTGCTGCCCCCCAACATACACACCACATCACCCCCCCAAGAGTGGAAATGGACTCTGTATCATGTCACTCCAGGGCTGAAAGACTGTTCCACTCTATCCCTGAAAGGATGTAATGCCAGCTGCGTGCAACCCACGCATCACATACAGTACCCCAAGAGTTACTAGAATCTATTGATTGTTAAGGTGCATTGAGAATGCTCCCTTGTTTGTGGTGATATGTGAGGCATTAGGGAATGCACCAAAAACTGATTGTGTTTTCTATCGTTCTAAGATATACTAAAATATACATTACAGACTTTATAATGCTGACCTCTCTGAGTAAAAGTGCACCTAAAAAGCTTTTGTATTTTTTAGAAAATAGCAAAGTTTCACTGCATAAGCCGTATTGTTGGTCAGACGTCAATCATCACCCTACCCATTTTTCAAATGAGAGTTAGTCAAGCAAGTGTATACTAATTTTTCGACTTCTTATGACATATGCAATTGCTGCTTTGTTATAAGCTTTTCTGTTTTCGACAGTTTTTATGCCACAAGACTCCCTGCTCTTTGTTCCCTGTTGTCATTTCATCTGCTGAACCTGGAATGTTGGTAGGCATGCTAACTCACAGGGACGGGCTCTATTGTTGTTGATGTTATTGACTAATCTGGTTTCCACTGGTCTAAAAGGAATAACCTCACACATTACAGCATCCCATTTAGTCGTTTATTCTGCCATCAATTACACAGACATTTCCTGTTTTACTTGCACAGCTGTACATACAAAGGCATTCAGATCCTGCAATGTCAGAACATATTACACAGTACAGTACATACTCTACATACATGCATATACATAATTAACCTGTATATCCATCCATCCATTATCCAACTCGCTATATCCTAACTACAGGGTCACAGGCCAATCCCAGCAAACACAGGGCGCAAGGCAGGAAACAAACCCCGGGGAGGGCGCCAGCCCTCCGCAGGGCACACACACACACACACCAAGCACACACTAGGGACAATGTAGGATCACCAATCCACCTAACCTGCATGTCTTTGGACTGTGGGAGGAAACCAGAGCACCCAGGGGAAACCCACGCAGACACGGGGAGAACATGCAAACTCCACGCAGGGAGGACCCGGGAAGCAAACCCGGGTCTCCTAACTGTGAGGCAGCAGCACTACCACTGTGCCACTGTGCCGCCTAACCTGTATATATACATGAAAATAATTTGTAATGGGGAACACAGCTGGGAAGAAGTTCCTGTGCAATACCATAAATCTGGGAGTCAAGCAAAGACCCCCAGATGTGACAGGTTAGAATGCAGGAGCTGCTAATGGACAGCAGACTTTATTATGTATAGTGCCCTTGAAAATCAACTGTCCCTGACACCACTCCAAATTAAGACTGAGTGACAGCTGAGGAGATTGCCCAGAAGACTAGGGGACAAATGATCGACTGGGTACTGACATGCCTAACGTTCCACTTGCAGTGAGACAGCGAGAACCAACAGAGTGCTATCAAAAAAGAATTGATGAGCTATTTTGAAAATACATAAAGTTAACTGTACTCAACAAATCTCAACAAATAGTAAACTTTTCCTAAAAGATTTGCTTGGATAATAAGTGTGACAAATATCAACAAAATTGGTCTACCAGGTGCCAAGTTCTTTTAGAATATCAGGCAGACAGACAGTATATATAAATTCTCTCAGCTATGGACAGCTGAAATAATGACCACATATTAAAAGTCTTGTTTGATACCTTCCATCATATTGCAGAAATTACTTTTGAATAGAGACTTTTTTTTCTGTAAGTCCTGGATATCTGAACTCTTGAGTGAATTAACAAAATGTGATCAAACAAATAGAAGGGGTAAAATACACTCTTATTCAAATTAATTTTGAACCCAGTGATAATGTAAAATGTATTTAATAGATTAAATAGTTTTGGCAATGACAACTTTGTATCTGTGATAACCAGTATTCTGTTCCCAGCACAGAGAGTTACTTTTTTCTTCAATTCTTTCCCTTATTATTTTTGTGACTATTGCTAAAGATGGATAGCATGAGGTTCGATGTCAGGTATGATAAATATTTATAATAGGTGGCAGACTTGCCTAGTTCTGTATCCTAATGTGAAATAGTCAGAATCTATATTGTTTATATAAACAGTAGCTTGTGGACTAGAATACAGTAATTTGATCCAAGGACATATAATTGGTCCAAACCCAAATTTACATTGTAAAGAGATATCTTCATTCTGATCTGTTAAAAGCTTTTTACTTTCAGAAAAGACTGTATCTGTGGTACCTCTCATTCTGTAGGGGTTTATAGTATATTACATCAGCAAAATGCCAAAGGTGACCTTTAACAAATCTGGTTGGATCTTGTGAGAATACAGAAGAGAAAACTTTCAGTGTTCTTTCAGCTAAATCACTGGACATGATTGTCAAATCATTCCTTAGTAGCAAGACTGGTTTGTAGAGAGCAGACTGAAGACAGTCTTTATTCTTCATTTTAAATAGTGATTGACATTTTGGTTAGAAATTTTAGAAAATGTTAAGTAGCATTAATGAAGTTAATTTAACATACATTTTTTTTTTATGAAATTCAGCTGGGTAGCCATCTGGACCTTCAGCATTCTTGTTTTGTTAAGAATGTATAGCATCTTAGAAGTAATGAGCTTTAGTAGTGTCATAATTAAGACTGCTTTGTATTGTTGTGTTTAACTGGATATTTGTACCTTTTATTTTAACTTCTGGCATTATTATCATTTATCATTATTTTGATGACTACATTTTGTGTTCTATGTCATGGAAACATGCTCTTGCTTTTGTGACTATCCCTGCATGATCGGTACCAGGTTGTGTACTATTGCTATGACTTTTGCTAGTTATGTGACATGCTGAGCCATCATTGTATGCCTATAGAGGATGGCTGTGCTCTAGTCCTGATGTCCCAAGTATTTAGTGGTGCTCTTGTCCTGATGTGCAAGTTTGCAGTTTTTTTCTAAAGTGTTTCATGGTTTATTATTTCAAAAATCGTTTTTGCATGTTTTAGGCTATATGGTTTATGTTTTTTTGGCTCAGACACCTGTTAGTTGTTTGACTTCAGTTTTTCTTGGTGGATATCCTGTTTTTTCATCTTGGCAGAAAAAGTGGATTGTCCAGTTCTTCTTTGAGTTGTGTATCAATCTGCAACATTTCTGTTTATAGTGGAGTTTATTGGCTTATGCTTCTCCATCATTTTATTGTGCAGTATATTAAGATTTATGTGATTCATTATAAATGTTTGCTATTGTTTTATGTACAATAACTATATTCCTAACTATGTTCTATACAATTGAACTTGGAATTCAATTTATGTATTTACAGTTCATGTATGTGCTGAGCTGATATTATATTAACTGTTCCTCATTGTTCATAAGAATGAAGTGCCTTTAAAAATTGTTGCTCTCTGTCTCTTGTCAAAAGACTAAATTCTGTTTGTAATCACACAGTATTTTTTTGTAGAACATACCTTTAGGAATTTTTGCATATTCTTGGCCAGTCTGATACATTTCAATAATTAGTTCTGATATTCTAGTTTTGCGATTTATTTTTGTATGAAACACATTTAGGTGTCTTGTATGTCTGTAGTACTAGGGTGTTGTATCGTGTTAACCATTTTGAATGTAGTAATAAGTCAATCAAAATGACACCTTTTATTGGCTAACTAGAAAGATTGAAGTATGCAAGCTTTCGAGGCAACTCGGACCTGAAGAAGGGGCCTGAGTTGCCTCGAAAACTTGCATATTGTAATCTTTTAGTTAGCCAATTAAAGGTGTCATTTTGCTTGTCTTCTCACTATGAAACACATGAAATTATTTATCCCCTTAAATATAGTATAAGTGTTTCCCAGAGTGTTCCTTCAAGTATTTCTTTGGATATCTTGGTCACTATGAAAATAAATCAACTGGTGTAGAAATGAATCTACCAGCTTATGAAGACTAATATTAATGTGTTTATTATCTAGTTTTATTATTGAAGTGTAATGAATTACGGTCCAAAATAAGCTTGGTCTGAAAAAATGATTGCACCATTATACAAGATTGGGGGAAGCACAGAACATTGTTACTTATAAAAAGTAGTAAATGTATGAATATCTATGCTTTGTCATTCTAGGACTCACATACTCATAAAGGCCCACACCTTCAAGAAAGGCCCAAAGCCTAAAATACTTTAAAATGCCCAAATTAGCAAAGTTCCCAGAACAGAAAACAGAATTTATTTATTAAATAATGAAACTATTTCAGCAAAGAAATAACATAAATCATAGAGCTTTTAAAAATTAAAAAATACTAAAATTCTCAAGTAAAACTGTATTTCAAAGTAACAAAACTAAATGCTAATTACTGAAATTAATAAAGTAAAAGGGAATAATAAATTACAAAATAAGACTGAAACAACAAAAGAGAAAAGCAAGAGCCAAAAAAGCCTAATAAAAATTGTTAAAAGACCAAGAAAATTCACACAAATAGGAAAATTTTGTAGGAGCCAAACAACAGTATCAAGGAGAAGCAAATTAAAGCTATACGGCATTTTCAGGACACATGTAAATCCCATAATTGTTAACAACTGAGGAAATACATTGGGGAACAATTACCAACAATATAGTAAGCGAACAGCTTCTTGAATCCTTCTTTACAGTATAGATAGGTACTTTACGGGTCGTCAGCAAGTAGTAGTGTGTATAGGGGTGCTGGAAACTCAATGTAGGTGCTATGATATTTTGGTGGAAACTGAGCGGTTTCATCTACCTAGTGAAACTTTAATTTCACTTTCAATCAAAATGAACAGTTACTTTTGTGAAGTAATTTCATATTATAATATCACAGATTTGTATTTAATTAATTGATATTTTATAAAGTAATATGATTGTGTATTTTACTTCTTCAAGTTACTGTACCTTAACAGATAAAAAGATCACCAGGACAAAGTTTCTATTTATTAATGTTAATGCAAAATGAATACACAATAGATTTAATGGGCAGAGTAAATATAGACAGGCTAATAAAGAGCGCTAGAGATATTGTGAAATGTATTGAGTGTTCAGAAGAAATTTTGGAAAACCAAATTAAAGCGCTGGATTGCAGTTTTCACTTTTGCATATTGATTCTTCTTCAATATCCACGCTCCAAAAGGGTGTAAGGTCTAAAAAAATCTCTAAAGTATGGCCTTAAAAGTTAAAAAAAAAAAAAAAAAATTTACAAAAGAATTCTAGAAATCCTCAACTAAATAACAACAGCAAACGATCACATAAAGAAAGACTGAAGTTCAAATCCTAACATTCAAAATAATAAATATTGAAGCAAGACTATAAACAAGAGAATCCAAAACTGAGAAAGATTTTAGCAACAGCATAAACCTGAAAGGTGTATCGAATAAAATGGAGCCGATAAACAAAAGCCAAGAATAGCCAATGATTCTGCAAACAACTAGAGCTTGCAAAACCCCTAAACAGGCCACTTGTAATAGCCGTATTAGCTGGGAGATACAAAGCAGGTGGAGATGGGCTCAACATTAAAAAGGGAAAGGACAAGACAAGATACAGAACTTTTACAAAAACAAGAAGACTCTAAAATAGTTAAAGATGATAAAAGCAAATTTGTTGCAGCTTTAATAAGTCACTTGTGTTGTCAACCTATCTGATATACTGTAGCTTGCATATGTATCCATCCATTCATCTATCCATCTATCCATTTCTGAATCTGCTTAATCCACTTCAGGATCACCCCCTTTGGCAACAGACACAAGGAAGGACCAAACCTACAAACCTAGACAAGACATTATTTTAGAATGTATTATCAAGTATTTTTTTTAATTAAAACAAAGCTTTGCTTAGAAATGAGGCAGATTTCTACAATGGATATTTATTCATTAGATGTGCTGCTTGCGTTACTGTCTCAAAAATACACTCAAATACACGGTAACTTTTACTGTTTTCTCTAATTACATAAATACAACAACTAATAAATACATATTTATGAATTGACTATCACCATTAACTGTTTCTTCTTTTTGATGTCTCACTGAAAAAAAATTAAAAACAATGTACATACCTCATCACTTACTGTAACAGTATCTACCAGATCATTTTATATACTATATATATACATTTTTGGACCTGCTATTAGATTGACAATGATCTTATGATATTTATGATATATATTTACCAGTCCTTATGCATCCAGTAGGTTAGGCCTGTACCAAATATGTAATTTACAGTGGATTCAATAAGTATACAGACCTTAACATTTTATGCACACTATATTATGTGGTAGATTTTAATTTTACCCATTAATCTGCACTCAATGACCCATAATGACAAAGTGAAAGCTTGTTTTCAAAAAATGAGTCTTCCAGGGGTAAGTCTCTTCACGCTTTGCACACCTTCAGTTGGGCAATTTATTCCATTCTTCCTGGCAGATCTTCTCAAGATCTGTATGATTGGAAGGTTAGCATCTGTAAACTGCCATCTTCATGTCTCTCCACAGATGTTCTGGGGTTTAAGAGTGGCCACTCAAGGACAGTCTGGGGCTTGTCCTAAAGTATTGTCTTGGTTGTATGCTTTTGGGTTATTGTTGTGCTAAAAGATTAACCATCGCCCCAGTTTGAGGTCATGTGCACCCTGGAGCAGGCAGTCCTCAAGGACCTCTCTGTACTTGGCAGCATTAACATCCTTCCATGTATTAGAATGCTGGTGAGAAAAAACCCATAGCATGATACTACCACCACCATGCCTCATCATAGGGATGGTTTTAGGTAGGTGAAGAACATTGACTAGTCTTTACCAGACATAATGCTTGGAGTTCTGTATAAAAAGTTCAATTTTTGTCTCATCAGACCAGATAATCTTTTTTTTTGTTATGCTCTCAAGAGTTCTTTAAACTGTCATATGCCTTTTACTTAAGAGTGGCTTCTGTCTAGCTGTAAACAACTGATTAATGGAGTGCTGCTGGGAGAGTTGTCCTTCTGACAGGTCCTCCCATCTAAGCAGAGAACTTCTGAAGCTCTGTTACAGTGATCATTGTGTTCTTGGTCACCTGACTGACCAAGACCCAGTTACTCAGTTTGGCCAGACAGCTAACTATAGGAAGGGTCCTGGTGGTCCAAAACCTTTTCCATTTTGCAATTACTGAGGTCATTGTGATCCTGTTAACAATCAAAGCTTTAGAAATATTTTTATACCCTTGCCCTGATATATGCTTCACCACGATTAGGTCTACAGAGAGTTCATTTGATTTCATGGCATGGTTTTTGTCCCGATATGCAGTGTGAATTGTGGGACCTTATATACACAGGTGTGTGTCCATTCAATTAATTTTGCCACAGTTGGCCTTCTGTCAAGTTCTAGACATATCTCAAGAAAAATTAAAGCTAACAGGATGCACCTGACCACAATTTTGAGTGCCATAGCAAAGGGTCTAAATATGTACGTACATGAATAAGAGATTTCAGTTTTTTTATTTTTTAGAAATTTGCAAACCTTTCTATAGCTGTTTTCACTTTTTCATTATAGAATATTGAGTGTAAATTGATATGCAACAATGGCAAATGTCCATCCATCCATTATCCAACCCGCTGAATCCGAACACAGGGTCACGGGGGTCTGCTGGAGCCAATCCCAGCCAACACAGGGCACAAGGCAGGGAACCAATCCTGGGCAGGGTTCCAACCCACCGCAGGACACACACAAACACACCCACACACCAAGCACACACTAGGGCCAATTTAGAATCGCCAATCCACCTAACCTGCATGTCTTTGGAATGTGGGAGGAAACCGGAGCGCCCGGAGGAAACCCACGCAGACACGGGGAGAACATGCAAACTCCACGCAGGGAGGACCCGGGAAGCGAACCCGGGTCCCCAGGTCTCCCAACTGCGAGGCAGCAGCGCTACCCGCTGCGCCACCGTGCTGCCCCCAATGGCAAATGTGTCCATTTAAAATTAAATCTACAACACAATAAAATGTGCAGAAATTGATGGGATCAGAATATTTTCTGAATCCACTGCAGGAAGAACTGAGTCACTGCTTGAGATTACTGAGTACCACGAATATCCAATGATCAGATATGACGAATGAAGAAAGTCTTGGAAATTGTATTGCAGTTAACATTTCCTGGTGCATGTACAGGTGTTCTACAGGGAATTAATATGGAAACTTGTACCCAGTTATTGATCACAAAAATATTTTAATCAGTCTTGTATGATAATAATACAGAAATTTCTGTATTTGGTATACATTTTTAATGTTTAACAATTTTAATAAGAATTAATAAAGTTAAACAGAAGCAACCTAGAAAATAAAGACTTTAATGACATTTTGTTTCTGTGGGCTAAAGCCATAGTTTATGACAAAAATGAAAAACAGCAATACAAAAAAAGAAAATTTAATTACCACTGCTACTGTATATTTTTGACAGCTTTAAACAGACTATATCCAAGGCTTTAAATATATTTACAAGTGAAAAGCACAACCGTAATTCAACCAATGCTAAAGCCCCCTACAATTCAGTGAAGATGAAGTCTGCACATCTACTTCTGTTGACCAACAGCTGGTTGAACTTTATTTTACATTTTCATGTCTGTAGTTCTTGTACTGTTTGCCCATTTGTATATTTCCATTTACTTTGGTATTTTGACTTCCGCTTTGCCCGGTGTTTACACTCCCACCATAAATTATTGGCCCTGTGAGAACTTTACTAATCTTTACAAGAAGAATCCTATAGCTCCGAAAGTTACTTATACAGTACAGCTGCTCCTCTAAAGTGTTGATGTTTGTGTGCATATACAGAGTGTGTGTATGTTGGTTTGTACTACATGCTCAGTCATTGTGGATAAATATGTGCACACAAAAACTTTGGAAATGTGCTCTTTGGACAATGACAGTCTTGTCTGACATCAGAGTGGGGTTTCATTTAAATGAACAAGTGATGATGCACAGTATAAGACAATGGCTCTTATATTTAACTGTATGTTCTGCACATGTATTTGAAATAAGCTGTTGTTCTGGAGAATAAAGTGATAGTATTTTAAAACTGCAGACTGCTTATATTAAATTTTAATTTTGCTCAAACCACGAGCTATGATAAACTACAAAAAAAACTAGTTTACAAAAACATTTACAGGACCTTCAGGACAATTTAACTAACTAATATACAGAAGCAATTTACATTGAAAGCATCCTCTCATGGACTAATAATTTATGACCCAAATACATTTGGACATTCTTTCTATATTAAACTTGTAATTTATAACTTTAATTTATCTGTTTTGTTATCCAAAGAATTAATGGTTCTTTTAGTTACAATGGTCAGACAAGTTTTATAACATAATGGTAAAAAGATAACGGACACAGTATGAGATTATACAGATAGATGCAAGATAAAAGCTTTTGGGAAGAGCTATCCATCAACAGGACAGCTAGCCAGTCATATGGATGGAATGTCAACATGTTCTGTAGTGCCCACATACATTTTTTTAACATAAACTAGGGGGCTCTGCCCCCTGCTCGCTTCGCTCGCCAACCCCCGTGTTTGGTTTACCGGATATACAATACAATTTATTTTTTGTATAGCCCAAAATCACACAAGAAGTGCCGCAATGGGCTTTAACAGGCCCTGCTTCTTGACCCCCTAAGAAGACCAGAAAAAACTCCCAAAAAAAAAAGTCCTTGTAGGGATAAAATGGAAGAAAGCTTGGGAAAGGCAGTTCAAAGAGAGACCCCTGGTTGGGCATGCAGTGGGTGTCAAAAAGAAGGGGGTCAATACAATATAGTATAATACATACAACAGAATAAATCCTCAATACAGTATAAAAATTAAAGTTCTAGAAGTACGGAGTAGAATTTTACATTAGATGATATCATATACAGTAATATGATTTGGATTTGTTTTAAGTCCTGGAGACCTCATTCATCAAGCTGCCTCCCCCATTTTGCCATTCCACATCTGAAATAGCGCTAATCCGATGAAAAGACCCCTCATTCCCATGTCCCCATTCATCAGGGATGACTTTACCTTAGGCAGGCAATCTACAATTTAAAGAGATTGTTATTTTCTTGGGAATTGTTACATATGCATTATTTTCACTTTTACTTTAAAAACTTTTGTAAAAACAATACTTGTTTCTTTATTTTCTGCCCCGCGTGTGGTTACATCTCTTTCTTCCCAGATGTATAATGCTGCTTGTGTTGTGAAGGGTGTTGCGGCTGAATGTACGCTAAGAACATGCCTTTGGATCATTTGCTGTCTTTTTGCTGCTTGCTAGCTGCCTCTTCTGCCTGTCGCATGTCGTTGTTTTAAGAGCTTCAAGCACATGATGCTAGCCTGCCAAAATCAATCCAACAACTGCTTGCTTAGAGGTCTGTTGATTTGTTTTAAATGATGGCTCACTGCCTGGACTCGCGTGATGTTGTAAAATCAATACCTGTCTTTTATTTCTGGCCCCGGCGTGATTGAATTCTTTCTTGCAGGATGTATAACGCTGCTCGCATTCGGGGGGTTTGGGGGGGGTGGGGGCTGCCCTTCAATCTTTTTAAAGCCTGTACAGCCGCTGTCCTTTTTGCTACAGCCCTGGGACAATCTCTTTGCACCAAGTCTCATGTTTACGGTTCCCGCAAGACGCACCGTGGCAAGTCTCCTTGGTCTCGCGGGTCTTTAAAATGTCTTTTGAGATGAACACGTATCGTAGCCTTGCATTTGCTTTCCATTCCAGGATTTTCTTTTATATATAGAGAGATATGTCTTGTCTGAGACACTAAAGAGAACGACATAGAAAGTAATCTTAGAGACTGAAATAAGATGGAGATCCTTTGCGGAATATCACACATCACTCTATATAATTGTGTGAATAGAATGTATGTATGTGTATATCTATGTGTGTATTAATCTTAAAGTGCAAGAGACCAACGTAGTAATGAACACGTTGAGTCTCACTCATTTCTCAGTAACACAACTGTGATTTCAAAAACGTAAAAACTAATACAAGTTTAGAATAACTGCTGAAAAGAATGATGAACAGTGCTGGAGAACACTGATTAGTTGTAAATTACAGAACAAGAATGGTATCTTGTGATGAAGCGGGTTAGCTGCACACTCCCAGTAAAACATTTGGGAGCCTCTTGAACCTGCACCGTCGATAACGTAACCAAAGTTGGGCCTTGGCAAGGGAGGACACATAACATCAGCAATGGGTGGGTGAAAAGTGCAGGTGCTTTTATTACAAAGAATTCAAAACAAAGTCAAACAAACAGTGCAAATACTACAGTGCTCTTTCTGCTTAAATAATAAATAGTCCAATAAATATTAACATCCATTTGTCCATGGTGAAGGATAAAAAGGAATGCAATAAATAGTTTAAACCCAGAGGCAAAAATAAAGTCAGGATTCAGATGCAAGGCATCTGTGCTACACCTTTCTCTTCCCTCAGGTGCAGTATCCACCCTTTTGCCCGTCGTAGTCCTGCCTCTCACCCCGTTTTGTCTCCATCATCTAACTCCCTCTCTCCTTGAGCCTAGCATATCTTCCTTCGTTGTCTCCCTGACTCGCCCTTCTCAGGTCTTGTAGTCCACAGAGATGTTAGCAGCAGTGGTCCCTTCTGCCTACTGCTTTAGATACAACTGCCCCTGTTGGCGCATCTGCCGTGTAACCCCAAGCCTCCACTCTCACATCTTCCTCACACCCAAACACTGGCGCCTTCTGGATCCCTAGGGAGACTTCTCATGATTCCTGCTACCCCTCAGCTATTCAGTGGGGAACCGATCTGCCCTCGAACATCGACCACTTGTCTCCACTCCTGCATACTTGCTGACTGCCAGCTACTGCCTTCACCTTCTCTTTCTTCTTGACCTTTCCTATCACGGCTTCCCCCTTTCTCTTGTACTACTCCCCACTTATATGTCTTTCTTGATGCAGCGACTGTAACACAAACAAAATGAAGCCAATGAAACAATCGAGACTGACCACACCCACTTGGGCACCCCATCTCAATCACTCCACTAACTCCATGCAGCTACGCGAGCCTGCATACCCAAGGAGAGCTGGCTATTTATGTATTAAACCAACCAGCAGTTACTAAGCTGCAGACCCACTATTTCACATATCTGCATTAGTCAAACTATATTTTATGCAGCAGATTTCCTAGTAAGTACAAAATGTTTTGCTTTACAAAGCTATTAAATCATTTCAGTGCATAATTCTAATGTTTCAAGTTCAAATACATGCACCACATTAAAAGTAGTACATTTTTAAGGAATACAGTGGAAAAGGACTTTCTATTTCTCCTTAAAGCACAACACACACTTACAAAATATGTCCTGCATATTGTTTAAAAGCCCAAATTTGATTAAAATCCTTTTGTTGTAATAAAACTTTGAATATGAAACAAGCAATTAATAATAATAATACATTTTATTTATATAGCGCATTTCCCATGCTCAAGGCACTTCACAGAGTTTAAGAAAGAACAGCAGGGTATACAGTATATAGCATTGTACTAAACCAGATAAATAAATAAAGAAGAGTAAGATAGTAAATTCAGAGAAAAGCCTAATAGACAACATAATTGATGGTCTAGCACACACATACCGGTTACATGAGCATCTTGACATAGAAGTAAACTGAGAGAAGGGTAATAAAGTCAGGTAGAGCTAAAAGCCTTCCTGAACAGATGAGTTTTTAGTTGTTTTTTAAAAGAATTCATGGAGTCAGCTAAACTGATTGATTAATTTTGGTAGGTCATTCCAGAGTCTGGGCGCTATACAGCTGAAGGCCCTGTCACCCATGGAGTGTAGATTAGTGTGGGGTACAACAAGATTGCCAGAATAGGAGGACTTTAGTGGGCAGACAGGCACATAGTGATGGAGAAGGTCACTGATGTAGTTTGGCACAAGGTTGTTTAAGGCTTTGTAGGTTATTTGTAGGATTATATATTCGATTCTGTAAGACACAGGGAGCCAGTGAAGGCGGAGCAGGATGGGTGTTATGTGCTCGCTGCTGCTGGTCCGTGTAAGGACTCTTGCAGCCGAGTTTTGAATAAACTGGAGCTGTGACATAAGATTAGAAGGGGCACCTGCCAGTAGGGAATTACAATAATCGATGCGGGATGTGATAAAAGCATGGACAAGTTTCTCAGCTTTAGAAAAGGAGAGAAGGAACGAACAAGTGATATGTTACAGAGGTGAAAGTAAGAATGTTTCTTAATGTGATTTATGTGGGCAGAATTAGAAAGGGAGGAATCAAAAATGACACCAAGATTCTTTGCAGTAGAGGCAGGTCTGATGAGATCACCGCCAAGATTGACTGGGAAGGAGCTCATTTTATTAAGTTGCACTTTAGTCCCAATTTGCAGGAGTTCAGTTTTGTTGCAATTTAAATTTAAAGAGTTCTGCTCCATCCAGGTTTTAATTTCACTAAAGTAAGTTGTGAGCTGAGAAAGCTCTGATGAAGTTACACTTTTAACATTGAAATAGAATTGAGCATCGTCTGCATAAAAATGATAACCCAGTCCAAAACTATGAATAATATGGCCAAGGAGAAGCATATAAATACAGAAAAGCAGAGCACTGAGGACAGAACCCTGTGGAATTCCTTGTATGACTGGCGCTGTTCTGGACCTGCTGTTGCCAAGACTAACAAACTCTTGCCTATCAGTCAGATAGGACTTGAACCACTGGAGGGCAGTGCCAGAGATACCTAGCATGTTCTCTATTCTGGACAGTAGAATGTCATGTGTGACAGTGTCAAATGCTGCACTGAGGTCTGACAGAATTAATATGCTGGTCTGTCCAGAGTCTGCTGCCATAAGCAAATCATTGGTTACCCGTAGCAGAGCAGTTTCACAGCTGTGCTTCGCCCTGAAACCAGACTGAAAGGGTTCCATCAAATTATTAGAAGTTAAGTAGTTGGTGAGTTGGGAAGCTACAACACGCTCAAGAACTTTTGACAGAAAAGGTAAGTGGGAAATAGGCCGAAAATTGTTAAGATTGTCTGCATCAAGACCAGACTTTTTTAACATTGGGGTTACAGAAACGGTTTTTGAGTAAGTGGCACAAAGCCAGTGTCAAGGGATGAGTTTATTATTGTTGTAATAGTCTGGATTATGGCATGAAGGCAGGATTTAAGTAGAGTGGTGGGGATGGGGTCCAGTACACAAGTAGTCGGCCTCATCTTACAAAGCAGGTCACTAACAAAAGCAGATGCGACTGGGGAAAGATATAAACAGATGATGTATTTATGTTAGTTGAATTATTTAGATCTTTAATTTTGTTACGGAAAAAGTGGAGGAATTTCTCACAGACTTCAGTAGAAGAGGTAGCTGGGCCAGATGCAGGTTGGAGTAGTTTATTAACTATAGAGAACAAAACCTTTGGGTTATCGTGGCCACTTTCTATTATTCTGCCATAATGGGTGTTTGTGGCAGCAGTTAGTGCTTCTCTGTAAGCTCTTTGGTGGTCAGAGAAAGCCTGGATGTGCACGGTGAGGCCAGACTTGCCTGACATTCTCTCAAGGCGTCAGCCAGCTGCTTTCATAGATCACAATTCTAAATTATACCAAGGAGCTGAACGCTTAAAGGAAACCTCCTTACAGTATATTTTAAAGGAGCTGTTTTATCTAATGCTGAATGAAGAGCTGTGTTATAGTGGTCAACAAGACTGTCTAGTGTTGATGGAATAGGTGAAGACAGTAAAAGATCAGAAATGGATCCAGAAAGGATAGAGGGACAGATATTTTTAAGGTTTCTGTAAGAAATTTGTCATTTACAGGTAAAAGGGGGGAGAGGTAATGAGACTGTGAAAAGTACTGCTTTATGGTCAGAGAGTCCCAAATCAGTACTGTAAGTGTTGGCAACAGATAGTCCAGATGTACAGATCAGATCCAATATATGTATGACCACCAGAGTGGGTGGAAAAATCGACATATTGTGTCAAGTCAAAACAGTCCAGTAAGGATAGGAGTTCATTTCTCAGTTTAGATGTGGGGATGTCATTATGGATGTTGAAATCACCAAGAAGAATTACTCTCTGGGAAAAGGAACTTAAGTGGGTTAATAGTTCAGTCAGATCAGGTAAGAAGGATGCATTGTATTTTGGAGGACGATAAAGAACAATGAGTAAGACAGGACCTGATTCCGTTATTAGTTTAAGAGCCAGACACTCGAAAGGCAATAGACAATCAATTGGGATTCTTTTGATGTTTAACTCCACTCTGACAATTACTGCAAGTCCTCCGCCTTGTCTTGAGCTATGAGGCTCTGTGAGGAAAGTGTAACCAGGTGGTGTCGCCTCCGTGAGAGACGTAAATTCATTTGTTTTTTGCCAAGTCTCCGTTAAGCACAGCATATCATGTTTGGTGTCAATGATGAATTCTGACAGCACCAATACTTTGCCATTAAGAGATCTCGAATTAAACAATGCAATATTAGTTGATGAAACTTCTTTTTGCACAGAGCTGTGACTTTTAGGATATTCCAGTCAGACCAGTTGCTCTGGACAAACTGTTTAATATGAAGGAGTTTGTCACAAGAGTATTTTAGCATGATACTGAGCAATACTTATCTGGAGAAGCAGCACAGCACAGCACAGCGGAGCCGGTGAGACAGGCGGGTGCGGTGGCGCAGATGAGCGGTGATAGCAAAGCAGCAGAAAGCATAGCAGAAGGAGGTAGCAGGATTTGGAGGTTCCAACATACAGCCACAAACAAGTAACACTGGGTATTACAGGCATGATCACCCCAGAGCCACAAGCCAGGTGGGTGTAAACATAAGATCAGTTCTTAGTCATAAAGCACAATAAAATGAATCGAGAGCAGACCAGCATAGCAACTATAATCAAGGAGACAGATCATCCCAGGCTCCTAGATCAAAAGGTAAAAAGAAATGTTTGTAGGTCTCATCCAGTGATCCACAGAATCAGTTGTTCCCAGTCAAGGTAAAGTCCATAAAGTCCGTAAAAATTAATCCAAATTCATACAATTCGAGTCAGCTGCATCCACGAACTACACATACAATAAAGAAATAAAACAAGCATAAAAAAGTGCAGGATTAAGGCGAATTTTACAAAAAGTGTTGTTAACAGGGAGGAGTGACAACAGCATGTGTGCGCCAGCATCCCCTCCTCAACTGTATTTCTCTTACATGCAATGTGCACCTGACTGGTAGAAAAGTGTCCACAGGTTACCATAGTTTCTGTAGGCAGTAAAAAATGTTATGACTTAAGTATCTACCTCTAAAAAGAGTATATGAGGATTCCAGGTATGATAGCTTCCTGGTTTCAAATGTTTAAGGGTCCTCTGGGGAGGTCTTGTGAGCCATCTCTAAAGTCATCAGAAGTACCAAAGTATTAACAAAAAGGAGTTTATTACACAAGGAAAGTAAGTAGCACTGGAAGTAATACAAAAGTACAAAATGCAACAAAAAAACAGACCTGTACACCTTTCATGGCCTAAATACACAGATTATGTTCCTGGCCCATCGTCTAGTTCACGTTCACACATGTTCCTTCTCACCTATCTAGTACTCACTCTTTTCTCTGCAGTCCAATGTTTCTCTCACCAATCAAAGCCTTGCCCCTAGCTCCACTCCTAACTACAAGGTCAATATTTGGTCATACCAAAAACTACTTCTGACTGAGCCCTGGGAAACATCTTCTGGTGTACCAGTTGCTGTAAAGATGATCAGATAATCCCAAGATGAACCATTCTCTCCCCAGTAGTCTGAAGAAGTCTGTAAATAATAAAGGAAAACCCATGGTGCCCCGTAGTGGTTTTGAGAACTTTAAACTTGTTTGCATTTCTTACCCACTGCCCTTACCTAATCACATATAAACCTTTCAGGTCTTTCAGGCTGTATCTCCTGTCACAAACTCCACAAAGAGCCATAGCAAGGTTTGGGGCAGCCACCCGTATATTGTTTTCCTGGCTGCAAATTGCAAATAAATGACAGCACTGATGTGCACAAACTGGAGTCCAAAACATGACTGAGGGAATAGGGAAAAGGTGGAGGCTTTTAAAGGTCAGGGTAGGAATTGACGTCAAAGGGGCCGGGATTGGAAAGGTCTTCAGCCATACGCTCGAGTCCGGATGTGACATCAAGGGGGCCGGAGCCGGCAAGGCCTTCCCCTATAGGTCTGGACCCGGAAGTGACGTCAACAGAGCCAGGTGGAACTTCTCGTGAATAGTCTGCAGGAAAGCGAGAAAAGAGTCAGTGCACTCTGCCCCATCCCGGGCAGATTCGGAATTGCCCTCACTCAAGACCTTGAGCTGCCTCCCATGCACACGTGTGTGACACTCCCTATTTGGTCAGTGGGTAGTTTGCTACCAATCGTAATGTTACACTATTGCAATGAATTCAATTTACAAAAGCAGGAAAAGAGTTATTCTCACACTATAATAATGTATTTTGCATTGTTTTTGAGACACAGTGGTAAAATACATTGCAAAGGATGGGGGCATCAAATTGGTTGGGTAGAGTTGATGTATGATATTGGTAGACCTGATAGAACAAAAAAAACAGAAAAAAGGCAGTAGACGAATTACAAAATTGGCAGGAATTAAATCAAATTTCAGTCTTTCAAAGATACTTCATATTCACAAATTATTTTAAGTTATTCAGAAAAAATTCAGTGAAGCTGAAATATGAGTCTAATGTGTATTTGCACATTTTTCATTTTAGTTCACCGACTGGTTCAGTGATTACTGACATACACTTGCCACTTCATATCTGTTACAGTATGAATATTTCATTTTACCTTTTGGCTGATGTTGATATTTTAATAGCACACAGATCATGGTGATTCAAAGAGTTTTGTTCACTATAACCCTGAACAGTTTATTCTACCAAAAATAAAATCCTAGAATACTTTAGAATGATATTGAAACCTTCAACCTAAATGTCACAGCATTTATGAAAAAGCTGCTGCAAGGCAAAAATCATGTAAAAATGAATAAAAATCTTCTCCTGAGAGGTGAGATACACTTGTAGCTGATGAAGATATATTGTCCGCAAGTATTTTGCATCTCTTACTAAGCAAATCAGTTATATAGTTATGAAAACCATCAAAAGAAATCTTATTACTAGAGCATGACTGATGACAAAAGCTGCAGCCGAAGAACTGCGTGTATGTTGGGTCCATGTCAGAGTCTAAATGGCCTGCTGGTTCGACCTTCTTAAGTAGCCAAATCTTTATTGAGTGTTAGACCTCAGGGACATTTTAGCCTTTGAGAAGGTTGTTCTTGTTACTATTACTTTAGTGGATAAAACCCAGAAGGATGCTCTTTTAACTTGTTTAGACTGTAACTGTTCTATTTTATTTGATTTGGGCTCACCAGGGAGGTGGCTAATTTAAACATGTCTGTAGTGGCTTTCATTCTGGACTTTTTAAGTTGAAGAATGTGGGCAGGTGATCTTTAAGATATTCCTTTACCCTTTTCTGAAAGAAATGTAGATATTCCAGTTGTGGAAAATGTGATTTGTATATTTTATGTGAAGGCTACTTTTTTCGTAAGCATAAGTAAATCATAACACTGCATACTAATAATTATACTTTTGCTGTATGAAGATATTAAATATGCGATTCATCTCACACAACAAAAATAGACAGTTTGCTGACAATTGAAAATGTAGTTTTCTAAACATAAACACTTATCCTTGTTCATATATATTTAAGTTCTGTACTCATTCTGAGAACCAGAGGAGTTGGATTTGTATGCTGAGCAGCTCCAAAATGGTTCTGTTTTATAAATCAATGTTCCTTTGCTGAGCACATTTATTTTCTGAACCTGTTTATCCATTGCAGTGTTAGAGAAACCCTTCATAGACAGAATGTCTGGTTTTACCAGGGCCCTTTCATATATATACACACACAAACACACAACGTTCATGTCTATGGGAGGTGGGAGGAAACCATATATTCTAACTGCCATGCATGGTAATTTTCTTGCTTACGTGAAAAATGCAAGTGTTATGATTGTACAGAAAGATTTATAAATTTAAAAATATAACAACTGAAATATGTAACAGAAACATTTAGTCTTGTAGAATAATGCAAAAAATATGACTTGGACAAAATACTTGATTATTTTTTTAGGACAAACAAACTCCTTTTTAGAGCATAATAGTTTAACAGCAGCATTGTTACTTATTTCTCTATGGAAAAGTGCTTATCTATTTTCCAAAAGGTAACATGAAAGTGGCTTTGGAAAATTTGGCTATGTAAAATCCATTTTGCTTCTGTGTTCACTTAACTTGTTTTGGTCCAAGCAATTAACACATTTTTAAACACAGCAGTGTTTTCTACATTACACGAATAAATTACAAAAATAAAGGTGAAGGAAACCCATCTTCAAGAGGTAAATGCAAATTTCCATAAAGAAACAATAGAAAACATGAAAAGAGCTAAGACCTGAGATTAAAAAAAAAAACCAGGCATGGACAAATACTGGTGAGCTGAACAAAGTCTGTTTTAAAAGATTTTCTAATTAGAAAAGGTTTTAAAGGCACATGTGACTAGCTAGTAAGAGTGAACATGTATAGAAGAAACCATTATCTAGAAACTGTCCCTTTATTCAGGACAGCTTAGCAAGTAACAAAACGAACAGACATGATGGACTTAATGGTCTCTTCTCGTTTGTCAAATTTCTTGTTTTTCTTATAGTTAGTTAGGTGGTGGAGATGCTCCTATACAAAAAGCCATGGATTTAATGGAGTAATAAAGGGACATATAGTTGGTCAAAACTGGACAAAATTCAGAAATAAGGTTTCGTTTGTGTTCATTGTATTTGTTTGGAAATATATTTCTAACATATGATACATTTTTTAAAATTCTTCAATTCTTATAAATTTTTCAATTCATTATCCTGTAACACAGTTACTATTCTAGCTGTAAATTATCCTCACCCATTCTTAATGTTGTGTTTAGTACTGTGTTTTCTGTACTGCCGTTATCTAATTGTAAATAATATATATGGTGTGCCTATGTGTATATGTGCTTTGTAAAACCATTTACACTTAAGAGACTATTTACATTGCTATATATATTGATTGACTGTGATGCAATAGTTGAATGTGCTCCCTCTGAGAGTCCAGCGTTAAAATGTCAAAATGGTCAGTATGCAGTCAGCACATCTTTTTGTGTCTCTGTTGGTTTTTCTCTGACACTCCAAAGGTATATGCTGGATTAATTGATGATCACAAATTTTCCAGGGTTATGTGTATGCATATTGGTGCTCAGGATCTGTTCCAATGGTAGGTATTTTCTGCAAAAAAAGGAAATTAAAATGAAAATTAAAAAAATTAAAATGCAATCTCTGTTTTGCAATTTCATTTTCAAAGTCTACACAAAAGAATGCTGCAAAAATTACAAATAAAAAGAAATAACAGAATTTGCAATTTAATTTTTAGCCTGAAAAGCAATGAAGCTGCAAAAATCAAATTTTAACACAAGTAAACACTGGTGCCACCTGCTGCTCATTGCATTTTCATTTTCCATTTTTCATTTTCATTTTCAAGTTCTCGAGATGCAGCATGGGTTAGTGGGTGGGGCTTTGTGCCTCGATTTTCCACAATTCTTTGTCCTTCGTAGCTGTTGGCTTTCACCTCCGTATCGCGAGCTTCACAGCAAAACTGTCTCACAAAATCCAAAGACCACACTTAATTGTAGTTCTGAAGTAATTGAGCTATATAGTTACAATATTCAAAATGACAAAAATTACCCTTTTTTACATCATAATTTACATTTACTTACACGGAGGTGGAAACAAAGTTTTGTATTTTTTTTGTACTATTATATAATTTACCCCTCTACAGTTTCCACCACCACCTCCTCCGTCCCATTTCCCTGTATTTGATCTATGACTTGATCAGGTGGCACCAGTGCTTATTTGCATTTTGTTTTGATTTTTTGCAGCTTCATTGCTGGTCAGGCAGAAAAATGAAATTGCAAATGCTGTTGTTTCATCTTTTTAAACTTTTTGTAGCATTCTTGCAGCTAGGCATTGAAAATGAAATTGCAAAAGAGACCTTGCATTTTCATTTTATAATTTTAAATTTAATTTATTTTTTTGTAGAAAATACCTTCAATACAGTTCACTAGCCTTGTGCCCATTGCTGAAAAAACTGGCTCTGGACCTTCTGGCTCTAAATTGGATTCATAGAGCTGGTCAAAAGATAGAAGAAGTCACTTTATCAGCACTCAGTCCAGAACTGATTATTTCACTCCGTCTAGTACTTCTAAAATAGGTTCCAGTTCCTGTGAACCTATCTAGATTAAGTGGCTTTGAAAGTGATGGACTGATAGGTGAAATCACTTTCTGTCAATTTGCTGATAGAAATGGGAACATTAAGAAATGCAATAGGAAATTCAACTCTTTTGGGTAGCTAATTTACTATTTGTGCAATGGTTCCTAACACTGGGGAAGTGATGTGATGGCTGTCTGTTCTTTAAATCCATTTTTAGGTAGATTCTTAAAATTAAATTAGCTTTTTCTTAAGTAGGTTGCTGTGCACTGTTTTGGTTCTGTACTTTTTTTTTTGTTTGATATCATCATTAAATGTTAAACATTGTAATTCCTTAAATGTTGGTATCTTGAAAGTGCCCACAAAACAGAAAACTATTAAAGTCACAAATCATTTTTATGTAAGATTTTTACCTCAAGCATTGTACAGAAGTTAATGTGCTTCGTGGTATGGGTTCCAATACGGATTTGCTGCAGTGGTCAGCAATATTGTCACTTACAAAGGTTAGGCCAAGTTTTTCATTTGGAATTGTTGAAGGATTTCAGGAGGTTTGTGTTGTGGATTAGACTCAGTCCAGGTTGCCATTTTCATCTGTTTTGTCATTGTCCCATTGTAGTGGCTTTTGAAGTCACCAAAGATGATGTTGGTCTTGTTCCAGTTGAAGTAAAGCAGTTTAATAAAGTCAGACCACTCCCAGTGTGTTTTATAGACTGACATAATAGAGATATTGTCCAATTCCACTAACAGGATTTCAATGTTGTTGACCTGAGGCATGTTGGCCATCTTGACGATGAGATCGCTCCCCATGAAAATGGCCCTGCTGTATTTTTCATGTGGGCATTCTATAATTGGCTTCATTCCAGGGATCTGCAGGCGGCTGTTATTTTGGGCCTGGTGTGCCTCTTGCCAGCAGAGCACATGACAGTTGTGGTCTATGCAGATTTTTGCCATGATGTCTTGTTTGGCTCCTGTAAGTCTTTTGATGTTAGCAAAATTGACAGCTCGTGCCTGTTGGTAGCCATAACAACGTTTAGTTAAGTACCTGTAGTAGGGTTCACAGATTCGAATCTGACTGGGGTCGTGACAAAACTAATATCCATCAGTGCATCATCAGCAGTCACATCAAACATAGCCTTGTTCTGCCACTGTTTCATCTTCAAAAAAGAAGACTGGACAGAGGACCTGGACAAAAGAGTGGAAAACATCACTACCCAACAATGACATGTTCGTTGATGCCATATATATTGCATCCAAAAGAAACATACCACAAGGATGCAGCGCCAGCTATGCACCATGACTCTCCGATGACATGGTAGACTAGTATCAGAAGTACCAACAGATATCCCAAGCCAATATGTTCTCAGATAGCACAATTGCAGCTGGAATGGAATTGGCTTCAGAAAGAAAGACAGAAGTCATGGCAAAATGATTGAAAATGTGGATTTGACCCACAGTAGCTAGAAGGCCTGACTCACCCTCAGGAAGCTAAGCAATTACCGTAAAAAGGTAGAACTACACCATAATGTCACAGCAAACCAGGCTGCAATCCAACTCCTCCAAACAGGAAGCCAATAAGTAAACAAATGGAGGTGCAGATCAAACGACAACCTGACAAAGAAAACACTGTCTTCACCATGGAAAAACGTTACACCATAGAACCTGAAAAACGGTAAACAAGTGGGAATGGATGATATTTGCTCAAAACAGATAAAACACTTTGGACCGATGATAAGAGAGTGGATATTAAAGCTGTTCAAGATATGTTCTACCTCATACAATATCCCCAAACTATGGCAGCAGGCATGCATCATTGCCCTTCTAAAACTGGGTAAAGATGCCTCAGATCCCAAAAACTTCAGACCAATATCACTCCTTTGTCGCCTCTACAAACTCAATGAATGTCTCATCCTCAACCATCTGTCCCCCCGATCGAAGAACACATAATCCTGGACAATCTGGCTTCTGCCAGGGAAAATCATGCATGAAACAGATGCTCAATCTCATCCAACACAGAGAAGGCTTTTTAAAAGGAAAAATCACAGGCCCATTATTTGTAGACACTGTGAATCACAGGTTGCTTCTCTCTAAGATCTGTGACATCACACACGACTACTACCTAAGTGCAAGTCATCCAATTCCTACTGAAAAATAGACAATTTTTTTGATGAACTATGCAAAAAGTTGGAGACACCAACAAAATTGCCTTCCTCAGGGAAGGGTGCTAGCACCAACCTTTTTCAACATCTACACAAACAATCAACACATCCACCCTGAATGCAGAAGCTTCTTATATGCTGACGACCTATGCGTCACAGCACAAAAGAACGATTTCAAGACAGTCCTTACATCTGCCCTATCGAACCTCTCAATCTATTATAGCAAGAACTATTTGATACCAAAGTCGACCAAGACAGAGACTACTGACTTCCATCTTTGCCACCGGCAGGCAAACAGGAAGCTATGCATTATCTGAGATGGTACGGAAATATAACACCACCTGTACCATGTGTATCGTGGAGTCACCCTTGACCGGACCCTGACGTATACGGCCCATGTTGAAAAGATGATTGGGAAAGTCAGTGCTCGCAATAACATACTCGGGACATCGACCAACACCTGGTGGGGCACCAACCCAGCAACCTTATGCTCAATTGCACTCTCATTCTGTTATTCTGCAGCAGAATACACATGCCCAGGTTGGGAACAATCAGCACATGCCAGAAAACTCAACCCTATACTCAACAAGAGGTATTGCAATATCACTGGATGCCTAAAACCAACACCCATCAACAAACTCTACATACTGGCTGGTATTGCTCCACCAGATATAAGAAGAAATATGGCAAGTAGGCAAGAAAAACAACTAGAGGACCTGAGACACCCACTGTATGGCCATACCACTGTTTCTAAATGCCTGAAATCCCAGGAAAGTTACATACACAAGACCATCCGACCCCCTGGACACAACAGTAAAAGCAGCTAGGCTGGCGCAAGCACCTTAGAGACATCAACTCAATTAACATCTCTAGCCTAGAAGTGGAAAAACATTTTCCTGCTACTGGTGACTTGGACTGGACAAAATTGAAAAACCTTAAACTCCTATGTATTAGGACTGGAAGATCCAAAGCCAACATGACCAAGTGGGGTACTCCAATGACAGAAATCTATGCGACTGTGGGGAAAGATGGACCATGGAACATCTCTTGATCTGTCCACATCTGGATGAAAAATGCACAGTGGAGGACTTCACCATGGCCATGGACAGAGGAAAACCCTGTGCTTGCCACTAGAAGGGCATATAGAACCATAGTTTAAGGACTCAAGAAGAGAGACTGTGCTTCATAAGATCACATGGTTACACTGGGTTTACTTTACAAATAGGTAAGGACAAAGTGAAGATTAGAAGGGAGCAATAGAAGGTGGAACAACAGGTTAGAAACAGTGAAACATAAGGTGCGACTCAGAGAAGTAAAGTTGGCCATGCAGGTATGTAATAATATACAGTAGTTATAGGTAGTGTATGAAATGCACTGTGGTATTTGTGGGGAGGTATGGTTTCATGATGCCATGTTTTCTGAACACTGAAATCTTGCTCTAGTACTATAGAATGTACAAACAAATTGCCTGTCTAGAATTCCATCTGTTAGAATACAAATATCTTAAGAATGGTGGTGTAGTGGTAGTGCTGCTGCCTCACAACAAGGAGACAGAAGTTCATGTCCCAGGTGATCCTTGTATGGAGTTTGTATGTTGTCCCTATGTCCACATCGGCTTCCTCTGGGTACTACAGTCCAAATACATGCAAGTCAAAGGAATTTGGGAATGCTAAATTTAGCTCTAGTGTGTGTTTGTATGTGTAGGTGCTCAACCTGTTTCATCCAGTGATTGTTCCCTCCTTTTGCCAAATGCTTGCTGGGGTAGGCTCTGACTTTCCCACAGTCCTGGGGCCTCATGCATAACGGCGTGCGTAGAATTCGCACTATAACATGACGTAAGCACAAAAGCCGAAATGTGCTTACACACAGAAAAATCCAGATGCAGGAATCTGTGCGTTCCCCAGCTTCTGCGTTTTTCCGCTACATAAATCCCACTCAGCGTGCAAATTAATGCACGTTCATGCGCCTACTGCCCCACCCCAACTCCTCCCAGAATTACGCTTCTTTGAATATGCAAATCAGTATAAATAGCCCCTTACCTTCAGCGCTTCAGCAAGAGAATGGCGAAGGCACGTGAAAAAACAAAAAAAAAAAACTTCTGAGAATGTGAAATGGAGATCCTGCTAGCTGAAATAGAGGCCAGGAAAAATGTTTTATTTGGCAAGTTAGGAAGTGGCATTAGCAACAAAAGGAAATTGATGGAGTGGCATAGCATGGCGGACGCAGTCAAGAGTGCTGGAGCAGAAAATCGTACTGTGACCAAATTAAAAAAGAAGTGAAAAGGAGAGTCGCAACTCATCGTCTGCATGTTAGCTCCACTGGAGGAGGTACTGAACTCCCGGAGCACACACCGTTTGAGCAGTGAGTTGCAGCAATTATTGGCGACACACTCATTGTCGGCATTTTACCTGCGGGTGAGGGAGATTCTGACATCACTGCAGGTGCCGGTGAGTTTTTATTTCTTTTTTGTGATTACCATGATCCATACTCGTGTAAATAATTTGCATGAGTAATAAGACAAACAATCCGGTATTAATTACTGTTTATATACTTCTAGACAATAGTACAAAAGCTGACCCAAATGAGGAGGACATGGTTCCAGGCGATGATGGTGCTGCTTCTGTGCCGACCACATCTTCGGGAGCTGGCTGCTCACACACCCCTGCCTCGGAAACTGGTGGGCGATCATCTGGCCGTGTGCTGACTGATGCAGTCCTAGAATCTCAAAATGCATTGGTGAATGCGGTGAGAGATGTGGCCAATGAACTAAGAAATATCAAGGCCGCATTGTATAACATTAGCAAAAAATTAACTGATTTGGTGAAAAAATAAATGATGCATCTGCTTACCTGTTTTTACATTCTGTTAATTACATTCATTCGACATTGTAATGCTGTCCGGTGTGGCTGATCATTTGGTGGTCCAGGGTCAGGTTCATCATACCGCATCTCTTCAGGTACGGGCAAGTTACGAATGAGTGCAATATTATGTAGAATGCTACATGCTTGCACGATGTGACACACTTTCTGTGGACTATAGAGCAGCACTCCACCAGTCTTATCCAGGCAGCGCCAACGGCCCTTAAGCTGCCCTATAGTACGTTCTACCACCCCCCTGAGCCTGAGAGTGGAGGTCAGTATAACGTCGCTCTTGTTCAGTCAGTGGGTTGGCGAGAGGGGTGAGGAGGCACGTCTTCAGCGGGTACCCATTGTCACCTGAATAATCGTGTTATATGGTTACATCATACAGATAATGTACAACTGTAACCAAAAAGGTAATAAATGTCTTATCTTACCGAGAAGCCAGCCATCACGCACAGCACCATTTTCAAGTTTGTTCCTCACACTACTATGTCTCAGGATGAATGAATCATGAGCTGAGCCAGGCCATCTCGCAACAACATTAGTGAGGCGCATTTTCGCATCACTTATGATTTGCACATTAATAGAGTGAAAATGCTTTCTATTCACATAAACAAATTCATTCTGTGACGGTGCCTTTTATAGCAATGTGTGTGCAGTCGACCGCTCCGATTACATTGGGAAAACTAGACATTGCTGCAAATTGCGCTTTGATGTTTGCCTCTTCAACCGTAGTGTACGGAAATCTTATATATCTGCTTGACAAGCGGATAATACCATCCCATATAGCGGGCATGGCACGACTCAGTGATGACTGAGAAATACCGGATTAGTCAGCCAGTTCACTCTGAAAAGCTCCTGTGGCTAAAAACCCGAGAGTGGACAAAACTTGCAAAGGAACAGGTACAGCACAATTCCTCAAAGTCTGCCTTTTTAAAGCCAGCGCCAGTTCAGCACACAGCTCCAAGAGGATCGCTCTTGGAAATCTAAACCGACTTAGAAGCCAGTCATCATCATGTGCCAAGAAATCAGTATGATCTCGGAATACGTGTTGTCTTCTAATCCTTCCATTTGCGAGGTCCTCTAGCAATACTAAAGCAGCCATGCCTGTGGAATAGTTTGGCCATTCTGTGCACCATTATATTGTTACAGGTTGATTACAATCAGGTGCCTTAAATTTATGAACGATATGTGGTTAATTTCAGTATATTTGATAAAGCCGCCGTCGTGGATGTGGATCTAAGAAAGGGTAACCACACAGGAATAGTTGCACTGCTTTGACGCTGGGTGCCGCCAGTCTGCAAAACCGAGCGTAGAACTTGTGTACGACAGGGTATGAGGTACCGTAGAAAAGTTCGTGGCTTTACGCCAAGTGTAGGTTTTATACATCACGATTTGAACATGGAAACATTCTTACGCAACATTTCTGTGCGTACGCACCATTTATACATGAGGCCCCTGGTCTTGATAAGCAGGTTTAGAAAATGAATGAATGGATATCTTAATTAAAGAAATTGCACCACAGAATGCATGTGCTGCAAACAAAAGCACATCATCTTGTTCTTTTGAACTAGCATCTTGCAGAACAGCCACTTTTCATGAGACATATGAACTTAGGTGCAGTGTGTGTAGTGCTAAAATGGCAGTTTCAAAATGTAGCTGGATTATGGTAATTGCATGCTACCACTCTGCCACAGACCAGCACTGCAGCTCTACATAGTTATACTCCACCCAAAAATACATTTGTTATATGTTACATACCCTTTGTAGTTTGTAGTGATGACTTAGAAAAATTTTTAACTCCTATTTTCATGCCGAATGGAAAGGACAAAATATGATATAATAGAACCCAATTTCGACAGTGGCAGACAATATGAAAAAGGTTCTAGGAATAAAGAAAGAGAATCTCACATTACTCATGTCGCATGATCTCTCTGTCAGTTATCCACTTGTGTACTCAAAATGTGCAAAACACATGCATTGTTTGTTTAAATATTTTTAAACACATTCTTCTGTAAATTCAGTACACAACATAAATAGGAAATGTATTCCTATAATAAAGCCCTTCTGGCAGGACTCTTGACCAATGAATCAATGTTGGATCTTCAATTCAAAAGTGCAATATTATGTGAATGTATTACTTGTTTATGATGTTTGCTGACATTTAAAAATTAAACAAAACCTTAAAAAAATGTTTTTTTTTTCTTGCCATCACTGCAAACTACAATGGGGCAAGTAACATATAAGAAAATGTCATTTTTGGGTGGAGTATTACTTTAACAGCACAGAAGTCTGGAAGTCAGAAGCACGTCATTTTGAGGGTATAGCGGTGTTCCCTTGTATCATGAACACTGTCAGTATCACTCTACCAGCAAATTTCCATTATTTTCTGCTTTCTGTCACACTCTCAGGGATTACTGAACCTAAAACATGCTCTATCAGTTGAGGGAGGTCATGAGGTATAGAGCATGAGGTATAGAGCATGAATGGACCCTGTTGAAGACTTCAGTAGTGGAATCAGCTACTATAAAAGCTGAAAACTTGTCTTTGTTCTTTTATAACATCACATCTAGGGGTTCACGGTGAGGATCAAGAGGCTTGTCCTTCATTGTCAACAGGAGGGTCTGCTGTCCTGGTCAGAAGAAACAAGCAAGTCAAGGTGCCAAGCAGAATTATATTTGAGAAGACTCAAAGATCATATCTATTCTATTGCAATTGGAGGGGAGTCTTGATATCACCCCGGGATATTAAAAACAAGGTAGAGAATGCTATGACGAACTCCCAAACCTGGTGAACAAAAAATTATTTGAGGATACAGTGGTGAAAATATATGTATTACTTGAAAAAACTGCAGAAGGCAGGAGAGAATGCATCAGAAATAAATGTTTGTCCTGGGGCCAGGATACTGTATTGTGTCTGTCTTATCTAAGCATATTTAACGGGCTTGGGGGAAAACATATCTACAGGGTGAGCCAAAATGAAGCACCACATTTCTCAAGGTCATTGCGTGAGGTAGAGGCGGGCAAGCTGGCTGAGGTGGGGGTGCTTTGATAGGCGATCCGTTGTAGTTTTCAGTCGGCAACATACCTTGGTCCTGTCTGCACTGTGCTTTCGCTGTTGAAGCGTTCTTCAAAAACAACAAATCCATCATGACTACACAATGCACTTCAGCATTTTTCCTAACGGTGACGCCCCAAATAGGAAAACAATTCTTCAGTGGGTGGCTAAATTTAGACAGACGGATGCAACATTGAACAGAAAATCTCCAGGCTATCTTCTGACTGTATGGACGCCTGTAAACATTCAAACTGTAGGGCATCAATTTTGCAGTCTCCTAGACCAGGGGTCGCCAACTCCGGACCACTGTGGCTGCAGGTTTTCATTCTAACCCTTTTCTCAATGAGTGACGTATTTTTGTTGCAAATTAATTTCTTTTGAACTAATTTTTAATTGACTTGCTCTTGAAGACTAAGATCTCTTGTTTCTTTTTCCTTAATTAGCAGCCAAACAATAATGAGATACAAAATGAGCCAAAACAACTGGTGTCCATCATACAATATCTGAAAATAAAGATTGATGAAGGTCTCAGGAATGTTGGTCTGCTCAGGTCCACAAAACATTTTAACAGAGCTCTTCTGAAATTGTTGATTTTCTCTTTCTAAATGTCTGCTAATGCACCACGAGAGCAGCAACAAGCCACGGAATTAAAGAACTGGTTTAATTAATGACAAGAATTGGCACCTCATTAAGCAGATGGTTGGACCTTAATTTCCATCCATACAAAATTATGGTAGTGCATGAACTCACTGAGAGAGAGAGAGACTGGAAGAGCCATAGAGAGTTGTGCATGAACATTCTGCAAACCATTCATCGAGATGCCAACGCCATGTGCATCAATGAGGCACATTTCCATTTGAATGGTTGCGTAAATAAGTAAAACTTTCGCTATTGCGCTGAAACCAACCCTTGTGAATTTCAGCAGAGACCTCTGCACAGTAAGCGTGTTACAGTTTGGAGCACCGTTGCAGAATTTGGCATTGTAGGCCCTTACTTTGTTGAGGAAGGGGGAGCAACAGTCACTGTCACATCAGAACTTTACATTAAAATGCTAGAGAACTTTTTGCGGCTCCAACTGGAAGAAATGGATGTGGTGGATGGCTGCTTTCAACAGGATGGAGCAACAGCTCATACGATGCGGAGATCCATGCAAATTTTGCAGGAGATGTTTCTGGGGAAGCTGATCTCCCTGCATGGTGATGTTGGGTGGCCTTCACATTCACTTGATCTTGCTCCATGCAATTTCGTTTTGTGAGGTATCTTAAGTCAAAGGTATGCACACACCGACCTCAAAACCTTGAACCCCTCAAGGACGCTATTCGCCATGAAATCACTACTATCCCCCTTGAAATGGCCACACAAGTCATGCGAATGTTCAGAAATTGTCTCGGAGAGTATCACTAATGATGGACACCACCTTGAAGATATCATTTTTAAAACACAGTGAAAAAAATCTATTTTGTATACCCTTTCTTGTGTGATAATGAAATCTATTTTACCTTGCAGTGTTTTTATACAACAAACATTTGAAATGTGGTACTTCTTTTTGGCTCACCCTGCATTTACTGAAACAATAAGAAATGTAATTTCAGTGCTGAGTTTTCCTACTTATTCATTAAAAGTTGAAGATACTACATTATTTGGAAACCCTACTATCTGAAGACAGAATCCACTTCGAAAAGTCCCAGAATTTGAATTGCTTCGTGTATTGCTGTCTGTGAATAACACAATACGTAAATAACTTGACTGTGAAGCAAGATTGGCACCCAGACAAATTAGGCAAGGATCACTGGATTTTCATTGTGAGGGCCCCGGTAATATGTGATTACAATACAAATCAAATATTTTTGATTCATAACAAATATGTCTGAGAATGCATAAGTAACAAATTACAGCAAACAGAACTTCATCTTAGACAACCCAGCACTACAGAATTGCAGAGCAACAAGCCAAGTTGAATTCATCAGACATGCTAGTTTTTGCTTTTCATTTGATTTTTCAGTATTTGCTGTAAATTCATTTTTAATTTTATTTCCCCTATTGTATAAGGTCCTAACTGGCACAAACCATACCAAATACTTTCTGTGCTTTCTCTGGCTGTATTTTTGATGTTATTGAACAAAACCTGACCATTGATGTTCTGATAGTGAAGAAATTGTTGCAGCGAGAAACTCTCCATGGGTTCACACTAGTCAACATATACCTTGTGATATGTTCAGAAGATTAAGGGTTTCTGCTGATGCAGTTATGTTCTATGTGTGAAAGCAGAGTATGTTTGCATACATCTTTTCTTTAATAAATTGTGAATTTCCCATTGGGATTAATAAAGTATCTATCTATCTATCTATCTATCTATCTATCTATCTATCTATCTATCTATCTATCTATCTATCTATCTATCTATCTATCTATCTATCTATCTATCTATCTATCTATCTATCTATCTATCTAAAGCAAAAATGAGTCTCTGCCAATGGCACATTTTGCCTACCCCTGTGTTTGATTTTCAGAGACAGGTTTTCAGTGTTCTCAGACTTGGAATACTGTTTAGAGCTCTTCCTGATGTTTATATCATTATTATTGCTATTATTATTATGAGTGTGATCTCCAATATGTTCTGAAACAGTCAATGTGCTACAGATGAATAATCGTACCTTCATATCTGTGGTCGTATTGTTCTTTTCAGTTAAAGAGAAAGCAGATGGTTCAAGTAATAGGCAATTTATAAAGCCACAACTATGGTTATGCCCCCCATTACTGCTGGAGTATTTATAACTTCATGGTCTCAATTTATTTCTCAAGAGCACTACTTCACTCAGTGAGTCATCCATTTCTGGCCATTGGCGGTGTGTTTTTCATAACTGGTCAAATTTGAATTTTTGCCTAATATCCAGTTATTGTCTGTGTGAAGTTTGGACATTCTCCCAGGGCATGCCTGGGGTTTTCTTCAGGTACTTTTATTTCTTCTCAAATCCACAAAGATTTTCTTGTTAAGTTAATAAGATATATTATGTGTGTGCATGTGAATAGACCACATGGCACCATACTCAACTTCATTCAGCCTTGTCTCTTATGCAGAAGCTGCCAGGATAGGCTTTGCCCTAATGAAGGGAATTTGACAATTTCATTTTAAGGTATAGTGTTTATGTCATGTTATTGAATGGTATGTTGTTAGTTAATAAATAGCAGTTTTATAGACTTCCTCAAATATGTAAGATTATTTCACCTTTTTAACATAATGGTCCTGCTGAAAGAGCTGTGTTACAGACACAATTCTTCAAGACTATAGAGAGCTCAACATCACTCAAAGAGTAGTTATTTAAAGATGAACAATCATTAGATTACAAATTACATCGTATCAGGTTCAGAGTACTGAAATAGTTCCCGCATATTCGTATCTGTGTATATTCACCAAAAGAAGCCAACATATAAATAAAAATCCTACAAAAACTGTTGCCACCATTCAACCTCAGTCCCCAAAGTATGGCCCTGCATATTCAGTCTTTTCTTTACAAGCTAAACTTTTGCTGAAGGCTAAAATCATACCGCAATAAAATTAAAATAACACATAAACAAAAGTTTTTCTTTCTGAGAAAAATGAACAATGTCCCAGTTGTTTACCTTAGTCACAGTGGAAATAAATAAATGAATAATTAATTATAAAGAATTATAAAATATCATCATAAGATACAAAGGATTTACCAACTTTTTCTTTATATTCAAAAGATTTTTTTCATTTGGAGGACTGGGCATTTTGCTGTTATTAGATGATCCAACACTATGTTTTATGTTCTGGACATCTTTTTTTATCATTGTAATGTTTAAATCTTCCTTTATGTGTTTTTTTGATGTCCCAGATTTCACAAAATGTTTTGAGACTTGAGATGGTTTTATTATTTAAATGTCTCAAGTGTTTACTTTGGATGACTGTTGACTTGAATTTTGTTTGTTTACTGTTTTTTGTGTTTTTGATCATGGCTTTTGGTACTTCAAATATGTTTTTGCTCAACCCATTCATTTCATTATTTGCAAAATGTAAAACCTTTTGACTATACTTGTGGGACGGCATGGTGGCACAGTGGTAGTGCTGCTGCCTTGTAGTAAGGAGCCCAGGAGCTGCATGGAGTTTACATGTTCTCCCCATATCTATGTGGGTATCTTCTGGGTGCTCCAGATTCCTCAAGACATGCAAGTTAGGTAGAGTGGTGATACTAAATTGGCCCTAGTGTGTGGTTCGGGTTTGTGTGAATGTGTGTGTTTGCCCTATGATGGACTGGCACCCTGTCCTGGGTTTGTTCCTGCTTTGCACCCTGTTCTTGTTGGGATAAACTCCAGCACTGAAATTGGCTGACTGACTATATTTGCATTTAATCACCGATCCTTGATTATTGATCAAGTTTCAGTTAAATTTATTTTTGTATAGTCCTCTTCACTAAATGCAGATGTTAGGGAGTACTGTATTACATTCAAAAGCTGAACAAAATTACAAACTTTACAACATACAAAGTAGATATTGCACATGTAAAGATACAGACAAGCAATAAAACAAAGTAGTTACAAACTGAATGATGTGAAGGGATCCTAACAATATACGTCCATTGACATTATTGTTGAGATGTGACCATTTTCACATGCAGTTTTTTTCTTTACACTAACATACACATATTTCAGCACAGTATCACCAGAAAAATCTGGCACTGTCAGCAGACATAAGATGGGAAATGACCCCAAACTAGAAGCTACACAAACACTGGGGATACTCACTTGCACACATACTTTCAGTCACTCATTCTGGGTGACTGTAGAAATAATCAACTTAACGGCATGTTTTAGGCAATTGGTGGTAACAGAAATTCTGGAAGGAAACCTTACACAAAAGGCATCACAGGAAAAAATCAAAGTAGGGCTCACTTGAGGTCCATGACACACATGATCTTGATACCTGTAATACTTAAACTGCAGGTCATTGTTACAGCTGAAGGGCCATGTTGTTTTAAATATTACTATGCATTTTTAATTATAATAAATGGCAATATTTTCAATGAATTAGTACTGCTTTTAGTCTTCAACAAGCATGATAATGCTTATGAAATGTGAATAGATTGTATACATTTTCCAGCATCACTCTTTATTATATTGAATTCATTTTCACGATCTTTCTTGAAAATGAAACAATAACGTGCTTGTGCTATGCTATGCAATCAAGCATCACAGAAAGATGTAGACTAGTGTTATGGCTGATGAGCTGTTTCATGTCAAACACTGTGATTTGTTCCCTTGCTTCTTATCTAATCAAGAAGAGAGCTTACATAAAACTTATTTAAAAAATAAACTGTGTTAAAATTAAGCTATTAAGAAAGTAACTGCTGTAGAAGAAAACTGGCAGCCATTTTGAGAAGTAGGTTTACATTTAGGCCATTCCAGGTCACAATGTGCTCAGCTACTGTAGGTGTTCTTCTCTTTCTTAGAGTGCAGTAGAAGCTTACGGAGGGCAGTAGATTGAGAGAAGACATGACAAGAGCTCACTTAAAAGTTGCTCTGGCTCATCAAAGTTTTCTTCAAGTCTAGTTAGTAGTTGTATATATTTTTTCATGTTTATATACAGTGTAGTACATCAAGACTGTATTTCAACGCTGAACAAACATATTTCAATTTAGAATGTACTACATTTAACATGTCACACAAAATCATTCTCCATACGTTCTGCATGAGACCTGCACAATTTCTCCATATGTGTAGACTTCTCCAGGAAGTCTTGTTCCCTGATGCATCCTGAAGAGGTGCATGTGAAGTTAAACGGCAAAAACAAATTTGCCAGCTATAATGTAATGTTCACTGCAAGGTATTGGCATCCCGTCTAGGGCCAACTTGTGACCAGTGTTGCCAAGATAGGCTCTAATTCCCTATGGCACTCTGTAATGGAAATACATGTTCAGAAAATGGACAAATGTGGATAAAAAGATAAATAGGTTCTTACCCACAAAAAAAAGAAAAAGCTTGACAAATGTATTCTAAAAAGTAAATCAGTGATGATGTAGTGTTTGCAAAATGGGAAACTGGAACAGATAAAATAGGACTGATAGAATGCTGCAAAAAAAAAAAAAAGATTGATCTGTGAGAAAGTGATTCCTAATGGTCCAGAGATGCAGTCCTACATCAATAACTTTTTTTCCATTTCTAATCTAAACTCGCATGTCAATATACTACAACAGAAAAGCTGGCAGGTTTGTTGTGCCAACTCACTTGACTGATAATCCATATGTAGTATTTAGGGTGGATTAGAAAGAGCACTTAGAGCACACACAGGCAGGTAGATTGTATTAGAAGTGGGGAAAAATACCTCAGGTGAGGAAATATCAACATGGAGTAAACAAGTCATTAGCTGGCACTGATAATTTGGTAAAGAGTTTTCACAGAAGACACACAGAAAAAGGCAACGTGGCATGCAGAAAGTAGGTGACATTTTCACAATTACTAGGGTGATAAAAGGAAAATCAGGAAAGAGACAGAGGGGGGAAAAACACCTAGCAAAAGTATTAAACATACATATAGACCTAAAATTTTGCATTCCATCTTTTTTTTCTCCTGGTGTTCTGCGTTGCCTAATAGTTTAATATGTATCCCAATAAAATAAAATGGGATGTTTTCACTCATGTTTTCTTTAAAAATAGTACACATCTTACAAATTCTGCTAGGAGTATGTAACAGAAGCACAACTGTGTGTGTAATAAATATGCATATATATATATATAATATATATCCACACTTAAGAGAATTGCCTTGTTACATTGTCTATCTTAATAGCTATATGATACTGTATATTTTGCTCATTTGCAAAGGAACACTTACTTTCAATATTGTTTATCTGATTTTTGTACAGAAGTTCTTATTAGGCTGGAAATAAAACATATAATTAGTCAGCTGGAAGCATTTTAGTACAACATCAACTTTACAAACTGGACAGACTGTATATACTGTATACTATGAATGAGTACATGTGTAATAAAATATTCACACATGGAATAAAATTTTGAGCAATATAAATCAATTGCCCTTGTGCAAAATATACAGAAAGGTTTCTGAGCTAATAAAGCTTCCTAAAAATACTCAAACTGGAACTGCTCAAACTTAAAAACCGGAAGCTGTTAAGTCTTTTTAGTGGTGAACTGCTTCTTTGTTTTCTGTATCTCTATACTCAATGAACTGATACTTTTATTTTGTAATTAGATGCTTTTCTTGTGTGTATCAATGAACGTGTATGTATTTTTGTTTGTGTACATATATATGTATATATGTATGTATGTGTATATATATATATATATATATATATATATATATATATATATATATATATATATATATATATATATATATATATATATATATATAATATGACAGAGAGAAATTAAAGTACTAAATAGAAGTTATTATTAAACCTATTTTAAATGAACTGTCCAAGTCTATCATTTATTACCATTGTGATTATTATTATATTGTTCACTGTACTCTGTATATGTGATAATCCTTCTGTTAGTACTTGTATCTCTACTATACTATTATCAATTTAACTTATAAAGGATCTTAACTGTTATTACTTTATTATTATTATATGATTATCATTTTATATTACAGAAATCCACACAATTAAGGCCAGCTTGTCTGTTTGATAAATAAAAGGTGGCATTTAAAATGCATTTCAGTTTAACCCATAGGTTTGCTCTACTTGAACGTTGTAAATGATGCTCAGTTCCGACATTTGGTCTTGCAAGCAACGGTCAGTGTGACTTACTTACACAATAACTTAAAAAGGCATAAACTCCGTAAACATCAGCATCGCGCAGCTTTTACTCTACTCGAATATGAGCAAGTAAAAAGTTGCATGAAGGCAAGTGGTAAACGCATCACACACCTGCTTAATTTTCTTAGCATTTCCCACAAAACCCTTCGTGTGCATTTTTAACCATCACCAAAGGTCGACACAAGGCTCCAAGGAAAGCTATAAATATGAAGGGTTTTGCCAGATGATTGATTTGTGGCTTTAATCGTGCAAGAAGGATCCGTGACCCTTGGCGATTTTATTACTCGGTTATCAGTAAGTCATAGTTAAACTGCCCAAAACCGCCGAGGAGCGACTACAGTGAGGCGCCAATCAGTCGGGAAAGCTGTAGAAAAAAAGGGAAAGAAACTTCTGGTCGAAACATTAAGCGCACTAAGTGCCCCAGCGCCGTAATAATTTGAAAAGTGGGATTATTGCTAAACTTTTTGGCAAATAGTGCCGTAACGTCGCCACTGAATGTAGACCTAGTTTATGATTAGTGTGCAGTTATCTGCCTGTTCATTTGAATTCACCAAAACAATCTAGCTATAGTACTCTGTCGACCTGAACAAAAACCAAAAAACTCGGTTCACTGTTCGCAGTTCAGAACTGAAAAGGGACAGCTCCTGCAAGGGTCCTTGTGGAAAATTGAACGGGAACACTTGTTGCTCACCACTACATAATTCTTGGCTCGGATCACGCTTAATGTGGATATATCGAGATAAAATAAATCTTAGCGATTTAATTCAAAATTAATTACTTAAACTACTTTGTTGAACAATGCCAACATTAAGAGATTGTGGTTACAGTTCCCATAGTACGGATGGTGCTATGTAAGAATACGTTCCACTCTTTGCAACCGATTTGCATACCGAGATTGTACATTGGATGTGAACATGAAATTACCAGTATAATGCAAAATAGTTTCAGTAATGCAAATTGAAAATCATGGATTTAATATGATTTATGTACTCTGCAGTTTATGAAGAAACATACATAGAGCCTGCATATAGCGTCAATGCTTTTGTCATACCAGCCCTTAACCAGCAAGGTTGTGCCAAAGAAAACTTTACTTTGCAGGTTACATGTATTACAGGGTTTGTGTGCAAGTAATAATAATAATAATAATAATAATAATAATAATACATAATTCAGTATGTATTACACTGTCCAAATGTAAAGGATAGTTACGTTAGGACGATTGCTTCAACGATTGATTTAATGTAGAACAGCTGCGTTAAGTGTGTAATGAATTCACCAGCTTGCCTTATAAAATTCCATAGCGGTAAAGCTTTTTTTAAATTGAAATCCCCCGAAAGCAAACTGCAGTTTTATTTTTTATCCACAGGATGGCACTGTCAAGCTATGAAACACATCGTGTCTCTTTTATCAAATCTAACGGTACATAACTTGGGAAATATTGAAAAGAGTAAATTAGGTGCACGTTATTTTATGTATTTTAGAAGTAGAGATCAGTGTTACCTTCCAAAATATTGTGCAATTCCCTCCTTTATTTCATCGGGTATTTTTCAAAATACGTTATCTAATTAAAGCAAATTTATAGCGAATTTAGTCGCACGGAAATCACCGATACCAGTCAGGTTATATGGCTGTTTACACGTCTTTAGATTTTGCTGGTATTTCAGTGCACAAAGACAGAACAGATGCAGGGAAGCAATAAAGCAGCGCCATCGGATTAACACGGGGCTTATAGTATTTGAAATTTTCTGTAATTATGAGGCACAATTTATGGGGCAAATTATTTAATCGACTCACACTGATATATAGCGCCATTATTAGTGATGTTTTAACAAAGAAAATGTTTAATTCAGATGTGAAGTGAATGAAAACATTCAGCAGAGGTGAAATATTCCTGAGTAGATGGTATAATGGAGTGAGGTTTGCAGAAATGCAGAGTACCTCTACCCCGTAGTTTAAGTACTAAGTATTCTTGAAACATAAATTACAGATACACGGGGAAGAAATAGGTTTAAAAGAGTAGCCTTTTCAAGTAAGCAAGGTATTTTCTTTAAAGTTGAACATAATATTTTCTAATATCAACTCCAATGAGCGTATAAAGCTAGTATCGTTCAGGTGTTAAGCCACTTAAGAAGCTGGAAAACGTCTCCTTCGTTGGACCTCCAGTTATATTTCTCTGGAGCGATTCAGAAACATGTTTCAGTAAAAAAATCCATGTATGTTTAAAGTTTTTTTTTTTTATATATATACGTATAACCATGCATCAATTTATATCCTTATATTAGGCAGCTCTATTTCCAACATTTTCCGAGCGGCGACGTTTTGATTGGAAAATGCTTAACCTCATATTTTGAACATATTTTTTGGTATGTTCAGTTTAACCTTCTCACGGGCATGAAACGTCCTGGGTCCGCAAGGGACAGCTTTCTGCCAACTTGCACACTGGCAGGGAAACGATTTAGAAAAGTTAAACATGAAAGCAGACTAAGAGCATTTAATGATACAGTGACAGCGATTATTAAAAAGTACTTAAATCACAGAGAGACGCATATTTATGTTCGGCAACACTGAGTTGAGAAGATGTTGTCAAAGTTCGTAGAAAGTCGTGAACTTTGCTCATTCCGCTCAGTAGTAGCATTTGAGGATTAACTGGATAGCCGCGGTGCCGTTCTTTGTACTTTGTCGTTGATAACTCTCAGATGAGTGGGTTCAGCCCTGTCACTGGTGATACTTTCTCATAGCCGGATCCAAATCAATTGGAAATGTAATGAATCTGTTCCCAATCATCAGATTTGCAAACGGCACTAATTTCGCCGCACCTCTGGGAACTCTCCGTCTCTCTAAGCTGAAGGCAAGAAAATGACCTGTTAAGGCTTAGAAGTACATATTTTTCATTGCTGCGTCTTGTATTATGCAATAAATGCAGCTGTTTGGCGATTCAGGAAGAACTGCACGAGAATCCGGTCGCTGGTTTTCCCCTGTATGTCGAATGTTTAGTCTGATTTCTCCTAATGGAATAGAATTCACTTATCTCGAATTTGTCGGCTGACAATTTTACTTGTTCCAATTTTGGTGTAATTGCGGTGCAGATCGGCAACAATTTCTAAAGTGAGCAATTTTTCTAAAGTTCTTTAAATAATTCTGAAGTGGTTATTACTTCAAATATTTTCAGTGCAAATTATTTATTTTTTTAACCGTAAGATGCATTCGGATTTTAGTATGAGGAAGGCTCTGTGAAATGTTGATACCTAACGGATCTAATCGAATAAAGTTTGCTCTGTTTACTTTCCAGAATCATTTAATGTGTCCGTGGTTAATCGTGCAGAGTTTACGAATAACATTACAACTGTACGCGATACAAAATGTGTTTGCTTACTGAATGTAAATTCTCTTTAACCTGGATTTAAACGCGCTCAAGTGTTATGTCACCAAAACATATATTAAAAAATATATTTTTTTATTTCAAGATATAGTGTAGATGGGAATATACTGCTTTTACCGATTCAAAGAGGAAAAATAAAAGTTCACACTTTGATGAATTAATCGATGCAACAAGAAAAGAATGTAAACTTTCGGAAGTCTACTTTGTAAATCTGCTGATTTATGCACCTTTTGGCGTATACTGCAGAGACCAGGGGCTACAATACTGTACGCCGCCGTGTTTTTCATTCATTATACCAGTTTTAGTAGGTAGATAAAAAGGAACAACCATTTATTTATTTATTTGGTCAATAATTTACTCCCATATAATAAGCATAACATTACAACAGTTAAGGTTAATTAGAGTGCGATATTACTAGCCATACAAACTGTAAACCACCGCATTCATCACACATTGGTCTACTTTAAAGGAATTCCTGCGAACAGGACTTGGATTAAGGGTTAAGTAGGTTAAAATGGATGGTTAATAGAGCAGAATATAAAAAAAAGAAAAAGAAGAAAAGAACGCTTTAATCACTGAGATGGCTTTTTAGTTTTCAGTCTTTTTGTTTTCACGTGCCCTGGGAGCACAGAAAGAGCTTAAACATATAGCGCTCTTCCTTGAAGTGTGGTCACATTTCTGATTCGTCGTGGGGTGTCTTTAATCAAGCTTTTTACATGGGCTGTGTTAAAATTACTTCTTTGTATTTTACATGCGACTTCCTGAATATATTCTCATACAGTATATGTACGTTATGTTATTTCAATTAATGATTAAACAAATGAGCATTTTCTTCACAACTGTTATATAATTAATACTTCATTGTTTTCGTTGTATTGAGAAACAATAGAACTGTAATGGGGTAGAATATTATATTTAGGCCCAATGTCTGCACTCAATAAGTCACGATTTAACTGTTACAAAAGGATTATTTAAAGATATATTCCAGTTTTGTTCTTAGGTGCTGAGAATTATTTAAAAAAAAAAAGGTATGCAGTATGCTTGTACCCAGCCATTACTTGATAAACATTTACACATCATACCATAAGAATGCATGAAAAGTATATATAACAAAACTTTCATTATTTGATTTGTGAAAGGAATCATTTAAACTCTGCAAATGTTTTTTCCCCTCCTTCTCTGTTTTAAATAAAGTGGAAAAATAAAATTCTTGTAAAGTTGTGTCAACAATATAAACCCGTGTCTTCTCAGTTTGATAGCAATTTTGGAATCAGATTAATGGAAATCTTTAATAACATGGCTCCTCTCATCTTTAGTTTTAGTTTGACAATTTCGTGGGTTAATATGCCTCCGATAGTCTCTTACACAGTTACTTTACCAGTAAAGGTAAGATCATGACAGAACCCTCAGGTATATGAAGATGAAAAAATGCTGAATTCTAGGACAAAATGCCATTTTCACTCTTAAATAAAAGCCTCAAGTAAGCCCCGGTACCTCTATCCATCTTTTCTTTTCTTTTTTGAATAGGATCAAACTTTTCTTTTTTTTCACCAACTGCTGATGCACACCAATACAGCCCTCCACTCAATGCACAACGATACAGCCCTTCACATACTCCATACATTACTACAATCTCACTACCTTTGGCTGACCAGAGTGGATGTCAGTTAGGTTATGCTTGGAAAGCACATCAAAAATAACATAAAACAAAATTAAAAACATTTGAATCCAAACATGGAAATCATATTCTAAAGATACCAAAATGATTTCAAATACCTATAGGTCCTGACAAGACTAATGTGCATTTTAAATTATGTTTCATGAAAGATTATGAACACAGTTACAGATGAGTTAAGGACACACTGTGAAAGTTCTGATGATGTGCAGTTTGATGGCACCAGTGGTACGTGTTGTATCTTCCTGAAAAGCTGAAAAACAAACACTACATTTTAAAAATATAGAGTACCTTTAATGGAGTGCAAAATATTCATTTTGTGTCATCAGTCTCAAATGTTATCTCAAAAAAGTCACCGCCACACTACATTTGATGTGAAAAATTACCTTGAAGGACCTAGAATAACCAATGAAATCACGTTATGGCCCTTATCTGTATTACAAAGCTGAAAGGGACAGGCTATCCTAAGGGCATTAGTAACAAAATAGGAATAAAACTTGGAAAGCAGGCCACACTCAGTAGGTCAGTTTAGCTTCACCAGTTAACCCATCTCTCATGTCTTTGGGATAAAGGTCGAGTCAAAATGCTGTAGGGACAGTTAGACATTAAACATCCTTAAGATAACTAAGGTAAGACAACTGACATGAACTCTTTTAAAATACAGTTTAATTACAGTAATAAAAGTATCATGCACCGTGTGGAAGTAGTAGTTGTAGTAGTATTGTCACATGTACAGATTATTGTGAAATTGTCAATTGCATGTTCAACCAACATGAACAGCATTCTCCAGCACCATGATAAAGTTCATTTTTTTGAAAAAAAAAATGCACATCTTATATAATGTTCAGTTATTCTTGCAGTTCATGTAGCCTAACTTGTACTGTAATACTGAGTCAATCTTATGAGCATAGTGCACTGTACCAACCAGGCCACCTGTACCCTCAGCAACCTCTCCCAGCCCTACCAGAGAAACCCTAACAGGCCAGTGAAGAAACACAGTGTCTCTGGTGTGTTCCAGGTCAACTCACAACGTACGCTATTGGACTGTTCCCTGTAATCATTACAAGGGCTGTCTCTAAGGGGTATCCCAGTCACAAACCCAAACCACTCCATTTGGAAACAGATGTTCACTTAGAAGTCCTCCCTCACTGCCCATTTCCCCACTCCACTACAGACAATGAGCCTGGCAACACTGTACAAGAAAACAACCTTCTCTGGAGTAATACAACTTCAATATCTTGTGTGTTGGTTTTGCGAACCCAGTGTTATATAAAGTACCAAAGGCCATACTTTAGTAAAAGTGGAGATACCTTTCTGAAAAGTTTCAAGTAAAAGTAAAATTTGCACATGAGCAAACTACTCAAGAATGAGTTTTAAAATATCTGTCATTCGTTGTACATTAAGTATAATAAAGTAAATGTAGAATCTCTCACCATTTCATATCCATCTATTTTCAAAACTCACTTATTCAGAGCAGGGTCGCGCAAAAGTTGTAGCCTATCATAAGCATTGGGCTCAAAGGAGGAACAGTACAGGACAGGATGCCAGCCCATTTTAAAGTGTATACACATTCACACCCCCACATACTGTACTTCTGGGATCAGTTTAGCATCATCAATTCACCAAACGTGCATTTCTTTGGACTATGGGAGTCCACGTTCTCATGAGGTGAACAGGCAAATTCTATGCAAGGAGCACCTAGTACTTGACCTCTAGTCTCCTTGTTATAAGGTAGCAGCACTACCACTGTGCTGTCCTCCATTTTTTATGCAGTCAAAAACAAGGTTCTTATAAACTTAAAATAATTTAGATTATCATCTTTTTTTCATCTTATTTTTACTATAGTCACTAAAGTATAAGCCAAATAACTGCATCATGAAGCAGTGACATTCAGTGCAAAAGGACATTTTAATGATTACCTTAATTCAGTGGAGTAGATGCTAACAGGAGAGGCATACAGGCTTTCCCCCTTTAAGAAGGAGCTAATCCGTTCTTGTAGACCCCTTTAAAAAGTAAATTTTTGCAATGCAAACACCTAATTACAGTTTATTTAAATGAAAATCATTTTTAAGCGTTCCCTGGCCACAACAATAATTACCATATTTGTTCAAATAATTCCAACCTACATGAAAATTGAAAGAATTAGTTTAGAAATCACAATAGTCAACATTTTACCTAGATTTTATCACTTCTAATTTCACATTCAATGTCCATGGTTTTCTAACCAGTTCATGGGCTGTTTTGTAGCCATGATACCCAGGATAATATGAGAATATATGTAAATAACACACCCGAAAAGGTGTGTGAAGCACAGCATATACTGTAAATGCACAAGTGCATCTGATTGCAGCCTGTGGATCACCCCCATCCTGTTCTGCAGTAAGACTATTGTTGTCTGAACAGAGCAGCATCATCTGCAGAAAGAAATGAGACTGGGATTGCACGTCTCCAGTACATCAAGCTCCACCCTGTTCAGCATGTTGTTGTGAGGACAGCGTATGATCATGTCGGCATTAGCTATGGAAATACCTGAGACTGAAGTTGCGCATCACCAATGTCAATCCCCACCCTATTCTGCAGACTATGATGAAGTGCCCTTGGACCGACTGTATATATGATCAGGTGTTAGCACCAACAGCTCTCATTTGAAAATCATCCCAGATTCTTTGCATATACAAATTTTCCTAAAGTGGGACTTAAGCCTGTATTTTAGATAATTCACTAGGTAAAACAGCCATTTGTATTTGAAAATGCTGTAAAGAAAAAAAATAGACTGAAAATTGCCTACTTAAGTATGGTAAAAATATTCTTAAAACATACTCAAGTAGAGTACCAAAGTAATTCTGCTTTGATACTATATAACACTGCATGCACTCCTCTCAATATGAAAAAAGTGTTCTTGGTCATGGGTTTCAATGTTGGCGTTTGAAGTTGTCCTTGGTGTGCAATGTCTAATATAGGTGTATGAACACAAAAATTAAGAACAAGTGTGTTAGCTGAGGATTTACAGCAGGGGTGTTAGATGTCCCGATTTGAGCAGAATTGTCCTGAGTTCAACAGACAAACTCAGAGTCCTGCATTGCCTGTGAAAATCCTGATTCAATTAAAATTGTATGTAGAATAAAAATCTTAATTCAATTTTTATATTGAATATCTAGTTAAACAGGCTCGCTAAATTTTTGTAGACAGCCTGGTGTACCACCTTTTTATGAATAAAATTTGTAAATGTCAGCTGAATCTGAGCATTTTCTTGTACATCGTGTGCTCCTGTTGTCATATATTTCTTGTAGATTATATATGTTTATTTATCTATAATTATAATTTAATTAAATTATCTATTTTTTGTCGTCTTTAGCTCCTTAACATCTTTCTTTTTTTGGTTGCTCGATATGGTGGCTGTTCCTATTTGATTTTCTAGAAATGTGGCATCCCTGGTTTACATGTACATTTTCATTTAGTAAGAAGTCGCTCAATCACCATCAAAGGCACTTTACAAATTATACAGAAGCTCAATTTAAAATGTGAACAAAAGATGTGAGATTAAGCGTGCACATTTTGATAAGCCCACAAAAGTAAACCTGGTCTAAAAGTAAATGAGAATTAGTTAACAATATGAAATGACAATACAGTAGATTCAGAATCAAGGTAGTAGGTACAGAAGATTGAGATGAGAATATTAATTTACAGTTATAGGTACTTAAAATCTGCGGTGGGTTGGCACCTTGCCCGGGATTGGTTCCTGCCTTGTGCCCTGTGTTGGCTGGGATTGGCTCCAGCAGACCCCCGTGACCCTGTGTTTGGATTCAGCGGGTTGGAAAATGGATGGATGGGTATTTAAAATTCAAAAGAGGAAATATGAGTCACATAAAAAGTGTTTGTTTGTTTTGTGTTCAGATTTAAGAAATTAGCAGATATTGGTTGATATTATTTAGGCAGGAGTGACTTTCATACCGAACTGGGTATCATTCACACATTAGTGGAAAATAATCTTGTGTTCAACACTATCAAAATAGCAGTGGGGTTGTAGAGTTCTAGTGCAGAGGGTAATCCAAATAAAAAGAAAGTTTAAATTGAACCAGACTGAAGGGACAGATAGTGGTACTGCCTTTAACTGAATCCAAGATTACGTATCCATGTAACAGTAGCAGTAATTGCTCTTTCCTTGGAAATATATAGCCTGATTAAAATTTGTGAGTATTATTCCATTCACATGAACTATGTTTTTTTTTAACATATTTAAGAGATTATAATACATAAATTAACACACCGTTCAGTCAGATATAGCCACCAAAGTAATACAGTCATTGATATATGATGGGAAGGGCCCAATGTGAGTCCTCATATTAAAAGAGCAGTGAAAATGAAGCAAAGACCTGGCAAACTATTTTATTATAATATTAAAGAATCCTTGCCAAATCTAAAAAAATAATTTTACTGTTCTTTGGAGGGATCATTTTTTCAAGTTTATAATAATATGACAGCACTTTCCTATTACATTTTGAGAGGTGGGTTAGGATTCTTATAAATTATGCAAGATAACTGTTTGTGCAGACAATGTAGTATAAGCTATCACAGTAGATCTTCTCGATTGTTTCCCATAATTTTATCCCATCAGGTCTTACTCCAGATATTGCTTCTAAAGGGAGGAAGTGATTTTAGATTTAAAGATGGGTAAAAATGTTAAGCCAAAATGATTTAAAAAAGAGAGTAATGCCACAGCATAACACTTAGTGAGGCGGACACCTGCTGACAGCTTTCGCAATTTGGATCATGTACTATACATTTTAGATAATTTTAAATGAGATATGTGCAAAATGTTTTAGCTGAATTATAGATAGATAGATAGATAGATAGATAGATAGATAGATAGATAGATAGATAGATAGATAGATAGATAGATAGATAGATAGATAGATAGATAGATAGATAGATACTTTATTAATCCCTTATAGTTAATTATGTTATGTTTTGCATCTTTTGAGGAAGAATATATTTATTAAATACAAGAGTTCCACTCCTTATCTAATATTCTAATGGAAAAAACATTTTTATATAATCCTCTGAAGTCATTTAGGTATAAATTCATAAAAATCTACTGATTAAAATATACAAATACTACTAGTCTTAATCCAAATTAGCCAGTATTGCCTCATGAATAAAGATTGGTAGACAGTAAGTAAAATTGGAATATTATTTTTCATACAATGTATAACTTGTAATATAGGAAAAATAATGTGTTACTGGGATATTACATTTATGAAATTGCAATTCAAAAACAATATGGACATTATCTGCATTGAAATCTTTGAAGGACTGGATACCTAGTGACTTTCATAAGCTTAATACTGAGTAAGTTAGAAAAGGTGGGAATATATTGGTTACTAGCTGAAATGAAATACCCAGCGATGGCCGGGAGGAAAATAAAGTTTTTTTTAATTGTTTGAGAAAAAATAATAAAAAAAAAAAACACATCTTTAAAAACAAAAATAAATTAACAAACAATGAAGACTCATTAATGTGCTTGTCTTGCGGTCTTGTATGTATGTTATCATCCAGTTGACGCTCGGAACCAGACAACTCTAATTTCAAAAGCAACAGGGGCACGGTGGTGCTCAAACATAAAGAATGCTGGCAGTCACCTCCAGTTCGCCCCCTGGTGGTCGTTCCGAGAGTCAACTGGGTGATAACATGCAGACAAGACCGCAAGATCACCCCCCCACCATACCCAGAAGGGGATGGGTTAGGGTTGATTTCACCCTACAGTATCTTTAGTCGACCAGTTAGAAACGTATACCAAGTTTCATGAAAATCGCTCCAGCCATCCGGAAGTGATGCTGAAAGATACATACATACACACACACATACACTGACTTTTATATATTTGGTTATTATACATGGATGCAGCTGGTTATAGCCCCCTTACCTTAAAATATGTTCTGTAATGGTACCATATCTTAAGTGAATGGTGGTCCCTGGGATTGCCAGTAAATTGACTGTAATTAGACTTAAAAGGAGCACATAGCAGGGTATACAGAGAGGATATTGAGCACAACTTCATTTTCCTGGTTAGCCAAGGTGTTGTTATTTAATTGATGATTGATGATTTCTGTACCTTTCCAAAGTCTCTTTGTACAAATATTTTCAACCCCAGCAATACAGCAAAATTTTAGCTAGCACACTACCACACCTTCTTATTTAGGTCTCTGTAAAGTGTTTTCAATGTTTGGTCATTTTGCAAACTGATAACATTACAACTCAGTCTAAATTTCTGAAAAAAATGTTAATATATATTAGGAGAGTTGGAAAAGCATATAGGATCTATTCTTTATAACAGTGCTAATTCTCCCACTTAGAGTGAGACCGGGTGATGACCATCTATTAACATCTCGTTTTCTATTGAATTGCAAAAATTAAGTTTAAGAAGACATTTATGTTTTCTTTTAACAGTTACTCTTAAATATTTAAACCTTTGAGACACAGCAATCTATAATCAAGGGTGTGCAAGAAAATTCACTGGGAAGAGAATTCTCTTATTCAAATTGACATTAAACCCAGAGAACTGTTTTGTGATCAAATGTTTGTTGATTTTGAAAAGGTTGAGGAAAAATATAGTTAGTATCAATTGAAAGCAAAAAGCACAGAAAGATGACAGTCATAGCTCAAAGAAAAACTATTGCATTCATAATGGCCAGCGTAGAAGTATGCCAAACAACAAGAGGGTAAACATAACAGCTAAATCCAGTTGTTTTGTCTTTTTTTTTTGGCAAAAGTTATCATTCTTTATGATTTGTATCATGAGTCATTAGTTCCATATAAGGCGCACTTCATTTACAATAGGAGGGGACTGTTATTAGAAATACTGTAAATGTGGTGTGTCTTATTTACTTGTATTATACTGGAAATGTAGCAGCTTGCCATCCATCCAATCACATATTTTTCAAACATTTTCTAGATTGTTTGTAAGATGTTGTTACAGACATCGACTGATTCAGAACAGTTCTTCAGTAACCAAAGAACTTGCAACTGGTGTTGACTGAGATTAGCAATATACATCCTAAATAGAAGTGACAAAGTGGTAATTTTCCCATAGCCATCTAAGAGTAAAATCTGGGTGTGTTACTTATGTTTAGTTGGGACTCGACAACCTGTAAAATAAACTCAGATCTTTCAGATTTAGTATGGATGACGATCAGGGCCGGATTTATATGAAAAGAGGCCCTAGGCTATTCCACTTATGAGGCCCTTTCACCTTCCATTTTTAAGTTTGTAAGTTACATGAGAGATAATAAAATTTTGCTAACAATTTGAATGTAGGCCCCTCTTGATCTTGAGGCCCTAGGCTGAAGCCTAGTTAGCCTATAGGAAAATCCGGCCTTGATGACGATAATGAAATTGAGTTTAAAAGAGTATGACACCTTTTCATTAGCATAAAGACATATTTGTTGTTCAAGCTCATTCCCTATTATCCTCTTTAAATTGGATTGCATCTGAACATGAAAAGGTAGAAATAGTTTTCTTTGTTTAATATTGAGAGGTATTAGTTTTAATTTTTCTCATGATGTGTAGCTGAAACAAATTCTGGTATTGAATATAAGTGTCATGAACTTTCCATGATGGTTCAGGCTTAATAAACTATCATAAAGAAATTGCAGCTTGTTAATCAGTTATTCTCATATCATAAGAGTAAGAACTGTTACAGCCATACAATATATATTTATTTGTTCATTTGACCACTTTCTTTATACATAGCTGTGTACTCAGTTTCTAAGATTTATTCAGCTCATTACTCTCCACCAACCCTATTTGCTGTTCAAGCCTGGTAGTTAAGCTTTCTTTTGCTGTTTCATTGAATTCTCTTTTGACTTTCTTATCTCATTGCTTCTGCATTTGTTTCTTGCTCTTAGTGCTTGTTTTTGCAAATGAGGGTTCTGACCCTGGATTGTTTTGGACTATACTTATTTCTGAAATGTGTCTCTTTTCTATCACCTTCACAGACATTGTAGGGGCTGTGATTCTTCATGTGTCAGGAAAGGTCTTGATATCTGAAAGTTAAATTATGTACAGATGATAGTGTAAATCTCCCTGCTCTTGAGATAACTTCACTGGGTAACAAGCAATTTATTGCATAGATCCACCTCAAGACACAGCAACTTCATTCTCTGTTTCCACTTACAAGTTCTGTCCAGTCACACAACTGAAACATTTTAGGTAACTGATAAAACTAAAGAATTTCTCATCAAATATTAGGAAGTTAAAAGCAATTTTAAATGAATGTCCCTTAATATGTAAAAGTGCCTAGCTACTGTAAAATCATAAACAACTTTCAGTGAGTGTGGGCTTGTCAGTAAGTGTGTCCTGGGATGTTTTTTTATACCTTCGATGGTTGGTTCTTGCCTTGGGTTAGATGCTGCTGGGATCATTTTATGTTTATGTAACACATTTTCATACAAATGTTATAGCTCAAAGTGCTTTGCAAGATGAAGAAAGAAAAAAATATATATACATTAGGCAATAGTAATTAACAAAGAATAAAGTATGGTGCGGTGTCCAGGGAGGAGAGAAAAAAAAAAACTCCAGAGGGCTGGATAAAAAAACAAAATTTGCAGGGGTTCCAAGGCCACAAGACCGCCCAGCCCCCACTAGGCATTCAACCTAACATAAATGATCTCAATCAGTCCTCATGGTTTTCAGGCTTCACATCTTAGAATTAGACGATGACAGTCATGTGGATCTCTGGGCTTCAATCCATTAATGTAAGGACATCACTGTGCTTTGATCAGGTGGTGGTGGCGCAGATCGCCACCAAAGTAAACCGGAAAAAGAACAGCAGAGAAAGTTATGGTATTACAGATTTTGGAGCCATGAAAAAAAAATGATAATTAAATGCATATACAGAATGGATTACACTAAAATGAAGCTATGTGAAAGCCATATTAAAGTAATTGCTTTGTAAAGTGCTCCATCATATTATCCTGGTGAATTTCTATCAGTTAGCTATTCCAGATTTTAGGTGCATAACAGCAGGCCATCTCACCACTTCTTTTAAGTTTAGCTCTTGGAATTATAAGCAGACACTCATTTGAAGATCTAAGGTTACAATTTGGAGTGTAAGGTGAAAGGCATTCCGAAATATAGGATGGGGCGAGATTATTTAAGGCTTTGTAATATCCTTGTATCCTTGTTATTTACCTATCCTGTGTACTGTATTGCCTGACATAGAGCTTGTATTTCTTTCATTGCTTCAGTCAGACATGGCCCTTACAGGGAAAGCTGACTTGGATGCAGTTTTGTTACATCAATTTGAGTCTCCCAAAGTTACTGGCTGTCTTTTCACAAAGTGTTAAGAAAGGGTGGAAGAGCTTGGTAATCAACAATGGAGGAGACTTTGTAATTCCATCTCATTATATGTACTGTAGAAATCCTATCTGTTTCTGTTAGTGGATTATTAACTAAGATGACCAATAAAAATAATACATAAAGGGCTAAATAAACAAGAATCTTCAAGAGTAGCTATTTGTTACACTTTGGGAGCATAGACTGATTTTTTATTTTTCACCTTTAAATTATTCAATATTTATTTTTAAATCTATATACTCGCATCATAGATCAAAAATATTTAATAATTTAATATTTACACATTTGCCTAAAATTTTCCCTTTTTGTCAGTTTTTTTTAATAATATAGTCCAGATACTACATATTACACATAGACTCTTGACACAGTCCAGTGGCTTCTGCAGTTCATCCCATGCAACACTTTACATAATTTCCTAATTACTACATATGTAGATTGAGCACTTTGATTTATACTCATCGAATATTGTAAGCAATAAAATTAAAAACAACAATATTATATGAAATGGAATGGTTCCCTGCCCTGTGTTCCTTGTGCCCTGTGCTATGGGGATAGGTGGCAGCCCCCGACAACCATGGATCTCAAATTTCAGAATGTATGTCAGGTCAGGCTGGACAGCATGCACTGGTAGACCAGGTTGCTGCACCCACCACGCAATGAAACAGCTCTGGATCCTGGTTGGCAACCCCCCAGGCAGACACCCAGCTGCAGCCAGGTGCTATGTGGGCGTCCACTTGGCCTTGTGCAGCCGCTTGTGTCTTCAGCAATGAGGATCCTGCGAGCCGGATTACCCACAGCGAATCGCATCACATGGCTGTAGTGCGGTAACTGATGCTCCCTCACAATGCAGGTAATGTGCCTCATTCTGGACTCCATGAGCAACTGTTCATTCGACACACAGTCAAACCAGCGGTATCCAAGGATTCTCTGAAGAGGCACAGCACCAGAGGAGTCCAGTATTTGTTTCAGGTCATTGGATGGCATCCACATCTCGCAACCATATAGCAAAACAGAAAGCACCAGGACTCTAAAGACTTGAACCTTTGTCCTTTTGCAGAGATATCATGAGCGCCCCACACCTCTTTTCAGAGACCTCATGGCCCACTATTGAGGACAACCATATCAAAGACCTTACCCGGCACAGAGAGTTATGTTATTCCCCTGTAGTTGCCGCAATCCAGGCAATTACCTTTACCTTTCCAAACAGAGATGACGAGTATCATTTTCCAGTCATTTGGGATGTACTGTATGTAATAAATTAAATAATGGAAAATCGAAATTCAGGTATTAAAAGAACAGCAACAACCACAATCAACAATATATAAATGATAGCCACTAATTAGGACTAATTTCTTGTATTCATCATTTGCTGCCCATAAAGGCATTGTTTTATTTGAAAAGACAGCTTTTGTTGAAAACTTCTTCAAACATATCAATTTCTATTAAGCATTGATCTATTCATTCATCCATTCATCCTTCTAAAAATGTTCAGGGCTAACTCTCTCCAGTTATTTTGTAATTGTAAAACAAAATACAGACTTCTAATATTCCCATGTTAAATAATGAATTGAATATGAAGTAAATTTGAAATGTTTTTTTGTTACAATAATTAAAATATTTGCCTGTGTCTAATTTTTCTGTCTTAAGAGAAAGCATGGCAAAATAAGCAAGCACATAAATATAAATCTATAATAATAAAAGGCAAAGCCCTCACTGACTGACTGACTCACTCACTCACTCACTGACTGACTCACTCATCACTAATTCTCCAACTTCCCGTGTAGGTGGAAGGCTGAAATTTGGCAGGCTCATTCCTTACAGCTTACTTACAAAAGTTAGGCAGGTTTCATTTCGAAATTCAAAGCGTAATGGTCATAACTGGAACATATTTTTTGTCCATACACTGTAATGGAGGAGGCGGAGTCACGTATCGCATCATCACGCCTCCTACGTAATCACGTGAACTAAAAACAAGGAAGACATTTACAGCACGAGTCACACGCGGGAACGAAGGTAAATGACGTTAATTTTTGACTGTCTTTTAATACTGTGTGAGCATACATATTAACACATGTGCAATTAAACGTGTGCATTTACGGGGTGATTTCTGAGGCTTAAAAGCTCACCTTTTATCAAACGCGGGAAGAAAGGTAACTAACGTTCTTCACTGTCTTTTAATACTGTGTAACCATACATATTAACACATGTCCAATTAAACGTGTGCATTTACGGGGTGATTTCTCAGGCTTAAAAGCTCGCCTTTTACTAAAAAGGTAAATGCAAAACTATTTTCAATCAGTTTATTGAAACGCTCCCGTTAAGGATTGCAATAACATATTCGCGAGATAAAAGAACGAAGTAGGGGGAAATGGAGGAACAGCCGCAAACAGCGAAGAGCAAAAAATTAATTAAACAATTGAGAACGGAGCGAGTTAAGCATACAAGCATGTTCATAAGGGAAACAAAGCACGGTGTAAAACGTAAGTTTAAATTAAGTTTATAGAAACGCTCCCGCTGCGGATTGCAATAACAAATTCACGAGATAAAACTTTAATGAGAAGACACGAGGTATAAACGAAGCACACGCCGTGGCGCAACGTTAGGGGCAACAGTTTCAACCATTCTATGATCTGCTTCTCGCAACTGAAAGACGGCACATGGCGGATGTTAGCCGACTTGCTGACCGCAACATTAGGGGCTTCAACTATGGCGCTGACGCAACATCTCAGTGCCAACACTTTGCAGACTGTACTTAAAAGACACGCCCTCCTCACTGGACAGTTAAAAACACCAATCAAACTAACGATGACATCAAGTATTACCCAATCAAAAGTAGGAAAGGAGGCATCTTCATAAAATGCGTGTGGGATGATTTGCATGAGACGCTGCTTTAAAAAAAAAATGATAAAAAAAATACGGGATAAATCCCGTCCAGTATTGATTCAAAACGGGACGCGCAATTTCATTCTCAAACGCGGCACGATTCCGTATTTTAAAGGACGGGTGGCAACCCTACAGTGCCAGGTAACCACCCATACAATCAGATTGTGATTGAGACTAGGAATGCAATGAATGTAATTACCCCGATGTACATACAAGGCGAAAGTCTTGCAACATTCAAAGATGATGGTTTGTGATAATTAGTACTTATTAAGTACAACATTGAACATAAAAGAGCTTATGAAGCCTTGAACCGAAAAAAGCAAGATCTCAGAGATCGTTAAAAAAAATAAAGGAGGTAATGTCGTTTTACTCGCTGTAGATTTTAGTCAAACATTACCAGTTATTCCACGAGGGAGACCAACAGATGAACTCAACGCGTCTTTAAAATCCATGCTTCTCCCACGGTCGGTTATATGTCGCGTGTTCTCGGGTAGGTACACCAAAAAATGTATACATTTAAGCATGTAATGGGCAAAGAAAAAATGAGGTATACCCGAAGGCACTGCAGTAGTACTCAATGTAACTTTACTTCTTAAATGTTAATGTTTTACTGTTTAATAATTTATACGCTTCTTATATATTGTTCAAATTCTTTTATCAAAATACCAGTGACAGCGCAATGCACGATAACATGGAGTGAATACACCATACGCATCTGCCCACGGCCGCCCTGGTGTGCGCAGATAGGAGTTGATTCTAAAATAAAATAAACATAAAAAGAGTAATACATTCATCACCCATAAAGCGGATAGCAGACGTGACGTATTATATGTGTACCACATTTCAAGTCAATACGTGAAACGGTTTGCAAGCTACATGTGATTTAAAATCCTGGACAGACCAACGAAAAGCCACGGTAGCAAATTATAGAAGAAGATTTTACTGTTTAATAATTTATATTTATATGAAATGTGCTTCTTATATATTACTTCATATTCTCATATGATAATGATGTTAATGTTGTTTATATTGATTTCTATGTTATTGTAAGTGCATCTATGTGTGTATATGTATGTATGAATGTTTATATATATATATATATATATATATATATATATATATATATATAAAAAATATATATATAAAAAATATATGTGTATATGTATATATAATATATCTGTATGTGTGTGTATATGTGTATATGTATATATATATGACAGCAACACTCATAACACTGACAACACAATTACATTGACAATCATGTTACGTTATTTTTAAAATGTTTCCTTTACTTTTTCATAACCTCTTTAACACACTACTTCTCCGCTGCGAAGCGCGGGTATTTTGCTAGTATATATATATATATATACACACAATAAAAGACATGAAAACTAACAAAGAGTTAGGATCACAGATTGAAGAACCCTGTTAAATAGCCAATAATGGAATGAAACAGCAGACCACATGAATGTTATACAGTCTGGTGGCCTGAAGGGGCTGGAGGATGGGTGGAGCCTTTTCAGGCTCATGGGCCTTCTTCCTGCTTGACAACTTCCTGTTAGGAAAACACATGTGATTACCAGTACAAACCAAACACTCTCCACCTGTGTCCCATTTAAATTTCCCCTGAAAAGGCAGTAGAATTATCAGATGTTGGGGGATATATATATATATATATATATTATAAGCATATATATATATATATATTAAGCATATATATTAAGCATGCAAAACCGTTCAAAGTAGGCTTGGAACATTTTGAGTTACTGTGACTAAAATACATTCTTTAAAAAGGTATTTAACCTTTAACAAAGTTTTACAGGTGTGAATTCACAACAATTGGAATGTGTTTTTCTTCATATAAGATCAGTCATATCTGTAATAATTACTTATTTGGTGACACAAAAAAAAAAAAAACTGCCATCTGCTTCAGATTACTCCCCAGTGTTTCCTTTCTCTCACACTTATATTCAGACTTAAGATGTTATATTATAATAGCCAGGAAATGGTATTAATGTCAGAACTTGCCTGTGCAACCTACATACTTGTCATGCTAGGGAATACTCACAATGTTGTCAAAAAAATTAACTCTTTAAGATAAAATCTTTCACAGGATATCACTGTTGTTTTCAGAAGAAGCTTTAATAGTTGTAGAGATTTCAAATGCAGAGGATATTTATTTAAAAATGTACTATCCTGCACTTTTGGCCAAAAATATCAGAAGTATAGTTTAATTCATTAGTGAATATTTCTACAAGTTCTTCCTTAATTCCTGAAATGATCTATTTCTCTAAACAACAGTGAAATCTACCAATCCATTTTTTTAAAGCTATTTACACTTTTTACAGGATCAAGGCACCAACTGGCATCAACCCTAGACATGAAACCAAGGGAGCACCTACACTCATTCACACAGAGCCTCTCATCAGATTATTCCGTTTTTGAGATATATGAGGAAACTTATAGGGGCACAGGAATTACAGACCCACATTCCAGACTGAGATTAAAACGAAGGTTATTTTAACTGTTAAGCACTACAATACTACCCCAATGCTGAAAGGTTAATTTGGTTTTTTTAAGTATACATTCTGTTACTTACCAACCCTTATGTTTTAATAATTAAAGATAACATTTGAAATAACCAACTCTTATTACTGCCACTGATGAATTTCATTCTCTGTATCAAAATAAGAAGAAATAACATAATAGAAAAGAATCTTAGAGTAACATAAAACAAATAAATTTAAAACTCTACACCCATAAGCCTTACTAAAATAATGTATAAAGAATGTTTAAGCAACCCATTTTGCTGTATTTTAGGTTTCTATTTAATAAATTGTCAAGGAGTGGAAATGGAATGATTCAAATGTAATTTGTAAGAGTATGAGCATAATATCAAGAAATTAAGGAAGTCAGCAGTTGGAGGAGGTCAGCAGGGTTCAGTGCATGCAGGATATGGTAAAGCTGTAACAGAACTTTTCTGTTTCAAGGAGTCCATTATAACCAACCCAGAATGAACAGAATATACAGTACTTATGTTAAACGTTTCAGAATTTCACATAAACATTTTCATTTGAAATCTTCCTGTTGCTACCATACTATGACAATATATACAATAGAAAGTCACAATAGTCAAAATAGTAACAAAACAAATATGAACAAAGATACTGGTGATCGACTCATAAATGTTGACAACATACAGAATGTAATTTAAATTGCACATTTCCTCACATTTTACAAGTGTAGATCTTTTTTTTACATTGTTGTTATTACCAAACAATCAATTTATCTCATTATGTTAGATAAATTATGGTGTTTCACTGGGAAACACTGACAATCATCTAGCACAGCAGTGCAAGTTATAGTAAAGAAAAGAAACAGTACAACTTGTGTTACATCTTCCCTTATCATATCTATAGTAGTAGTATGTGATATGATAAACAAATTACTTGGGTAACGTAATAAAAGTTAATGCTGGTAACCCAAAAATGTGTAATAGTAGAAATTTGAAAATGTATATTTGAAGCAAATGTTTAATCAGTGCTTCAGGCTGTGCTGCTTGTGCATAATGCCATACTTTTAAATGTGCAGACAGCATACTGTACCACTCCTGAATGAATACACATTAAGCTATTTCAATAAACTTTCATCTTTTAAGAAAATTGATGGTGTAAGTGGTTGTTTACTTCAGGCACTCAAGTAGCAAAATAATAGAAATTTTTAATATTAAATATGATAAGGATAAAAGAAGGTATTTTAAGATCAGTCTGTTTGCAGTCATAAAAAAAATCTTTAGTTTGTGTATTTACTGACATTATCTGCATACTTTATGGTTATCTACAATACAGTACTCCGTGTTTAGCTTCTTTAACCAGTCATAACAGCACTTGACTAAAAATGTTTATTTACACTTAACACTGAGTTTCAGTTTACAGATTACTTTATACTATAAGTACTCACTATCTACAGTATTAGTAGTTATCATTACTATGTAATTACTGTGTAGTTTGAATGACAGTGTAAGTAAGTAATGACATAATCATGTATGGGATAGAATTAAGAAATTTGCCCCTATCTACCATGATTCAGGTTATACAGTAAATTGACAAAGACCAAGGAAAATAAGTTTTAAAAGGTTATGGACTCCAGTGGGGAAACTCCTTTTAACAGATAAAGGAATAGTGTGTGCTTTGGACACCACCATCCTTGCCTATTAGACATACTAAAGAAGCAGTGAGGTATACATATGTGATCATATCAGATAGTCAGCTGATGTAGTCCGCAGCGTTTTAAAAGGGGTGGATGTGGCAGTTAAAGAAAGGTACTGTATGTTGTGCAAGCAGGGGGTCAGGGATCTTCTTCTGCATCTGCAATTTTAGGTTGGTAAAACAAGCATACAAATTTGTGAATTCTCTGTTTTGTTCAGAAACCCTCTTGTGTGATTTTTTTCATAGTATAGTCCTGCTGGGCTTGTTTGAGAAGTTATTCTCTTGGCAAGCATACAGGAAAAATGCTTAGTTACTTAGAAGTTAGACAAGCATCTTCTGAGTAATTACAGTGTACATTTTCATGGAAAATGCTGCCTTTTAAAGTATGGTATATATGAAGCAGTTTACAGTAGTATTGACCGCATCATTCTCTTTTTGTCCTTACAAAATGTATCTAGAAAGAGTAAAATAGCTTATTCTCTGTAAATTGAGATTGTAGCCTATGATATTTCCAACTTGACTATCACATGTCCGTTTCTGAAATTCTCTCAGGATTGCTGTCACATGACCATTTAAATAAATCTCTAAAACTAGTTTTTGAGCTTTACAATTGTGTATATTATTTCCTTTTGTTCTAGCTGAATCAAGAGGATGTTTAGGATTTTGAAGCCCATTGCAAGATTAAAAGTCCCCTTTCTCAGATGATAGTGAAGTTCTAGCATCACACCAGGAACTGATACCTATAATAATCTGAGTTAACTTCACATTGCACACATCTTGCAGTAACTCCTTTTTACATGTACAGTATTTTATATTCACTTAACAGTACAATAAACAAGATTATGCTATTTTCCGTTACACCTTGTTTTAAGAAGTCTCATCCAGGAACATATTGGTGTTAAAGCCATGCTTCATATACAGTAATTTTTATTAATTTCTTACATATGTCTAATCACATTTTAACAACCCAGGCTCTTCTATTACTGCTTATATTAGCCACTGGTGAACTTTAGTACAAGCATGCTTGCCCAGTGCTGGTACTGATCCATTAAGTTCATCTATAGGGCTGTAATGGACATTTTTTAACACTTTAAATCTCGGCCAAAGGTAGCCCGTTTTTCTTTCTGCTAGCCAATACATTTTTTGAAGACAAAGCAATCTTATTGCATTGTGATTTTTCAGTTTGTTATTAAGTTAACTATAATATACTACTACAAGTTGCACAACATAATTTTTAGAAATTTGATCCTTTTCCAAGTTTTGCATTCTCTTTCGACACCAGTGGTTTTGTTGAAATACACAGAAAACTGAGTATGAGGGCTGTGGCTAAGAGCATCCAGTGTTGACCTCATCATTATTAATGTATTACATGTCATATCATCCTATAAAATATGCCTACAGTGCATCCCCAACACATTTCCTATTTTCAGACCAGATGAAATGTGAGGCGTATAGTGCGGTTCTATGCACAACAGGTGGATCCACTGTGCTCTTGGCATATAATAGATGCTCTGCTGTGTTTTTTTGTTCCAATGCTTTAACTCAATGTATCATCATGTTCCTTAATGATTTTAGGCCTAAAGAGCTTTCTTTTAGATACCTGACTGTACTACGTTATGAAGGCTTTTGTGACTAATTCTGAAATAAAATTGCATTCTTTGTTCTTGTTTCTGCTGCTTCTTAAACAGGGACTACTAGTGAAGTGAAGCTTACCCTGGAGTGTTGATTCACACAGGCACTGGTGGCTCTGATAGTTTTGTGTGTTATCTCATGGGTTCTCAAATTTAGGCCTAAGGGAGCACCATGGCTGTTAACTTTCTTTCCATATTATTATTCCGAAACAATTTCCTGTTTTGCATATGTCTTCTAACTTAATTAAAGATTTTATTTTCCTGTTGTGTAAATTATGCTGAACAACTGTGATTTAGCTACTCTCCATTAAAAAAGATTTGCACCTCAGTCTGTTCTTTAATTGCAATCTTCAAAAGAAATTATTAAGAAATTACCCACTAAATTCTTACATACTACTAAAATAAAGAAGAAAACTATAATAAATAGAAGGAAGCAAATTGACCTCTGTACACTAAGATGTATAACAGTGCATGTAAGATTTAAAATCCTTAAAGAAGGCAATTACACAGTGTGAAATATTTCTAGAAAAAATCAGAAATAATTTGCAGTGTACTGGGTCATAAAGTAGAAACTATTTGATTTGAAAACAATTGTTTGTAGTATATATTCCATCCATCTATTTTCTTGGCCTTTCTTTTCAGTACAGGGTGGTGCAGAGTTGAAACTTGTAGATGCCACATGGACTGGACTGGCATTGCAGCCAGAAGATAGGATGGTTCCTTACCCGGATGGGAGGCTCCTAGAAGGCAGACAGGCATCCCGACCAGGGAAGAGATGGCCAGAACAGAGGGACGGACTGCCCACCAGAAGTGGAAGAGGTCACTGGGGGCTTTCTATTCCCCCCAGATGCTAGATGGCAGCAGCCCTCCATGGAGGTGCAGTCCAGCAATACAGCCATGCTGGGGACCATGGGTGCCGCAATGGGGCACTGTAGGAAGATGTACTCTCCAATTTATGGGACTTCAGTGTGACCCGGAAGTACTTCCATTGGGCAATCGCCCTTGCACTGGGTCCGTATTAAAAGGGACTGCAGTCCCTTATCCAGGCGAGTCGGAGCTGGGAGGATGTGGAGCAACACTCAACTGGAGGAGGGCAGTGCGATGGTAAAAGGAGAGGTATTGTGGAGAGAGAATACTTGTCTATTTGTGCTTGTGTGACTTTGTGAAGGAATTGTTTAATAAACCTTCGATTATTTGAATCCTGAACTTGGTGTAATCGTGTTTAGGGGTTTGGGGCTCACTGACACCCCCGGTTTCCATCAATGACTTTACCAGCAATAATGGGATACGAACCAACCAGGAATGGACTGCTATCCCATAACTTGGCACACTTGCATAAAGTGGGCTAATTTAGAGTGACCAGCTACCTAACATGCATATCTAATATGAGGGAGTTTCACTGGGGTAAATCACTTAGGGTCCCACCTCTCTGTGTTTCACATCCTCAGACGGTAGAGGCTGGTCTGAACTTGGGGCCACTAAATCGGAAATCACCAGCTTACCCAACTGAGCTAATATGAACTTCTCCAGCTCAAGTGAGCAAACAGGATTCTGACTGTCTAAATACAACTGAGAGGGTGTCATCACATTACAAGGCCTCTCTCTCACTCTTTAGCCTTGCTGCCCTTCACTACAGGGAGAAAGTCCGACTATCTGGAGAAAACCCTCAAGGACGCAGAAATGATGTGGGAACTACTCACAGGCAGGTTGTTGGAGCTACAAGAAAAGAATACATTTATTCCAGTTAAAAAGACTAAAATACTCAGTGAATGGTGTATCACCAGTAGTGTATTTAAAGGATATTATTTTTTAAATGTATTATTTGAAGAAAAATATAGAAGGAAATTGTAAAATATAAAAGTCACTGACATTAGAATTGATTGGTAATATTTTCAGTTAAATTAATAGATTGTTCTAGATAGATGTAAAAACACTGTTAGGATAAATGTGACCAGTGAAATATTTACCAGTTTGCTACACTGGATCAAGGCAGACTTGTGCTGCTTTATCATTAAATTGTCCTACCATTTATAATGATTTACTTTACTTATGCCAAGGAGTGAGTGAAAGAGTAAGGAGGAGACTAACTGGGAATAGTTTGTTAGGACAGCACAGAGTAGAGAATAAAATGCCTCACAATGTCTTCAGATGAGAAAATGACCTCACATAGTATTGTGAGATGGTGGGCACTACTGATAGGGTGATAAAACCTGTGTGTTATGTGTGGCCTTGTTGGAACATAGGTGGAGATTCCAGTTAGTGCTGTGCAGCATATTGGCTTCACACAATGATATGGATTTTTAGTTTTAAAGATATTTGATGAAAATTTACAACCATAATACTTATGCGTGAATCATAATTCTGTTAATAAAATATTGGCGTTTCAGCAGCCCGACCCAGAGAAACAATACGGCTGCATTAAGGTAGATAGGCAAGCGCTTTAAATAATTAATAACAATAATAAAATTAATAATCTGAGTTTGCTGCCTAAACGTGATGCAAACTCAACACCTTACAACATGCTGTCGTTGTCGGGTGTACGTGCATGCTTACAAAACAAAAACGTTATGTCTGTTTCGATTAGTAACGCAAGGAGGAGAAATACTGCTAAGCAGAGAATTTGTATTTTGCAGACACCAACCAAATTAATGTAATATGTAAACGTTTCAAGAGGCACATTGATGCAAAGGGTGGCAACACAAGCAACCTTTTTGCACACCTTTAGGCTGGATTTGTACTTCACGTGACGCAACGCATGCTGCAGTGGACGCTCCTGCTATGCAAGCGTTGTAGTGTTTATACTTGCGCGCGTACTTTGCGTAAATCTGGAGGAATCCCACCAGGTGGCAGTGCAAGATATTATCACGGTGAGAACAGGTTCGGCTTTGCTGTGTTGTGAATTGCCTGGAACACCCATTAAATTCCGATGACACCTTACCGCAATATGTCTGAAAAGGATGTTTATTGATTAAATCCATCAGTCCAGGGATTTGTACATTTCAGCCAGCATTGGGCATGAGGCAGAAACAATACCTGGACAAGGCATCAGCTCATCACAAGGTGAATACAAGCACTCAGTTACACTAGCGTCATTTTAGTGTAACCAAATCTGCATATCTTTGGAAGGAAACCGGAGTACACTGAGGAAACCCAGCAGGAAAACATGTAAACTCCAGGCAGGGAATATCAGCGACGTGACTCCCTGCAAGACAGTAGCGCTAACGCTCCACCACCTTGTCACCACCATGTGTGTAATTATTAACAGTATTCATTATTTAAACAAAATTACCGATTTATCTGTAACATGTAAGTGATATCAAGTATAAATCTAAGGGTTCTAAATGTCCAGAGAGTTAGAATATCATACATTTATTGTGCTCGATGTGACGATCTATAGCTGGTGATCCGCTGCTGTCAGGACGGGATGGAAGCATTAGAAAAAGAGATGGCACAGAAGACGGTATGTGAGACTTTTAAAATGTATCGTGTCATTACGATCGGGAATATGCGACGCTTGAATGTAAAAGCACCACAAATACATCTGTATGTCGGCATTTTGCTTCACCACATCGAACCATTCATCAAACATTGAAGCATACACACCGATCTCGTAGGATCTGCAAAGCTTTCTGTCCCATGTAGATAGTAAACAGAGACTCTGACATCACATTCCAACTTTTAGCACACTGCGCCCCCCGACTTTTTGCTGATACGCATTCATTTCTGAGGACCTGCTCAGAGGACGCATCAAATGAACACTGAGAACGTGTGGCAGCCATGATGCGGGCGCGTATGCATTCTGAGCGTGAAGTATAAATGAGCCCTAAGAGCAAATATGCTATTAATACGCGGCCAACACAAAAGTGAAACGAACTTTTAAGTCACTTTACAATAGGTAAGTGATACGCCAGTGGATGACTTCATGACAAAAAAGCAAATCCATGATCAAAAATACAAATGCTGTAACAGAGCACAATGATGAGAAAATGCGTCCCATTCATATATGAGGTGTAAAAAGAGAAATTTAAAAACCTACACAAAACGTCTTAGACCCTATATAATGTGTTTACTTCACCAAAGCTGTGCTCCCACAAAGGTATGAAAAATGCAGGCAAAAAGTCGACAAAGATATTAAATCAATTGGTTCTTTTGTACTACGAATCTGTGGTCTGTCCACGCATCTGAACTATATACCTGTACTGTGTAAGAACTATATTAAAAACAACTGTCAACTAATAAACAAGTGCTTACAAACCTCAGAAAGTAAACTCTTTGCATGTGGAAAACAATTAGATATTTCTTACCAAAAGCACATGGCCTCTGCACAATATAAATGTCTACTTGGTGAAGTGTTTGTAGTCTTGCATAAGCATCTTGAGTGCTGTGTTTGAAAACAGCGATCGAATAAAATGTTTCATCATGATTTCATTGTATCAATATGTTTATTACATTTGGGTTTCTGTCTTGTTGTTTATTATATAAGTGGGTATGGGTTTAGATAGATAAGTGTTGCAGCATTTGTTTTCTTATTTCTTATCAGGACCCTTTTAATATGAGGAGTCAGAGAGACTCAAGCAGGCAGCGGGGTGACAAACGAACAAAACTTAGGGAGGCCGTGCAGAGCGATACTTCTACGGCAGATCATCAATGTTAGGGGCAGGAAATTGTATGGGGAATGGCAGAGCTCAGAACAGGAGCTGCTTTGAGCGAAACATCACAAGCCACATTACCCGAAACAGCATCTTATAGAGGCAAAAATGGACAGAAAACACAGAAGCCACCACACATGTCCAGTATTACTAGACTGCAGAAAAATTAACTGTTGCTCAATGTTCCAGGAGCTATTTTGTTGCAGTGATCACAAAAATGTAAAAGTGGTCTCTGATTATTATTCTGAGTAGCACAAAATGACTTTAATTTATTATTCTATGCTTTGTAGGAAATGTTAAAACTTATATTATAAAATGTATAACGTTTAGGGAAGAAGTATTCAAAAGTCTGCAAAGCTATGGTGTGATAGAATATATATGCCAGATCACTAAAGACCCCAGGTATATAATAGTGTTTCCTGAAGCTTCCATGTATAGCAGGCTAAAGAAAGCTCCAAAAAGCTCTGAAATTCGTCTTGCCAGCAGACCAGCACCTGAGAATGAGCTTCAGACCTGTCTGCAGATGGCTGATGCAGACAGTGAGTGTGATCCTCTGCAACAGTGGAAAACCAATATGACCAATATATCTGAAGTGTCTCAACCTACAAAAAATACTTTTATATTCCTGCAACTTTTGTCTAAGTGAAAGGGCATTTAACACAGGTGGAAACATTGTTACTTGGCATAGAGCATCTCTTAAGTGTGTAGATAAACTTCTCTTTCTGTCCCACAACCAGTGACAGCTCTCAGAATACTGAGTTTGTAACAGCACATCTTCTCTACAGCTACACTACAGGAAGAACTAAATTATCTTCGGTGGTTACATTTTTTGTGCAGTTTTGCACATTTGAAATATTTTAAGTAGTGTCCAGTAAAAGTTAATTATAATGCAATTTGGTGAATTCTTTTATTGCAATGTCTGCAAATATTTTTAAAATTGTTTTAAAAGAATAATACTTAATTATAATACTTAATGTAAACAGAAGCCAATTCTCTATCTGGAAATAGTTTTTTTTTGTCTGGTTAAATTTTGAAATACTGTGTGAAGTTTGCAATGCACCTTTTTGACATAGAGTACTGGTGTTTTGGAGGCCCAGTATTTTTTTCTTTATTAGCATATATTTAAATTTTGATAAATAATGTAATATCATGATATATTGGGTAAATATCGTGATACTGGATTTTGTCAGTATCGCTCAGAACCAATTCCATGTTTAACAGAATGCAAGAAGGTGTGCAAATCAGCAGGAGTTACAGGGTAACCTGACATTTCAGACAAAAAGAATTGAGTACTGTAAAGAGTGGGCATTAGCATTATTTTAGATGAAAAAAAAAGTATGGGTGCCACAATTATCCCATATGCAGTGGGTACAGAGCTGTAAACAGTAATGTAAGATTTACCTTCACGAGAAATTTAGCGATATTCATATTTTTGCTATAGATTTAAAATCTTTTTTTTTTTATTTTGCGATTAATTCATCTCTTTTTCTGAGGAGTTTGTACCCATAATTGTGTTTTAATAAGACAATTGATAAATAAATTAGACACCAGGAAAATTCCCAAACAAAACTACATTTCAAAATAGAAAAACTAAATACTGTTTTACTGTTGTAAATTAGGTGGACCTAATTTACTATATCCACTAAACCAGGACAGTAATATACAAAACTAAAAGTTGAAATTCGAAAAAACTATCAAAAATTGCCTAATGACTTAGAAGACTCACAAAGCAAAAAAAAAAAAAAAACAAGAAACACACAGGAGTAAGCACAAAGACGAAGCCAAACAACAAAACTTTGGAATAAATAAAGGCTCAGCACAGAACTGTCGCAAACAAGTGGGAAATGCTCAGCTCTTTAGATTACACCAGAAGGCCCTAATTGTAGGCTAGTGAGAAAAAGAATAGGGGCAAAGCTACAAATACTAAAACTAGTTAAACTGAGAAGAGAAACGAATGTGTTGAAATTTTAAATAAAAACATAACGACACAATTGTAGCATTGCATTTCTGGTCTTTGCTATTGTTTAAGCTACAAGTTAAACTAGTGTGTGTGCTAAGTAAAGTTTTTGCTTTTATTAGTTTGTTGTGAAACTAAAATTTCCATCCATTAAATGTGCCGGTGGTGGCTCTGGTAGGCCAAAGAAGACATGTAACATATACTGTTATAGTCACAGGTTGCAAAAGAATGCTGGTATTGAAAAATATTTGAATAAATGCAAAATGCATACTTATACTTCTGTCTAACAGACTGGAAACCTTGCAAAAGTATTAAAAACTTGATCAGAATGAATAATAGTTCTTAAAGTGATTCTATGGGAAACAATTAAAGCAGGAAAGTTTGATTCAGAAAGATTGTGGTCATTTTAGAAAAAAGTGAGAAAGAAATCCAGTTAGCTTAGATTAATGTTTTGTATAGTTTTGTGCATTATCTTTTGTATTTATGTTTACGTGCATATACTGTATCCATTTTCTTTTATAATTCTTTATATGATAAGGAAATTCTATTATTTTGTTTATTAAAACAAGTGTGCTTGAGACATTTGCTGAAATACAGCCTTTTACCTGCCTGAAAATAGAGAAAGTAAAGTAGTTTAAATCAAACTGAGCCCTGCCACCTTTAAAACAATATTATCTTAACAAACAGTCTACTACTACTACTGCTCTTTTCTACCCATGTCAAAATTTCCAGACTTCTGCAAGATAGTTTTTCAAAATACAAAAGAAAAGTCAGTCCCTCAAAAAATAAATATGGGTGTGTGGCCAGATAACAAAACTGACTGGAGACCCCTAGATGCATAAAACCCCAAATTACTAACCCATTTATTTAAAGGTTCAGACTCCCAGGTTTGTGCGCACTTGTGTAGGTCCTTTGTGGGTATCAGATACTGATATTGTCCCTGGTAAGATACAGATACCATCCTCTCAATTTTACTACATTATCACTTCTGTCTTTGTTAGAAGATCTTATAAATTGTTTGGCAGAAGCAGCACTAAGAGATAGTGTAAGAAGAAAGTGTACAATTTCTTCATCAAATATGTTTCTTTAAGGAAGCTTTTGCTGTATACCATAATGATTATGTGCTATTAATATTTTCTTCAGTAGTCGCGGCCACAGTCCAAAAAAAAGGGAATGAAGGTAAAGGCAACAGGAGTGCACTTTTACTTTTAGTCAGATATGACAGCAGGTTGCAGTGCCACCTTGAAGTGTCGTTCTCTTCATTAGTCACTGTCATCTACTGTTATAATAGATGGGAAGAGTATAATGAGGCCAGTCTTTCTTCTTTAGGTAAAAAGTATTACACACAGCACTGAAATAAAATGTATCAGGAACAAAGTCACTGTTGTAAAAATAATATTTTATGCAGGGCAGTGTTTTTATTCTTTTTGAAATTTATTCAATAAAGACTTTGTTTACATTTGCATGAAATGTAATTAAAGTATAAAATATGACAAAAAAGACCTGCTGTCCATATTGTATAAAAAAAGGAGAAACTGACATGGTAAAAATTGCTAATGGTATATAATATTAATTTAGATATGACTGCAGCAGATTCTTCTTTTGACTCAAATGTGCATTTGTCATTGTGCAGATCAGCACCTTGCATTGTTTAAAACACATCAGTCAATTAGTATAGCTTACACTCAACACACAAACCTCACATAAACTTGTACTTTATATGTTTTTTTCTGAATTTGCTAAATTTTTGTTTGGGTTTGTTAATTTTTGGTTGGAATTTCAATAATGTATAATTTAGTTTCACTTTTATTTTCTTCTTTGTTTTTTGGTTTGGACTTATTTTACTATCATGATTTAGAATTTACCATGACACTATCTTGTTTTTTAGTAGGCATTGTCATTTTGAGTATTTGTTGACACATTGTGAAAGCTTAATATTAGGGGGGATAGTCTACAGATGTCACATCATGTCAGAACACTGGTACAACAATTTATAAGCCAGTGCCAAGTTGGTATCTTTGTGTAGGTTTCTGGATACTTCAACCTTTAGAAAAGTCCTTTAGCTTTTGACAGTTGAGTTTCTCTTTTACTAGGAATGTTTGACTTTAGTTTTAATTTATGTCCTGGCTTTGGAACATGGCAATTTCTCTCTCTTTAATAATAATAATCATAATAATAATTACATTAGGGTTAGGGTTATATTATATAGCACCTTTCCCATGCTTTTAGTTATGATCCCCACTTTCTTTTTCATTAACATTTTATCTCTAGATCCATTTTGCTTTCCAGCTGCCTGCCTTATTTCTCACTTTGTGGCCATACACATTCCCTACGTTGTGGCAATATAAGACCACTGCCATGTACTAGATAGCTAGATAGATAGATAGATAGATAGATACTTTATTAATCCCAAGGGGAAATTCACTTACTCCAGCAGCAGCATATTGATAAAAAAACAATATTAAATTAAAGAGTGATAAAAATGCAGGTATAACAGACAATAACTTTGTATAATGTTAACTTTTCCCCCCCCCCCCCCCTGGGTGGTGGAATTGAAGAGTCGCATAGTGTGGGGGAGGAACGATCTCCTTAGTCTGCCAGTGGAGCAGGACAGTGACAGCAGTCTGTCGCTGAAGCTGCTTCTCTGTCTGGAGATGATACTGTTTAATGGATGCAGTGGATTCTCCATGATTGACAGGAGCCTGCTCAGCGCCCGTCGCTCTGCCACGGATGTCAAACTGTCCAGCTCTGTGCCTACAATAGAGCCTGCCTTCCTCACCAGTTTATCCAGGTGTGAGGTGTCCCTCTTCTTTATGCTGCCTCCCCAGCACACCACCACTTAGAAGAGGGCGCTCGCCACAACCATCTGGTAGAACATCTACAGCATCTTATTGCAGATGTTGAAAGATGCCAGCCTTCTAAGGAAGTATTACTAACAGTCCATTCACAAATCCTATCAGCTTACACAACTTACAGTACCTATAAACCATATTCAGTCAATTGTAAGTTGTCAGATTTTATTATTATACAGTACAATGTTGAATCATAATGGATTTAATCTTGGCCTTTTTGACACTGATCAAATGAAAAAAATGTAATATCAAAATGAAAAGAGTTTTACTGTAATACTTGTTATGATTGTATTCAGTTGTAAATATCTGTTGTATGTACTCTTGTTTATTTTTGGAAGATTTTGGATTAATTAAGGGGTTTATGTCATGGAGAATCTGAGTCTGTTGTTTCTCCTTATGTTTTCATTTTTACTAAGTTAATATTTTTTTAATATTATCTCACAGCTTTGCAATATTTTTTTTTTCCCATGGGCGTCACCATTTTGTGAACCTTTTTTGTGTGTTTGCTACCGTGTTGCAATGTTAGCATGACTGGAAGTGTGCAACATGCCACTTCATCAACATGACAGTATAAATGTTGCCATTGTATGCTAGTAGTCCAAGATTGGGCGCATTCTGACTAAGGTTTGAGAGTGCGTTTCGTAATTATTCTGATTAAGAAAATTCTTAGTATCTATATTTTTGACTACAATTCTTGTCTAGCATTTTGAGATTGGTTTTCAGTTCACTGATCTCACTGTTTTGACTTACATTTTATTTTCTGATCCATTCTTCCTCTGCCTTTTTGGACTACTAGAACATTACTAATCATAAAGCTCTTTCCAAAGCCAGTCTCGTCATGGTATGAATAAAAACAAAGCACTATAGTTATAGTTGCAGATTAACAGATAAACCATAAACCGGAATATTGTACTAAAGAAGGAAGAATAAGAAAAAAGGTAATATTCATTTTTACTGCCTAATACACCAGAATGTAATTGTGAACAGGTTAGTTTAAAGTCAGATTTGAATACTGGGACTGAAAAACCTTCACAAGCAGCTATTGGAACAGAGTTCCAGAGAATAAGTGTCAGAAAGCTAAATGAGCATCTGGCTTGACAGATTTTAGCACTCTTCATCCAGCCAGCATTCTTATCTTGTTAGCATTAGCTATTACTTGCATTGACTACTGAAACATGAACGCAGAGTGTTTGGCATAAAAATTATTATGCTTTCAAAATGAGTTACCCAAAATAAATTTAATGTCCTTTTTACTACTAGTACACCAGTGAGTCAGCTAGAGTCTGCTAGAAATGAGACTTCTTGCTTTTTCAAAGCCTTCATATTGTTAGAAGACTTTTTACCTTGTAGGCTTCTGCTTTGTGGGTGTTCACCCAATGCTTGTTTTATTGAATGAAGTTTCATCAATCAAGTCATTCAATTTATTCTGGAAAGGTCATTGTCTTTTATTGTAAATCATTCCTGAAAGGCTTTTAAAAAATTCTTAACTGTAAGATCTTGCTGTATGAGTTATGAGTTATATTACTTAAAAATTCATATTTGCATTATTTGCTTCTTTATCTAATGCAAAGATGTGCAATTCAAGTTGACTTTGTATTCCATTTATTTTATTTAGTTACTTTATGTCATTTTTTATTGTACTGATTTCTGTGGTTAACACAACTGGGTCTGAATCCTGTCCCGTTTCCTGTCTGTGTGAAGTTTACACTTTTCCCCAGTGTTTGCATGGGCCTGTTGTGAGTAAGTGGCAATGTATGCACAAGTGTACCCTTCACTGTACTAACATCCTGTATCAGGGTCAGTTTCTGCTTGGCACCTAGTCATGCTAGGATGGGAAATGGCTCCCCACAGCTGTACATTTTGGGTAAGTGCCTTAAAAACAGCATACAAAATACATGCTGAGTGACCAGTGTGAGAGGTGGCCGGCGGTTTATCCCGGCCAGCTCCCCCAGGCCGCTAGATGGAGTCCTCCCGACAGCATGGAGATGCCCCAAATTCCCACAGGGCATCACGGACAATGGAGTTCGGATTCACAGCCCTGCTGGATACCGTGGGGGCCGCCAGGGGACGCTGCAGGGAGACACAGGAATTTCTATTCTCCCTATAGCCCGGAAGTACTTCCAAGTCACAGGGACAGAAGAACTGAAGTACTTCCGGGCTGAAGAAAAAGAAGAGTTTTCATCTGACCTGGAAGTGCTATGGAAACACATGGACTGAAGGACAGAAGCACTTCCGGGTCAAGGACTATAAAAAGGACTGTGGGAAACCCAGCAGACTGGGCCGGAGTTGGGAGGAAGTGCGACAGAGCTGTTGGGTGGAGAGGAGGATTGATTGTTTATTATTGATTATTTCCTTATTATTGTGTATTGTGGAGGTGCTTTGTTCACATTATTGGAATAATAAATTAATTATTGGGACTTTTTACCCGGTGTTTTGGCGTGTTGTCTGTGGGTTTTGAGGTGCGACAGAGCCCCCTACTGTTAAACCAGTTAATTTACTACCCACGTAAACCACATTCTTTGCATGGTTTGTTAAATCTATTATGTGTTCTATAGCATGCTGTATGGTAGGTATCCTAATGTAACTGCTGTATATAATAAAATATTAATTGATTGAATTTCTCATTTATAATGTATATGTTTGTAACATTGTTTATGGTAATTCCTATCAAATGGACATCATCTCATCACTTGTAAAAACTCCTAGGTAAATGGATCTTCAGATGCAAACTGTAGAACACAAAGCTTTACCTTTACCATGTTTTACAATAAACTTCAGTAACCCGCCTACCCATTAGCCATATGTTCTCTATGTTGTAGCAATGTATACAGAATGATTTCAGAGTTAATTAATTTACTTAACATGAAATTAAATAAAGGTTCTACGTAACCTTATACCATCTCTTTAAGGTAATTATTCTTATTGTAAAATGCTGTCAAGCCTCGGAAACCATATGGCTCAAAATTATCTTATGTATGACTTTTTGAAAAATAATGCTAATAATATTTACTTTCTACAATTTAAAACATCACATCTCCATATGTTAAAAAGTAGAATCTCAGCAGAAGATGCTCAGACACCGATTATCATATCAGTCAGAGCTATTGGTTCAGCCATCAACCTTTTCAAAACAAATGGAAATATCTAACCAATCAGTGCTTCACTGTCTCTATCCATGAAGAGCCTTCTTTATGGAGTTTGAATAACAACAACAACAACAACATTTATTTATATAGCACATTTTCATACAAAAAGTAGCTCAAAGTGCTTTACATAATGAAGAAAAGAAGAATAAAAGACAAATAAGAAATTAAAATAAGACAACCTTAGTTAACATAAAAAGGAGTAAGGTCCGATGGCCAGGGTGGACAGAAAAAACAAAAAAAAACTCCAGAAGGCTGGAGAAAAAAATAAAATCTGTAGGGGTTCCAGGCCACGAGACCGCCCAGTCCCCTTTGGGCATTCTACCTAACATAAATGAAATAGTCCTCTTTGTAGTTAGGGTTCTCACGGAGTCACTTGATGCTGATGGTTATACAGACTTCTGGCTTTTAATCCATCCATCATTGTTGGAACATCATGGTGCTTTGGGTAGATGGTGGTGGCACAAGCCACCACCAATAGGACACCGGAAAAGGAAACAGAAGAGAGAGTAGGGGTTAGTACAAATTTTGAATGAATAGTTATTATAATGAATTGGATATACAGAGTGTCAGGATTAAATTACAGTGAAGTTATGAGAAGGCCATGTTAAAGTAATGTGTTTTCAGTAGTTTTTTAAAGTGCTCCACTGTATTAGCCTGGCGAATTCCTACTGGCAGGCTATTCCAGATTTTAGGTGCATAACAGCAGAAGGCCGCCTCACCACTTCTTTTAAGTTTTGCTCTTGGAATTCTAAGGAGACACTCAGTTGAGGATCTGAGGTTGCGATTTGGAATATAAGGTGTCAGACATTCCGATATATAAGACGGGGCGAGATTATTTAAAGCTTTATAAACCATAAGCAGAATTTTAAAGTCAATTCTGAATGACACAGGTAACCAGTGTAGTGACATCAAAACTGGAGAAATGTGTTCGGATTTTCTTTTCCTGGTAAGGATTCTAGCAGCTGCATTCTGCACTAACTGCAAACGATTGATGTCTTTTTTGGGTAGTCCTGAGAGGAGTGCATTACAGTAATCTAGCCGACTAAAGACAAACGCATGAACTAATTTCTCTGCATCTTTCGATGATATAAGAGGTCTAACTTTTGCTATGTTCCTTAGGTGAAAAAATGCTGTCCTAGTGATTTTATTAATATGCGATTTAAAATTCAGATTACAATCAACGGTTACCCCTAAGCTTTTTACCTCCGATTTGACTTTTAATCCTAATGCATCCAGTTTATTTCTAATAGCCTCATTGTATCCATTATTGCCAATCACTAAGATTTCGGTTTTTTCTTTATTTAATTTGAGAAAGTTACTATTCATCCATTCATCCAGCGGAGCAGATGCTTCTAAGTGTGCTTAATTGTGGGAACTGAACCTGATTATTGAATTAATTTAAAGTTGAAATAAACACTTCTCTTTTAAAATACAGTACTTTGTAAGTGAACATAGTCTATACTGAAAAAGTGAAAAAATCATGTATGCCAAGTGTGCTGTAGTTCCTCTGAGTTTAGTCTTTTATCTATTTTTCTGTCCTTCATGCACTACTTCATGTCAATGGTCATTCAGGGTGGCTGCATTCATTCTCTGGAGGGCTATCACACCATTTCTGAAACAGCATTTCTCCCCATATTCAAATCCAAGCTGATGAAATAACATTTTTCTTTGGCCTACAAATATATATTCTTTGAATAACTTTTTAATTTCTGTAGCTATTTTAGCTTTAGACTTTGTATAATACAGTATTACCCTTTCTCTTATGCTATTGAAAATGCCCTTAATTAAACCACATGAATTAATGATATATTTTCTTTGTACACTTGTACAGAAAGCATTTTATAGTCCCTCTATGTTCTAGTTGTAAAATATTTTTATTACAGCATTCAGAACAATGATTAATTAAATGATGCATAACATGAAAATCTTGCTTTTTGCCATGAAAAAATTTATACTTAGAGGACAAAGATTTAAGTAAAAGAAATGCTGTTAGATTTTCAGGCCTCATACATTTTCTTTTATTTGTTTAGCATGTTGAACTTCTGATCTTTTTAGGTATGAGAAGGAGTAATATAATATAGCATTATCATATCTGGTGCAGTTGACACAGTGATTACCACTGCTGCCTCAAAGATCTGATTTCCTAGGTGTGAATCACAGTTGCCATCTATGTGGACATGCTCTCCTCATGTCTGTGTCACTTTCCCCCACATCCATCAAGGCATGCATATTAAGCAAACTAGCAATTCTAGATTCACCCAGTGGTTTGTAAGAGTGGGCTCTGTAATGGACTGTCAAGGGCTAGAACTTGTCTTGCACCAAGTGCTACTGGGGTAGTTTGTGGCCTCCTTCAAATTGTGTTAAGCAAATTCAAGAATAGCATGTTATGTTACATTGTGGTATAGTGGTCTATTGAGTAGTTCTGCATCTCATTGAATGAGATTGAATCCTGTGTCTAATCATTATACATGTTAAGTTTGCATGTCTAACATGCTGGAATTCTATGAGGAGGCAACAAAAGGATACGATCAAAGTGGAGCATATGATATTATTTATCTGGACTTTCAGAAAGCATTTGATAAGGTGCCACATGAGAGGTTGGGCATCAAATTAAAAGAAGTGGGTGTTCAGGGTGATGTTTTAGGTGGGTGCAGAATTGACTCTGACACAGGAAGCAGAGGGTGATGGTACGAGGAACCTCATTAGAACTGGCCGATGTTAAGAATGGTTTTCCACAGGGGTCAGTGCTAGGGCTGCTTCTATTTTAAATATACAGGTGCTGGTCATAAAATTAGAATATCATGACAAAGTTGATTTATTTCAGTAATTCCATTCAAAAAGTGAAACTTGTATATTAGATTCATTCATTACACACAGACTGATGTATTTCAAATGTTTATTTCTTTTAATTTTGATGATTATAACTGACAACTAACGAAAGTCCCAAATTCAGTATCTCGGAAAATTAGAATATTGTGAAAAGGTTCAATATTGAAGACACCTGGTGCTACACTCTAATCAGATAATTAACTCAAAACACCTGCAAAAGCCTTTAAATGGTCTCTCAGTCTAGTTCTGTAGGCTACACAATCATGGGGAAGACTGCGGACTTGACAGTTGTCCAAAAGACGACCATTGACACCTTGCACATGGAGGGCAAGACACAAAAGGTCATTGCTAAAGAGGCTGGCTGTTCACAGAGCTCTGTGTCCAAGCACAGTAATAGAGAGGCGAAGGGAAGGACAAGATGTGGTAGAAAAAAGTGTACAAGCAATAGGGATAACCGCACCCTGGAGAGGATTGTGAAACAAAACCCATTCCAAAATGTGGGGGAGATTCACAAAGAGTGGACTGCAGCTGGAGTCAGTGCTTCAAGAACCACCACGCACAGACGTATGCAAGACATGGGTTTCAGCTGTCGCATTCCTTGTGTCAAGCCACTCTTGAACAAGAGACAGCGTCAGAGGCGTCTCGCCTTTGGACTGCTGCTGAGTGGTCCAAAGTTATGTTCTCTGATGAAAGTAAATTTTGCATTTCCTTTGGAAATCAAGGTCCCAGAGTCTGGAGGAAGAGAGAAGAGGCAAAGAATCCACGTTGCGTGAGGTCCAGTGTAAAGTTTCCACAGTCAGTGATGGTTTGGGGTGTCATGTCATCTGCTGGTGTTGGTCCATTGTGTTTTCTGAGGTCCAAGGTCAATGCAGCTGTCTACCAGGAAGTTTTAGAGCACTTCATGCTTCCTGCTGCTGACGAACTTTATGGAGATGCAGATTTCATTTTCAAACATGACCTGGCACCTGCACACAGTGCCAAAGCTACCAGTACCTGGTTTAAGGACCATGGTATCCCTGTTCTTGATTGGCCAGCAAACTCGCCTGACCTTAACCCCATAGAAAATCTATGGGGTATTGTGAAGAGGAAGATGCAATACGCCAGACCCAACAATTTAGAAGAGCTGAAGGCCACTATCAGAGCAACATGGGCTCTCATAACACCTGAGCTGTGCCACAGACTGATCGACTCCATGCCACGCTGCATTGCTGCAGTAATCCAGGCCAAAGGAGCCCCAACTAAATATTGAGTGCTGTACATGCTCATACTTTTCATGTTCATACCTTTCAGTTGGCCAACATTTCTAAAAATCCTTTTATGCATTGGTCTTAATTGATATTCTAATTTTCCGAGATACTGAATTTGGGACTTTCATTAGTTGTCAGTTATAATCATCAACATTAAAAGAAATAAACATTTGAAATACATCAGTCTGTGTGTAATGAATGAATCTAATATACAAGTTTCACTTTTTGAATGGAATTACTGAAATAAATCAACTTTGTCATGATATTCTAATTTTATGACCAGCACCTGTATACCATATAAATGATTTAGATAGGAATATAAGTAACAAGCTGGTTAAGTTTGCAGATGATACCAAGATAGGTGGATTAGCAGATAATTTGGAATCCGTTATATCATTACAGAAGAACTTGGATAGCATACAGGCTTGGGCAGATTTGTGGCAGATGAAATTTAATGTCAGTAAATGTAAAGTATTACACATAGGAAATAAAAATGTTAGGTTTGAATATATAATGGGTGGCCGGAAAATCGAGAGTACACCTTATGAGAAGGATTTAGGAGTCATAGTGGACTCTAAGCTATCGACTTCCCGACAGTGTTCAGAAGCCATTAAGAAGGCTAACAGAATGTTAGGTTATATATCACGATGTGTGGAGTACAAGTCCAAGGAGGTTATGCTCAACCTTTATAATGCACTGGTGAGGCCTAATCTTGAGTACTGTTTGCAGTTTTGGTCTCCATGCTACAAAAAGGACATAGAAGCACTAGAAAAGGTCCAGAGAAGAGCAACTGGGCTGATTCCAGGGCTACAGGGGTTGAATTATGAGGAAAGATTAAAAGAGCTGACCCTATGCAGTTTAAGCAAAAGAAGATTAAGAAGTGACATGATTGAAGTGTTTAAAATTATGAAGGGAATTAGTACAGTGGATCAAGACTGTTATTTTAAAATGAGTTCATCAAGAACACGGGGACACAGCTGGAAACTTGTTAAGGGTAAATTTCGCACAAACATTAGGAAGTTTTTCTTTACGCAAAGAACGGTAGACACTTGGAATAAGCTACCAAGTAGTGTGGTAGATAGTAAGACTTTAGGGACTTTCAAAACTCGACTTGATGTTTTCTTGGAAGAAATAAGTGGATAGGACTGGCGAGCTTTGTTGGGCTGAATGGCCTGTTCTCGTCTAGAGTGTTCTAATGTTCTATATGGGGTTTTCTCCCACATCTCCAGAGATGCATATGTCACATGAACTGTTGACTGTGAATTTGGCCTATGTGATTAAGTGTGGGGATGCTCATGAATGGGCCTTACAACCAGGATATTCTATGGGCCCCCATAATCCTGAACTGGAATAATTAAGTACAATAATGTTATGGTATGTTATATTACATCTTTATGGTGTGTTTTTTTTTTGGTCACCTGTTGCACTCAATTAACTGTTATTTGAAGGTTTCTGATGACGCTTAGCACTGTTCCATTTTACACACCAATGTTTACTTTCCCATTAGACAATTCATCAAAGGTATATTTAAAATACAATTTTTGCCACTATTAGTCAACTTAAACTCAGTATTTAAATATATTTAGTAATTACCACTATGGTGTTGCTGTGGGTGTGGTGGTGTTATATGTTCAGACTAGAAAATATTGAATTTACTGCATCATTCACACTTCATTATGTTATGCAAGTGTGAAAGCAACGGGCAGTTTTTAATAGTGCATATAACAAATCCAAAATACAACCTCATGTACTAGATTACTATTTCCTATATACAAATGTCATATTTCCAAGAGTAACTTGGAATCGGTACCAGAAGGCCAACATTCCAATTCCAGGTGCTTTTCCTTTTTTATGAGGTTACGGATTACACCAAATATAAGAAATATGTATTTTCACATTTACCCACACAATATATATATTTATGATGTGCAACTTGTTCTTGTTTATTTTTTTTAAACTCTTGAGTTTTGTTTTTTCTTAGCAGAGAGAAATCAAGTTTTAAGTACAGTCCAAGCTTGTTAGCTACATATGAAACATGACACACCTATACTGAGAAATGTTATGTTTGGTTTAATAACTCTCTACAAAAAAGAAATTAGAACAAAACAGGGACCGTGATGCCTGACAGAAACTTTCATCAATACACCTTTATCTGACCAAATTCATCGACACTGTGAATCACATGCAAATCCTTTCACAGTTTGATGATCTCTCTTCAGTTTTCATGAAATATATCATTTGTTTTTAAGCCCTTTGCAAGACATTGCACTATTCACATTTTTCATCTTCAGAATGATCTTTCTCTCTCCCCCATATTCCACGAGAACTGTGACTTTCTTAATAATGTGGAACAACCTCCTTAAGTAGGTTTCCCTTTAATTAAGATGGCCTGCAAACTAATTTACAAACCTGTCTGAGATTGGTCCCAGTTATCTAAAAAGACAGGAGACACAAAACAAACAAGAACTCTTATTGGAAAAACTAAAATCCAAATGTTTATTTAACAGAAATCTTACTGATACGTCACTTGCATTATAATTTGGAAAAACAGTGTAAAAACTAAAAACACAAAATGGCAGTGCATATATACAAGGAAAAGCACAAAATAGAGGTCCTTAAACCAGGTACTGGTAGCTTTGGCACTGTGTGCAGGTGCCAGGTCCTGTTGGAAAATGAAATCTGCATCTCCATAAAGTTCGTCAGCAGCAGGAAGCATGAAGTGCTCTAAAACTTCCTGGTAGACGGCTGCGTTGACCTTGGACCTCAGAAAACACAATGGACCAACACCAGCGGATGACATGACACCCCAAACCATCACTGACTGTGGAAACTTTACACTGGACCTCACGCAACGTGGATTCTTTGCCTCTTCTCTCTTCCTCCAGACTCTGAGAGCTTGATTCTCCAAGAGAACAAAATAGTGATGTCCAAGAGAAAAAAAATCTATAACAAGTAGTGCTTTTGATGATGTTACCATCTGTTGTGGTGTGAAATGTTGCATATAAGTTGATAAATAGTTTGTATGTCTTTATTCGTAACCTGTAACACTAATGTCTATCATTGATAAGAACAGCAATGGTTTGACGGTGAAGGACCCCTTCCCCCCTTTTAGGAATGAGTCTTTGTAATTTTACGACAGGGTTGGGGGAAGTGCCTCAAACAAGTTTGGCAAGTGATTCTCTGCATGACTCTTTCAATCAACCCCCACAGGAAAGCCAGACTGCCTAGCTGGCAAGCTTCACCTCAACAAATGGTTTTGGGGCAGTTGTGAAGGTATTCTCATTCATCTGAATGGGTACCTGGAATTGGCTTGTATCAGAAGCCTTTAAGTACCATGACCCCCTACTGGTTGTAGGGTGTGGACAGAGAATCTATAAATTTGCATGCTTTACCTCACCCTTTCTGTCTCTTACCAACTGATAAAGGAGCATCTCACACACACCATGAACTGAAAAGGACAACACAATGAAGAGCACAGCTCGGCAGCCTTATTGAGACAGGCATGCTGCCTGTTCTGAAGTAAGCTGACCAAAAATGAGGAGTAGAGACATTTTAAGTAAGTAACAAGTCTGTGTGCTGCCTGAAACTACAGGTTGTATGGTTGCCAATGTTCAAATGTACTTTGCTTATTGTTATTATTTATGAACTTCGCCCCCTGCTTGCTTCGCTCGCCAACCCCCGTTTTTGTTTTTCTGGATACACACTTTTCAGATTTTTTTTTTCTTTGAATTGTTGCTATTTCATTAGTTTCACTTTTATTTCTGAACTTCGGTTAAAAAATATTTGGAATCTTTCGAGTCCCATTGTGCTGATTCTTTTTAATTTGGTCCGTGAGATGTGTTTAATGACTTTGTGCCGTAATTCAGGATAGATTTCTCTGTTTGGAATTTCAGCACAGCCAAAAAACTATCCACATCATCAGCAGTTAATAATCCATCCATCTATCCATCCATTTTCCAACCCGCTGAATCCGAACACAGGGTCATGGGGGTCTAATAATTTCTTTTGCAAAGTAACCAATAAATGCATGTGAGGTAAGCTCTGTTTTTGAAATTCTCTTGACTTAAACTTCAAAGCCTTACAATATTTACATACTTCTGACATATCACTTATGTCCATATATTCAATCTCTATTCACCTTTTTCGTTATTTCTCCGAGTAATAATTTCTCTTTCTCTGCGCGTAATGTGATGTTTACTTTCTTTGTTTTGACACTGTCGTTGTTTTTCTGCTTTCATATTCTGTATCTTGCTCTGCATGTGTTTGGCCCCTTTGTTTTGTAACCTCTTTATGACGTTTTACTTTGTTTTCTATTCTGTCTTTTATTTCTGACCACGCTTTATCCTGCTTTTTTTTCAATGACACCTGGTCTGTCGTGATTATTTTCCCTTTTTCGAGTAATAATTTCCATTTGTTTGTGCTACTGCAATCTTTACTTCCTACTTTCATATTCATTAACATTCTCCACATGTGTATTGCGCCGTTTTTTTTTTTTTTTTTTTTTTTTTTTTTTTAGCCTTTCGAATTCCATTGCTTTCATAATCTCTAACGTGCTCTGCATGTGTATAGCGCCAACGTCCAGATTGGACGTGCATTTTTTTTCAATTCCACTTGTTCCAGGCAGATAATTACTTTCCTTATTTACTGAATTTTCACCTAGATTATTCTTTTTCTTTTTTGTCTCTCCAATGCTTTTGAGTCTCTTTTCTCCGCACTGCTTTCTTCTTCGCTTTGTCGTCTACGTTTCATTTATAACGTATTGTCCTTATACACTTTATATGTGCTGAGAGCCCTGGATCTGTGTGTGCTCAAAGCCTTTACACGACTGAGTGTTTTGCTGCCCATGGTCTTATTTGATATTGGTTGTAAGTAGGGCGTGTCTTGCAAGAATCTCATGTTCTACGTCATCGTGAGATGGTCCTGGGTCAATCTGTTGGCACAAAGTCTCATGTTTAAGGTTCCCGCGATTCGTGGCCAATCTTTTTAGTCTCGTGGGTCTTGTAAGTGTCTTCCGTGATCTTAACGTGAAGATTACGTCTCGATGCCCTACTGTTTCTCTGCAGGATTTTTTTTATAATAGAGAGATATTATCACTAATACATTATTTAAAGTGTAGCTTAACTCCTGCTTGTCTTTTACTACACCTAATTGCCTGAGGTTATAAATGTAGAAGGGAAGGTGGGTAGAAGTTATATACTACAATACCTTATAAACAGCGGTAACTCTGTGAGATTTGAGGAATTCTGACAAAGGCTACTTATTATTAATACCAAAGGGGAAATTAGAGTAATATATTACCCTACCAACACCATCATAACTTTAAAATTATTAACAAATGTGAAACAAAGATTAAAAATTATTAACTGACCCCCTCTAACCTGATTTGGTTTTCAGTAGTCATATTTAGTTACTGATAAGAAAATAAAAGGAAGGCGCATTCTCTGTGTGTGCTCCAGCAGTCTATCTTTCAGTTTGTAAAAACATTGGTGGTTTATTCTAATATTCTGGATTTTTGACTTAGTGTTTTAAACTTTTCTCCTTTTTCACATTTTTTGCCTGTGCCTGATGTTTTAGATCTTGTTATTGATTCTTACATGGCTTTATTGAATTGCTGCTGAGTTTTTAACATGATTTTGCCTTGCAGTTAATTTAGGTTATTTTCCATTTTCAGCCTCAAGATTTTGTTATAGTTCAAGTTCTTGTAATACATTATCCATATTTAGTTAAAATATGTGTTTCACACAGGCAGTGATTTGTCATTCTCCATTGATGCTGTATACCCTATTATCTTGGAACTAACTTCATACATAGCAGGAAATTGTCACAGAGGGCAGTTGGTAGGCCTTAGAGTTGTGAATGATCTGTATGCATGCAATAACAAAAGAGTGTAACAGATGCAAGCAAAACTAAAAATATGACAGCCAACAGACTTTAGAAAGAGATGATTATGCTCAAATGGTGCCCTTAATTTTTATTGCAATAACTCATTGATTGAGTTCAGCTGGTCCAGTTACACAAGCTGGACTAATGGATTTTTTTCAGAAGTGAGAACAGATTATATAGAGAAATAACTGCTTAAGAGATTTGTTGATCTTGATGTCTGTATCTGGGTATGACCTTTCTCAGGTGAGGAATTTAGTGTACAATTGAGAATATTATTGTAAGCATTTTTGCAGTAGGTTTTTAATCATTTATGTAAACATCTATTCAGTTCCACACCATTGAAATTTATATTAGCGATATATTAGAAATGTTTTTTTATCAAAAACAAAGTTCACTAGATTAGCATAAGTGATTATCTGTTTTATGATTTAATTTATTGGCTCAAAACCCGGAATACTAGTGCACCTGTAACCATGTATGAATATCCGTTTCAGGAAAAGTTTATAGTAAAAGCAGAGTACTCTGGGTTTCTACTATTGGTGTGCACACATGCAGCCCTGAACTAGATGATTGTAAATATATACATAATAAACGTGTATTGACATCATCTATACACCCAGGTAATCATTCTTCTCTCCTCTTTCCCTAGTACAGGGTCAAAATGACCCAAAACCTATAAAACCAGAAAAGAACTTTGAATGGGAGTCAGTTTCATTCTATGGTAAACTAGCACATCACCATAGATACTCCAGCCAATCCTGATTACAATAATTCTGCAACAAAGTCACAGATTTCAGTGCTTGGATGTTTTACAGCATACACTGTGTGTTACATAACATGTTGTAGCTATTAGATAAGAAATTGTGACTGAAGAGCACATTTAGCTCTTTAAGCATTTTTTTAAGTATAAAATATTCCAAAAACTCTTGGGAAACATTTTGCCTTGCTAACAGTAGGGTAAACAACGAACCAACAGTGATTGGTTACTTTACAATATGTTTCTCTGGCAGCTATTAACGGTTGCAGAAGTGAATTCTCCTTTTTTCATGGAAGGGTGAGATTGTTAATGCAACACACAACTAATAGAAGTGGACTGAATAATGTTTTTAGGTCATGAAAAATCAATATGTAAGTGCACTTTTGAAGTCTCAAGTCAGTAACTTGGTGCTGTCAATATACTCTTTTAAGTAATAAGTGTTTCATAAACATTGATAGATTTTGTATTTTATAAATGATCTTAGCACAGGTATAAAATGGTCATTTTTCTATAGGACCAAAATCATACTAAAAAACAATATATAATAGGAATTGGCAAAGAAAGTCTGGCTGCTTACAGAGGATACAAAAAGATAATTAAAGTAGAAAGATGCAAGTGACATTCACCTCGGTCTGTGTGGATTTGAATATCATGATTTTACTATCCCTAGAAAGGAAATGTAACGTGTTCAAATAATTTATGTAGGAACAACTAATACATCCAGATAAAGATTTCTGAAACCGTTTTCTGATTATTTTGCAAAAATCATATCTTAAAAGTAGGTTTTATTTAATACATAATTCCAATATTTCAACAATAATTTTACAATATTAAATCTTTACAGTTAAAAAAAGTCATACTTGAATTTGGAAAAAATAATTGAGTTGAAAGTGTCATATAAACACAAAATTATTTAATGTTAAAAATATTACATTGCAAATTACAATAAGTAGGGCAAGAAAGCAATGTGAGACTTCTGTAACTCAAAGGCAAAATACTATTCTTTTTCACATATGATAGTCTTGATAATATTTAGTTATGAAACTGCAGTTTTCTAATTAATATATACAGTATATATATATATATATATGGTTGAAATAGTTTACTGTCAAATAAATGCAAAGAGTACACGACACGTGTTTCGCCCTCATTCTGGGCTCATCAGGTGTACACACTCCACTGCACTCCCTCTCGGGAACTACATGCTGTCAAATAAACGAACCACACGCCGTGGCGCAACGTTAGGGGCATCGCCTCTGACGCTGACGTCCGAGGTTCGATTCCCGAGAGGGAGTGCAGTGGAGTGTGTACACCTGATGAGCCCAGAATGAGGACGAAACACGTGTCGTGTACTCTTTGCATTTATTTGACAGTAAACTATTTCAACCATTCTATGATCTGCTCTTCACAAACTGAGGGCACCGTGGCGAATGTTAGCAGATTGCTGGCCAGCCACAAAGCGTTACCTGGTAGGTAACCACCCACACTATCAGATTGTGACACAGACTTCGAATGCCGTGAATATATATATATATATATATATATATATATATATATATATATATATATATATATATATATATATATAATATAAAAAAATTCAACGTCTGTCTGTCTGTCCGCTTTTCACGAGAGAACTACTTATCGGATTTAGATTGGGTTTTATTCTATAATTTGTTTGAACATTCCGGTTGATTTTGCGACTTCTCTCATTGCGCTATGTATAATAGTTCGCTTGCGGTACCAATTTATTTGCGAATCTGAGAGACGTGTAGAGGATGGCATGGCCCTCCTCACTCACGTGCCAGCCTCAGGATGTACCTTATGATAATTATGGAATATGTATGGGTTCTGGATTTTCACAGTATAGTATCCCTTTAAAATATCAGCTACTGTTATTACATAAAGATTAAAAAAATATCAGATATGAACATTTCTTAGAACGTATGCTCCAAACAAGTAATTTGTAAAAATAAAATAATATTTATAAGTCTACAGTGTGCCACTGAGTCTTTGAGAAATTTAGATAACATACAGATAATGAGACAAAAGGTCCAGCCTGTGGTTTGATAGGAAAACATTTAAATGGCTTTCGCACTAGCCTGAAAGAGGATAACCTGCAAGAGCTTGTGTCTCTCTTGATTCCATGCACTGTTGGTACCTACTTGTATAAACTAGCTCTTTAGTAAGCATTAAAACATCATGTTTAACAGCATGTTTAAATGGCCACAGCCTTCAATGAGTAAAACACAGCAGAAAACAGTATGCTCAAGAAACTGTACATAAATTAATGCGCAAAGCTCTGCCTTAGGCAGACATGGATGAAAGTGATTCAGCATTTTTCGGTTTTGAACTTGACCTTTTTTTTTTTTTTAATTTGGTAACATTCATCTACTAGTATTGTTGTTTTATGGTCTACTTTTCCAGACTCAGTTGCCATCCTGGATGATTGGAACAACAAAGACCCCGCATGTCACCAAATATAATGCAAAATGAAAATAATAAATACATTACAGGAAACATGCTAACCCAACCATAGAATCTATGTTGAATTAAAATGTTTTTCATGCTGTTTATTTGCTTATGGACATTGGGATTCTTCCAATTGAGCAAGACAAGTCTATGTGCTAGTAGTGAGGTAAAGGAAATTACAGTTTGTTTGTCCTTCTCCACTTAAACCCATCTGGGAGTTCACCAAACACAGCTGTTAATGGATTAGGAGAGATTGTGAGACCGAGGCTGTCTGATAGGCATACAAAGATTTTTGTCCAAAATAATGTTAATTTGGTGCTTGTCCAGAACATGCAACCCAGTGAGGCTGGAACTACAGTAGATTACAACGTTCACAGGTTGAATCTTACCCTGGAAACATTTTGGACTGCTTAATCAAACATTTCAAATTGAATAGTTGAAAGCTTTGTGCATATGGAGCTAGAATGTATTCTGTCAACCCTTCTTTTACATCTGTACACATGAACAAAAGCTTATTCCAAGAATCTCCTGTCCTATGAGGAAAGAAACACTTTCTAACATTATTGCAAAATGTATATATAACCTGCCAAGCTATACAACGTACATTCTTGATACAATAGATGTCCATGCATCAGCACCATATACTCTTTTACATGGAAAATAGCTTTAATAACACTACCTCTTAAAGTACCACAGCCAAACACACATTTGTTCTCACATTCTTTACATTCTGTGTGAAATAAAATGAAGCACAAAATAGGCAATGTTTTCTTTATTCATAATATGAACAGTATCCACATATTTTGACAGATCGAAATCTAATAGTTGCCCTCTCTTCAGTGACTTTTCTTGCATTCTGCACTAAATCTTTTGTCTTTCCAATGGATACAAAAGAGTAACCAACCCAGGATCAGCCACCATTCCATTGTTTAGTTTGGCACATTCAAGGACTGCCCACTTTCCCTCATGGGCTGTTTTAGAGACACAAATTTGTCATTTACATGTGGGTGAAAAACAGCATTCCAGGACAAATCCTAAACAAGCATGAAGGAAACCTCACAAATGCCATACAGAATAGTCCTGGAATTTAACCTGGGTCCCTAGAGTTGAGTAATGTTTAAATTCCTTAGCAATTGGTGAAGTTAAATCTTAATAATTGTAGGTTTACTCAAGGACAATCTGAATACTATCAGATGTGTAAAACTAACAAATGGTTGGTGGCTCACAGTTTTGTAGAAATCTTCTGTAAACACAAAAGGAGTGGCCTTGCATATACCACATACATTTTCACCAGGATCATGCTAAGTGAGTGAGAAAAGCACATATGAAATGAGAAACTCACTGGTGTACTAAAATCACTTAAAATTTTCTTTTAAGGTGTATGACTGAACAAACAGCAAAAGGCACAGGTAGCTGATGTGGACTAATGCAAAAGACTTCATTAAATAACAAGAGTCTTTATAATATAAATGTTTGAAGAGTCTCAGAAATGAAATAACATTAAACAGTACTGAGTACAAAGAAGTCAATGTATACCTATCAAATTACTTTGGCAAAAATAAGAAAAAATATGTTAGATTAGTAGTGGTATATATTAATACAGTAATTGAATAGATTATATTTACTATGCTGCGGTGGGTTGGCACCCTGCCCAGGATTGGTTCCCTGCCTTGTGCCCTGTGTTGGCTGGGATTGGCTCCAGCAGACCCCCGTGACCCTGTGTTCGGATTCAGCGGGTTGGAAAATGGATGGATGGATATTTACTATGTAACAAATGAAAGAAATATACACAGAAAATATATTTTAGGAAACACTTCAAAATATTCAAAATGACAAGAAAGTCACATTGTGCTATAAAGCAAGTATCCTGTACCTCTACTGTAACTGCCTTCTGGCAGACAATACAAAGTTATTCTCCATTGTGCCTTTTACAGAGCTCAGCATTAAAACACACTTTATTTTACTCTACAACCAAGCAATGATTTCTAAGCAAGAGTTTAAAAAGTCCTTTTGACCAAAGACTGTGTTAGAAGTATTTAGGATAACAATAATTTAGCAATACCAAAAACTCTGTTTACCATTTAATTTTGCAACTTTTATAAACATTGTTTTTTAATTAAGCAAACCGGGAATCTAAAGCTTTTTCTATGCCCACTGTCATAAATATGTTAAATAGACTGCTTTTTCAGAAGTGGTATGGGTTAGTGTTATTCTATAGTAGGTCCATGATGTTCTTATCATTTATTATCTAAAGTGACATGTTCACAAATTTCAAAAGCTGAAATATTATTGTCTCTATACATGTCAGTGAAATGTCCTTTCATTTTGGCATCTTTTCAAAGAGAAACCTTTTTGCTTCTGGCTGGCTATTGTGGCATACTCCCGGGCACATGCCTGGCCGGAACACCTATATACCGGGAGCACTGGGGGAGGGAGCATATTTCGGGGCATTACCTCCCCGAGGCTCCTGGAGTTTGGAGCAGTCCTGCTGGCGTACCGGGGTGTAATGCAGGAATGGTTGAGGCCTTTGATGCAGCACAGATTCTTCTAACAAACCCTTCCTTATCTGCCCTTAGAGCCCTAGAAGACATCCTTCTCAGTTCCTGGTACAGACTGGAGTTGCCTTCAAGCTGTGTGCTGTGGTCCCCCTGAAGCTGCTGGATATCGTGGCTGGCTTATACAATGGAACTGTGAGTGCTGTGCAGAGTGGAGACAGAACCTCTGCGTTTTTTCCCAGTTGATTCTGAGATTTGTCAGGTGTGTGTTCTTGCTCCTACTCTGTTCAGTGCTTGCACAGACTGGGTATTGGGCAAGGCCGTGGGGTCCAATAGGTGTGGGGCCTCTGTTGGTGAAAAAAGATTCACTGATCTTGATTTTCCCGACGATGCTGTGATCTTCGCGCAGTCAATGGAGGTTCTGATGAGAGCTCTTGAGAGAAGGAGTGAGGAGTCTGAGGCCTCGTCCACACGTATCCAGGTATTTTTTAAAACGTGAGTTTTACTCCTTCATTTTTTTTTAAAATCCCATCCATAACTACACCATTTAAAAAAAATCTCCATCCACATGAAAATGCACAAATCTGCTGTCAAGAGCATATACATAGATAACAAAGGGAATGTCATTTAGATTAATGTCCATCACCCTTTTTAATTCAAATGTGCATTCAGCATAGAATTTGCAAAAATATGGGCGTCATGTAGTGGTGCTGGGAGGAAACCGGTTCAAACCAAAAACTATTTTTTATTTTTGATATGATATGGATTTTTCTGATACCGTAACACCGGTTTAAATAGCCTAAACAATGTTCGGAACGTGGCGCAGCAGGAAACTGTTTAAGGGGGGACCTTTTTCACTGCTACACCGCTAAACATGCATGCAATGGAGTACGTGCGTTAGTGGAGGTATTGAGCTGTGAAAATGGGCAGAGAACATTCTGAAACTGAAGCTGTAGCAGATGATAAAGTTAAACATGATGACACAGAAGAACTTTTGCCGAAAAAGGAGCCATGTCTGTTGTCTGGAGACATTTTGGTTTTACAAGGTTGGATGTGGACCAAAGAACTATTTACTGCAAATGCTGTTGAGCTAAAGTTGTCGCCGAAGGCGGCAACACGAGCAATTTGCTGCACCACCTTAACCGCAAACATGCTTTGGAGTACCATGAATATATGGAACTAAGATTGACACCCTCCATGTCCTCAGGTAAAACTGAAAAAGCAGGAGGACACTCGAGTCAGACGTGTTTGCTAGAGGTACTGCCTACGACAAAAAAAGCAAGCAGTGGAACGAGATAACCAACGGCATTACAATCCATATAGCTAATATGTCAGTGGACAGAGATTGTTAACAATAACAGAAAGTATAGTTAGTTTACAAAACATATTTACTATTTATTCCTTTTCCAATGACGTTCAGTGCAATACAACCTTTGACAAGCACCTCTGAATATTTTACTAAGTTTAAATGGATGGTTGAAAATATGTTGTCAACATTATAGTTTAAGTTATTTGTAAAATTTGTTCAATAAAAAGGTTCTATATTTTGACTGCAACTGTCATGCAATGTGATTCCTTCTCTTCATTAGAGCCACCCCCTTGAAAACTATCACTTTATGGGGCCATGCAAACCTGTGTTAATATTTGTGTGCACATTAAAATGTTTTTTTGTACAATGTACAATTCTCATGACAGTGGAATAGGTTATTCTTAGCCAGTCTACTGCAGTAATTGCAGTGGAAAATGTGGTTAACATTCACTCATGCATGGGAAAAAAATACCATTGAATACCGTGAAACCGGTAAAATTTTGAAAAATATCGTGATATAGAATTTTGGTCCTACCATCCAGCACTAGCGTCATGAACACTACCCAGCCATTTAACTGCGACATTAATAAATGAACACTTGTAATCACAGGTGGCTTGTATGATAAGAGAAAACCTTCCCTTTCTGTTCAAATAATTTATGGAATTTGTGGATAGCTGCTTTATCTCTACACGAGTCCCAGTAAAACCCTGCTACGTGTTCCTCTAATTGCTTCACACACTTGCTTTATTATTTTAGAAACCACCTGTCTTGACAACCCAAAGACGTTTGCTGTCTTGCGTAATCTCCCCTCATCTGCTAAATAGTAGAGTGTGCAGGCAACTTTTTTGACAACACTGGCAGACGATCTCATTACAGTTGTCTTTCTTTCGATGTGCAGCGAAGCAGCTTACATAAAGACAACAGCAATGTCCTTCACAAATGAAAATTCTCATCTGCAACAACCACTGTTGTTCAAAGTGATAAAGTAATTCTACATTTAAAGGTAAATATGTAAAAAGTCCCATTAGCAAGGTTCACACCAGCACTACTTCAGCTACGACCGCAATTGCATAAAACTGATAATGGTGCACACACTGACATCACTCAAAAAAGATACTGGTGTACACTCTTACGTTACAAGCCAAAAACTCTGTTTTTCCTGTGTCACACACGTGCGCATGGGAAACAGCTGAAGGGCCTAAACACTTGTAATTCTACGCCAGGCCAAGGGGCGGCGGAGTGTACTGACTATCTCTCTCAGTCCCTTGCAGACCTGTCCCGGGAAATCCCGCCTCTTGCCGGCCCCAAAGATGACGTCACTTCCGGACACGAGGATGCCTCTCCCAGTTCCTGCAACGCTGACGTCATTTCCTTTCCAGGCCTTTAAAACTGCCATCTTGCCTCAGTACGTGTATAGTTCTGAGTCCAGAACAGAACTGCCTATCGTGTACATAAAAAGAGCAATTTTGCAGCCGAGCATAATATACGAGTGGCTGCCCCAACCCTTTATGATGTCTCTGACTCATTCTTGTGACACCTGTCAACACATAAACACGGAAAACATAGTTTCTAAATATCTTCATCCTGGAAGGAGTTAATGACCTCTTGAGCACAGCCATCAGCAGTGTGTCTGTCTGCAGAGAGAAAGTCGATGGATTGGGAGAGTATGAGGGGTCATGAGGTCACTGGAAAGGGGTGTGTGGCACTCCTCATATCTCTTTTAAAGGATGAAGGACCATTTCTTTAGAGTCCTGGTGCTTCTTGTTTTGCTATATGGTTGTGAGACATGGATGCTATTCAGTGACCTGAGATGGAGACTGCACTTCTTTTGTACTGTGTCTCTTCAGAGAATCCTTGGGTACCACTGGTTTGACTTTGTGTTGAATGAGCAGTTGCTCATGGAGTCCCAAATGAGGCAAATTACCTGTATTGTGAGGGCGCGTCAGTTACGGCACTACAGCCATGTGGTGCAATTCCTTGAGGGTGATCCGCCTCATAGGTTCCTCATTGCTGAGAATGGACCAAACCAAGGGGATGCTCACATAACACCTGGCTGCGGCAGATAGATAGTCATTTCCAGAGGGTCGGACTGGACTGTGTGTCTGCCTGGTGGGTTGCCAACTGGGATTCTGATCTGTTTTGTTGTGTGGTGGGTGCAGCAATGCACTGTACCAGTGAATGCTGCTCAACTTGACTGGACCTGACCTAGTTGTTTACTACTATGATTAATCCATCCATCCAGCCATCCATTTTCCAACCCGCTGAATCCGAACACAGGGTCACAGGGGTCTGCTGGAGCCAATCCCAGCCAACACAGGGCACAAGGCAGGAACCAACCCCGGGCAGGGTGCCAACCCACCAGAGGACACACACAAACACACCCACACACACACCAAGCATACACTAGGGCCAATTTAGAATCGCCAATCCACCTAACCAGCATGTCTTTGGACTGTGGGAGGAAACAGGAGCGCCCGGAGGAAACCCACGCAGACACGGGGAGAATATGCAAACTCCACGCAGGGAGGACCCGGGAAGCGAATCCAGGTCCCCAGATCTCCCAACTGCGAAGCAGCAGTGCTACCCACTGCGCCACCGTGCTGCCCACTATGATTAATAAAACTATTTAATCTTAACAGTCTCCTATCTTACAATGCATTCTTGCATATTTGCATATAATAAAAAACATCAACCGAGCAAAGAGGGAATGGGGTTCCTGTCCTTCCACGGTTTCAGCAGGCTTGCATGATAAGCCTGTTCACTTGCCCAACAACTGGGTTGTTTCACCAAATAGTCAATGAGCCTCTCCCTCTCCTTAATTTTGTACAGGCCTTGCCAGTGAGCTAATAATTTAGAGTGTAAGGTGGGAACAAGGACCATGATTCTATCTTCCTGGCGGAACTCCCAAAGAGACGTTCTGCGGTCATAATAGTTGGCCTGTGCTGCTTGCACCTTATCCATGTGTTCTTTGAGTATTTGCTGAATTTTAACAAATCTATAGCAAAATTGTGCAATATTTTCCATCCTTCTTTTAAGATGTCCATTATGCCCCAGGGTTATCACCCAACTTGAAAAGGGAGAAGCCCATGGAGGACAGGGAGACTACCTGGTAGGCAAATAGTTAGAAAGGAAGTAACCGGTCCCAGTTCCTCCCATTCTTGCTGACCACCTTACGCAGCATCTGCTTGAGAGTTTGATTAAACCGCTCTAATAGACCATTGGTTTGAGGATGATGCACAGAGGTCTTTAAATGCTTAATATGGAGTAACTTGCCCACTTCTCTGAACATCTCTGAGGTAAAGGGTATTCCCTGGTCTGTTAAGACTTCTCTGGGGATGCCAGCACATACAAATTTCCCTACCAATTCCCATGCAATGATTTTTGTGTTGGCTGTATGCAAAGGGACAGCTTTGGGATACTGAGTAGTGTAATCTACAAGACTAAATAGCAGAGGGATCCAGGGGTTCTACTCTGTCTACTCTGATAGGCTTGAAGGGAATATCAATAAGGGGAATGGGGACTAGAGGAGCACAGTCTCTCCTAGGAATCTGATGCAGTTGATAACTCAGGACAGGAGATGCAAAAGCGAAGGACCTCCTCATTAATCCCTGGCCAGTAAAAGCAGTGCTTGAGAGTTTTTGTAGCTTCCAAGTGGGCACACAGGAGGTGGGTATGTGCTAGTTCACAGACCCGCCACCAGAAGGTCTGTGGGACCAGCAGCAGCGACCAGACCTCCGCCTTGTGCTCAGCAGCTTGATAAAAGAAATTGTTATTCAAGACAAAGTGTGAAACTTTGTGGCATTGGATGGCCATTTACCATAACAAGTGCATTTTTTGCAAACTAAACTGTTCCTGTTTAAAGGATGCCGGTGTTTGCCTAAATTGGCAATGTAATTCAGAAAGAGGGTAAGGGCCAAACTCATTGGGCGTGGTTTCAGCCCGCGATGCCACTACATTATTGTTTGCAATATTGCAGATTCCACCACGTCACACTGAACAGCCATATAACTTCTCAATATGAGCTATAAACATGACATGGAGACAGCCTGGGATGAGTTATCCATCACTAGGCCTAAAGGTTTTTTAGCAGGGGATTGTGAAATGTCACTTTTACCTGCAGACCCGTCTCTCCCTAGTATTACTGGGCATTGTGAGTTCTGAAGGACTGCTACTGTGAGAGTTCTTATCAATACCACAAAACTAATAATACAAGAGGCAGACCTGTCCCAGCAAGTTTCTCTGTGATTACATGTTAGACTGGTCTTTCCTGCAAGCCACTGTCACGGTAATGCAAAATGGCACGAAACAATGGAAATGTTGCTCCCAGAATTGATCAGTGCTGTAACATTATGGCCAAATATAAGTAGCAGTTCTGTACTACGAAGAGACAGAGGGTTAGCGAGTGCACAGTACCTTTTTCTCTTGGCCCAGCTGGAGTCCATCAGCTTGCCAAGTAGAGACAATATGGTGGATGATTTGCCTTACATCCCTGCACTTGAAACAGCATGGGGGAGGGTGTGTGCTTTTAATTCAGCCTCATCATGAAATCTGTGCTGTGGCAAGCAGGCTTGTGATGAGTGACACGTGCTGTCTGGGTTTGGTGAGCGGACTGTTCTGCTCTCTTGGAACTGTGTAGCCACTCTTGTGTGTCAATGAGAGCCTCCATGTTCTTGTATGGCTGTCTCCAGACCGACTGGGCGAGATATTCTAGGAGGGAGTTGACCAGGATATCACAAGCAATTTGCTCCACGACCTTCCTGGCATCATTTACATCTAGTCCTGATTTTCTCCAAATATTGAATGCTAGCGCTTAGGCGGGTTGCTCTGTGTCAAACCTCCATTTACGACAGATTCTTGCCTGCTGGTCCGGGGACACGCTATACCTGTTAACACTAGAATCCCTGAAGCCTACAAAAAAAGTTGTAATAAATTGTAATAAGGTGCCGGGCCACCTTAAATTCCTTCACACCTCCTCATCAGCGTCTTTGTTTTCTAAATGTGTCAATCAGCAGTGGCAGCAAGCAGCCTGCTATCCCATCCCCTCCGACGCAGTTGAAGTTCTCCCAGCTCAAGTCTGTTTATCTGCATGTGAGGTACCTTGAATTGTATAGGGTAAATAATATATTGTTATTTGGAATACATACATTTCATGTGTGTTCCGTGTCTACAACAATCTGTGTAAATGTAGGATGGCTTGGTGGAGAGGTAAGAATTGCAGCCTCATAAACAATAGGTTAGCAGTTCGAACCCAGATTCTTCCCGTTTTGAGTAGTGAGCTGCTATTATTATTACTATTATGTAATAAAAACATACATTTGATTTGAGTCTGTAACACCCGGCGTACATTTTTGCTAACTGTAAAAGATATCACTGAAGGGATATAAGCAGACACGCAAACATTGGTGAATCACGTCTTCTTAGTATCTTGTTGTCACTTGAATTTTTTGAAATTCATTTTAATCCTGAATAAAAGCACACCTGTTTCATTATACTTTTGCAAAACTGTTTATTTTATATTCTAGTAACCACTGGAATGACATCAAATCTGTCTCTGCCTCTTTTGAGCATGCACACACACATCAATGCATGAAAAACACAATTATTTGAAAGCGCTTTGTCATTTGAACATTGTTTTTTTCCGATCTTGCCCAGTCTCCACGTTATGGTGTATGGTACTGAGAATGCAGACAGACTTTTTCTTTTTGGGTGCATACACCATCAGCGCATGGCACTGCCAGATCGAAACACTAGTGTGGAAAATTGCTTGCGTACTAAAGTGAATTTAGCTGCAGGTGGAAGTCCCACTTTATTTATGGTGCCAAGCAGAGTTTTGTTGCAGTGCAGCAGTCTATTAGCCAGCGAAAATGATGGGAAGAAGTTGTCTGTTGTTACGATTCTGCCTTCATCCAGAAATTGCCCCATAAGCTTTATGACCACAGTCTTGGAAAGTCTTTCTCCTGTGAGACAACTGGGATTTTTTTCCTAAATAAGGAGTGGCATTGCACATGTACTTTGTCTCCAAATCTGCCACAATCCAAAATTTTATGCCAAATGTATTAGGCTTGGTTGAGATGTACAGTATTGCAAGAAAGGACAACAGACCTTGTTTGGAAACAGTTGCTAATCAACAGTAATATGTTGCCTTGGGTCGTACAGTAACTTAAAACACAGTTCTCAACAAAACATTGCCAGATATCCAAGATCACAGCAAATCTGTCTTTTTCACATGTTCTGCATGTGCATCTTTGTTGTCAAAGTGCAAATGGCACATGATACTCTGATAGTGGTCACAGGGCAATGTATCTTTGATTGCCAGTACATCATATAGTTCTGACCAGGCATCAACCACAGCACTAACTGTGGTGATCACTGCTCTTGTGAAAAGAATGGAGATAAACACCATCAACTTAGAGAGGGAAAGGCAAGTACGTCGTACCAGGTGAACGTGACTAAGAGAATAAAATTGAATTAAAAAAAAAATGCTAACTTTTACAGGTAGCAGAAATTTACACCGGGTGTTACAGACTCAAATCAAATGTATGTTTTTATTATATAATAGTAACAATAATAGCAGTTCACTACTCAAAATGCGGAGAACTGGGGCCCAAACATGCAAGCTCTTGATTACAAGGAAGCAGTTCTTACCTGTACAATAGCCAAGCAGACACGTCAGCTCTCTGTCAAATGATTTTTGGGCTTGTGAGTTGGGGGCTGTTTCAAAACATATCACATGAAGTACATTTACTAAATCTGCACTAGTACAGCAGTGGACAATGGACATACCTCTTCTATTGTGTTTATGTTGATATTTTAGTATTTATATATTTCTGTTAAACACAGCATTTTTTCATGTTGAAATTTGAACATTTTTGGCTAATTTTTCTCAGGGTTCATTTTAATATGTGCAAGAATATGTATGAAGCAACTTCTGCCCAGTGTGGTATTTACAAAGAACAACTACAGATTAGCAGATGATCTATGTTTCCTTGTCAATGAAACCTCCTACAGCATATTTCAGCTTGCTACAAAGCTGAATTTCAAACACAGAATCACTGAAAAAGCTTTTTGATCACAAAATGTGCAGTGATCACTTGTTAAGACAACCTGACTCCAGAGATCCAAATAAAGACTCTTGTCAGACAAATATTTAAAAAATGAAAAGGTAAAACCATGGTAGTTGAGCCAAATTCATTCATGGACAAATTAAACCAGTTAGCATAATGTGCTCCTGTTCTTCTCGATCTCAGGTGCATCAGATGAGATACAGAATGGGCTGCTTGAATAAAGAAAGGTACAAGTGCCGCGAAATAAAACCTAACCAAATTAAATTGTTCTTTGTTTTGAAAGTTGAATATTTTACACGTTAGTCCTTTCCACACAGAATTACTGTGTTCTCTCGTATTAAGTTTTCCATGATGAACGGCCACCTTTCACCTGCAAGTTGTTTTTTTCTTTTTACAGCTTAGTCAAGTAAATATAGTTAGAAACACACAGGAAAATTCTGATCACAATTTGGTTATTTCTAGTAAAACAATGTTCATTTTTTAAATAAAAAAATAGTGTTTTTTGTTTTCATGACTAGTATAGCCTATAGTTAGAAAATACAGTATGTTAACACATTGATATTTTTAAACCTGCTCAATCAGTCACGGTTATGGGGGGCCCAGAGCTTATCATAATAGTTTCTATGTTTTTTTTATTACACCTCGTATTACATTAGTGCACTACTGCTACTGGTATATACACAATGGTCTTTTTAAATACTTCTTAAGTTCTTTAAATAAATAATTTAACATCAAGCTGGATTAACCCATTTCACTAAGTTTCACCTAATGCAAAAATAAATATTAGTGTGAAAACAGAACAGTGCTTATTCAAGTCTGGTAAGACGCATCAGAAAACATTTGATAACAACAGTTCATTTGTAAATATAGTGGATGATCAAAGGTCATGCGAAAAGACAATTTGCCCTCAGGGATTAATAAATTATGTAAAAATTTTAAAAAATAAGCTTTACCTTCCTTGTACTTGCTTATTCTGATTCTGGGTCATGGGGAGCAAGAGCCTATTCCAGCAGAACTTTCAAAAGGATGGAAACAACCCTGGACAGGATGTCAGTTCATCGTGGGTATTCACTTATGAATAAACCTGCTCTTAGGTAAGTTTAGAATTTAATTTGCCATTTAATCTTGACACGTCTTTGGTTTTCCTCCAAAATCCCTATACTACCTGTAAGAAAACCCACACAAACCTGATGAGAACTTGCATACTTGTAGCTTCTGAAAGCATAAAGCAGCAGCTTTAAATACTTCACTGCTACTGTTTGCTGTCCAATCTTTAAAATGTCTTTAAGTAACTGGAGAAACAGTATCCAGTGTTTCTGGTTTAATTTCTTTACTAAAAGAATATATGAATATTTAAATCGGACTAAAGGAAAGCATATTATAGGAGGATTACTGTAAGAAAACAAAAAAAAAACCTTTGTATTTTGCATTTCATCCTCCTCTTTACAATCCTGTTTTGCTTTGAAATCCTTTAAGTGCAATAAGTTTCATTAAAACAATAATTAAAAAAAACTCAATAAAACTATAATTTTTTCAACAACTTGTTTTACACTTGCAGTAGACATACTGCCCATAGGAATAAAATTAAAACTTAATGTTTAGATAAAGGAAATGGTTATTACTACCTAAATTAAAACATAATTATAGGATAGCAGAAATTATTTTGTAAAATTAAGTGGTTTTATTGAGTCTTAAATTCGACCTTAAACATACCATTAAACATAACAGTTTTCATGCTGCAGTCATAATGGTTTGTTTGTAGACACCAATATCTAAGAATAAACTATTATCTTCATCTTTTTGTGCATATTTTTAACATTAACGTTGTATACAGGTTATTCATTCCACTATTTTATTAATAAACACAATTCTTCAGAGCCAGTACACGCTTAACCAAACTGCACTTTACAGTTGTTAACTCATTAAGGTGCATAAAAATTGCATATTGTGCACTCCTTCAATTAACTTAGAGGTTCTATTCATGTAAGAACTAAAACATGCATATTTATGCTTTACTTTAAAGTCCATTACTGTATTATATCAGCGACCAGTGCAGTGTGCTTTATTATTCTTAGAATGACAGTGTCATTTTTATATTGAAAGATGTAAGGTATGTATGCCTTTATCCATCTAGTTTTTGAACCCCCATTTTGTTTGTTACAGGATAATGCTGAGTCAGAAGATTCGGGAGCCAGGCAGGAACCAAACCTAGGAATAACACAGTTAATAACAAGACAGTATAATGCACAGACAAGCAGTCATGGAATAGTTTTGAGACAAAAATTACCATGACCTGTATATTTATGAGATATAGTGGAAACAGGAACATTTACATGAACACAGCTAGTATATGGAAAATCCATGCAAGGAGTATCTGGGCCCAAAAGTGAACAAATGTCTTTAGAGGTGAGAAAAATAGCACCACCATACACATACATATATTAAATACATACAATATATTTGTGTACTGTGTGTGCATAAATATATATATATATATATATATATATATATATATATATATATATATATATATATATATATATATATATATAAATCCACAATCTTTTTTATTCCTGAGCTTTTAATAGATGTCATCATCAGAGGGACATTAATCAAACAATACTTACATATGAGATGCTCCAGACCTCAGCAAACAACTGGCACCAACCTGTTCTCCCATTCTACCTGGTGCAGTCTAACTTATCACCATAGCGTATCAGAAATCACAGCACACATCGACTCCAGATTAGGCATTAAAGTAGCTTATAAACCAGGAAACACTCTGCGGACAGTTCATTTTAATGCTTAAAGCAAGAAATCTGCAGCAGAAACATGAAATACAGTATACCATACAGTGCATGCCCAGCTCTATACGCAGGACAAACATCTAAAACACTCTTAACATATACAAGAACATCGCAATGCTGTCAGAAGGAAGGACCAATGGTCTCCAATATATACACATACTAGTTCAACTGAACATACTTTTAACTAGGACATGGTGCAAGTAAGGTTCAGGGCAAATATCTATCTATCTATCTAAAATACTAAGAGTGCCAGAGAGCTGGCTGAAGTGGGGCAATCAAATGGAAATGCAATTAATAGACATTTGGACAAAAACCCAGCATATGCAGGCTTAAAAAGAAGAACATCTAAATAATATTGATGACTTGTAAGACCAACACTCTCTGAACCCCACCTTACTAATCCACCCCCTCTTACACCCACCTACCCACCCCTTCCTACTTTGATTCTTGAATGTCTAATTATTTTCCCCTGATGATGACACCTGATAGGTGTGAAAAGCTCAGAAATATAGGACTATTTTAAGATATGTGATTCATTTTCTCATTTAATTTATATATATATATATATATATATATATATATATATATATATATATATATATATATATATGTGTGTGTGTGTGTGTGTGTGTGTGTGTGTGTGTATATAAATATATATATATATATATATATGTATATATATGTGTATAATATGTATATTACAGACCTTCACTTCCATATATATTTTATGGTGGAGATCATGTCATGCTCTGTCAATGTTTTCTGCTGAATTTCCGGCCACTCCTTTTCTATTTATAATGGTAAAAAGGTGTTTTTTTTTTTCTTCTTAAGTAAAATACATAGTCCTGCCTCACCCTTTAGGCAGATCTCTTGAGAGAATTAGCTGCGATATAATCACACACATCAAAGGGTTGTGCATTTGCTGTACTTGGGGAGTTAGAGGTTCAATAGAGGGACATCCAGTCTGATTTTCATGATCTCCTTGGCTTGATTTGAGCAGCAGGAGGGACTGGGTGTTTTTATCAGTTAATTAGGAACCTGGAATCAGTGGGGGATCGCCATGGCATGGCCACCTTCAGCTTTGAGGAAAGGCTCGGAAACAGTAGGCCTGACAGCTCGATTTGACCAAGATCATTCAAACAAGCCAGCAGCACAAGTCCCCCTCTTCCACTGCCATGACCACCCTCCCTTCTTTCCCACCTCCCTCAAGACATACATACCTCTTCCTCCTTACTTTCACTCTCCGTGTTGGCAGCTTTTGATCTGGTTTGTTTCAACCTAGTTAAAATAAGCAGCAGGCCTGGCAGTACCCAGTGACGGTGTGCAGCAGTGAGAAGGCAGATTACCTCTGCACATTACATTACACTACTGATCTACAGCAGGACTTCAAGGCAGGGCACACAAAATGGCTTGCCAGTTTAATTAGAGGCAAGAAATGATAAAATATGAAAAAGAACAAAGAGCCCCTGTACAGAGTGGGGGTGAGATTGAGGGGAAACACCATGAAAAAAAAAACTACTGAATACAAGACAAAGATAAATAGGGTTATTAAAATTATTGCAGATGAAATGTTACTATTTTTCAATTAATTATCAATCTATTTAATCTGTAGACCAGCTGGGCAAATGTTTGTATGTAAAGCCAGCCCCACTAGTGTTCGTAAGATGTGATACAAACATGTACATGCTTTTATTGCTAAAATTAAATAAGCTGGAAGTGTACCATGCCTTCCCAGCTTCTGAATGAAAGGGAAAAGTGAAGAGAACTATTTTTCAGACAAATTTTACTTTAATAATCAATGCATTTGGTTTAATCTGATGACATTTTCATTTTGGTGTAATAGAAAAAGTATAAATGTATTCAGTTTTTAAGAGTATACATTTTAGTCACCCAATAGTTTAGTGCCATTTTCACCAAAAAACATTTTATTTAGCACATAATGGTGCTCTTTTATCCTAATAAATACATTTCTTTTACTGAATTGCTAATTTCATTAACATGAAATATTAACATTAATATGATATTATTTTGAAAAATATCTAACCCTGCAGGTAAATGCCACATTACATATGACAATAAACCTGCCAGTGTAGAGAGTGAATAGTGTACATTTTTTGTTTTGTATTAGTACACAAACTCGTAAATCTACTGTATATTCTCAATTAAATTTAGAAACACATAAAAAAAAAATCAGTCAATCAGATATTCAAATTTTATTACCACTTTACTAAACATTTGGCAGTATCAGCCTAGTTCTCTTCCAGCAAGCTGTACTGTTCAATTTTTTCATTAAAATGCAATCAAGAAGAAGGTTGAACAGGGAGGATGGTTTTAATCCAGGGATTAATGCAATATGACCGGAAAGGTGTGAAATGCTCTTAGATATTGCCTTAATAATAGGGGTTATTTCATTGCTGAGTACAAGAGATTAAAAACAATTTTCTGTGTAATCCTGTCAGTTATGTGCTTTATGAGAAGTGGCTTCTGTGCTGCTGGAATCACCCAAATACAAGGCGAGCAGTTGATAAAAGCCAGGTAGCAAATTAAAGTGGCTAGAGGCGGGTATGTTAGTGCACAATGTCTCAACTTGACTTGTCCATCTAAAACACTGATCTGACCCTAGATCTTATCAGGTCACCCCTTTTTACATGAGAGTGTGAGCATAATGGTTGTTTTTTAGCATCAGCTTAAGTATGTGGCTTTTTACTGATACCATTTCAGATAAGTACTAGTCCATTTTAAACCTTTTCTCTAGGGATTGGCAGTCTGTTCACTTTAATGTATAATCAGCAGAGCGCCATTTCTGCAAAATGCTTTTATCATTGCCATGATAAACAATTATTTTAATTGGTAAAGTTATATGTCTATTTTTTAATGTTATCACTCAACGTACGTACTGCTTGAGAAAAATATTTTTGATACACAAAGAAAAATCATGTTTGAAATGTTTTATTCTGGTAACTATTCAGTATGTACAGTAAAATCAAATTGATCTGTATATTTAAGCTAATAAAAAAAGATACAAAATACATTAAAATGAATAAATTAACAATAAGTTAATAATTACCACAAAACGATAGAAAACAATCTAGGATGTAAAATCTAAGGTCTAAGGCATAAATAAACTGCAGATGGCCTAGGTCAGGGCTTATTGAATTTAGTCCTGGTGGGTCACAGTGGCTGCCGGGTTTTATCCCAGCCTCGTCGCTTAATTAGCAGTCGATATTTGCTGTTAATCAAAGTATTTATCTTATTTTACAGCTTGTTAGTGTTTCTATTTTCCATGTCCGATTGTTTTACATTGTAGATGTTTCCTTTCTGAAAATAATCATCCAAACTAGTAGTAATTCTCAGTGCTTCATTTTTTTGCCTTTTCTTTCAAAACATTTTATTCAAATAGAAACTTCATGATAAACAGACACTTTAGATGGTGATTTGCTGGTTCCTTTGTCATTAGCATAAATTGTTAATTGTCAGCCGGTTAAAATACCTAATAGTTAAAATCAGAGAATACAGCTGTTTAGCATTAAAAGAAGCAATCAAGGTTTGGGAATTTTAAGAAGTGAGTTAACTGAAATGAAGCACAAACATGTTATTTGAGCCGTAATAGAAGCAAAAATTAGGTTCTAATTAACAAGTCTGGGTGGAACAAAACCTTACAGCAAAGACCCCCTTAGACAAATCTTGAAAACTCATGGTTTATATGAAGCCAAAGTTGTATTCTTCTGAGCCAAAAATGCAGATTCTTACTCACTTCGGTTTTTCAAATAGTCATTTGGAAGCTCCCTAGTTTTTGACCAGTTGTGAACAGGTCCCCATGTAATCAATATCGTATCTGGACAATTTGCACAATGAGTCATAGAGAAGGGCTTACTAATGTTTATTGCTATGTGAAGTATGGTGTTCATTCGTTTAGGAAGAAAATTCCTTTTTGTGAAATTTCAAAAACAAAAAAAGAAAATACTTTTTCTCCATGAACTTGTATTTTCTAGACAAATAGATATTAGAAGAATACTAAATTATATAGAATTTTCTAAATCTGGTTCTCAGCCAGGGTGCTGTGGCCCAATAATACAGCTCAATAAACTTCCGGGAGGGGAAAAAATGATGGAAAATAGTCATAAAATTCTAGCAAAATACTCAAATCACTAAACATCAAACTGTAGCAGGAGTGTCAGACTTGTCTTTTGAAAGCAGACTGCTTCATCGATATCAAAATATGACACATATGGCACGCAATGACTGTTAGTTTGTTTCATAGATTGTGGTTGCATTTAATTGAGGCTACGATATGGTAGTTTGGCTTTACACATGCTACTGTGCTATTTTACTCAATTTAGAAAGTGGCACAAGCGTCAGGGCTGGCAACCAGTCCATCTTTGTCTTACCTGACTACAACCACCACCCCACATAATTCTTGTTTTTTCTACTTACTCAATTTTTGCATGTGGAGAAATTTCATTTGCTTTATATGTAACTGTCACTGACATAAATGCTCCAGTGTTGAATCCAGAGGTTAACAAAGTAGCTTCTATAATAAAGTTAGTGTCTGTATTTTAAACAGCATTTTATATTTTCATAAAAAAATAATCATTTTTGAATAATTTAAAAAGTAATACTCAAGCCAAGTTGAGCAGCTTTTGTTGTTATCAAAAATATGGGCAGTGAGAAATTTTGTAATTTTGGTTACTGAATATTATTTATTCCTAACAAAAATGCCAGCTCATTTTATGTTATGATTAAAAAAAAAAATTAGTTACTAGTTAAAATAGCTTTTATTTAATAAAAACACATAGGCTGTCTTTGAAATGGATTCTTAACGTTGTGTTAGACCTCTTATATCATTGAAAGATACTGAAAAATTAGTTCACGCTTTTGTTTTCAGTCGACTAGATTATTGTAACGAACTCCTCTCCGGAGTACCCAAAAAAGACATAAATCGTTTGCAACGAGTGCAGAATGCAGCTGCTAGAATCCTAACTAGGAAAAGAAAATCCGAGCACATTTCTCCAGTTTTGATGTCACTACAGTGGTTACCTGTGTCATTTAGAATTGACTTTAAAATACTGCTTATTGTTTACAAAGCCTTAAATAATCTCGCTCCATCTTATATATCGGAATGTCTGACACCTTATATTCCAAATTGTAACCTTAGATCCTCAAATGAGTGTCTGCTTAGAATTCCAAGAGCTAAACTTAAAAGAAGTGGTGAGGTGGCCTTCTGCTGTTATGCACCTAAAATCTGGAATAGCCTGCCAATAGGAATTCACCAGGCTAATACATTGGAGCACTTTAAAAAACTGCTAAAAACACATTACTTTAACATGGCTTTCTCATAACTTCATTTTAGTTTAAGCCTGATGCTCTGTATATTCAATTAATTATCATAATTATTCATGGTGGCTCTAGAATCCGTACTAACCCCAACTCTCTCTTCTGTTTCTTTTCCCGGTTTTTTGTGGTGACGACCTGCGCCACCGCCACCTAATCAAAGCACCATGATGTTCCTACATTGATGGATTAAAAGACAGAAGTCTACATGACCATCATCATCAAGTCCTTCCATGAGAACCCTAAATACAAAGAGGACTGTTCATTTATGTTAGGTAGAATGCCCAGAGGGGGCTGTGCAGTCTCATGGTCTGGAACCCCTGCAGATTTTATTTTTTTCTGTCCAGCCTTACTCTTATTCTTTGTTAATTAGTGTTGTCTTATTTTAATTCTTACTTTGTCTTTTTTTTTTCTCTTTTCTTCATCATGTAAAGCATTTTGAGCGTCATTATTTGTATGAAAATGTGCTATATAAATAAATGTTGTTGTTGTTGTATTAGACTTTAAAAAATACCGGCAGTGTAACAACACTAGCAGCAAATATGATTTTGTTCGTAAATGTTGGTTCAAAAATGGCCTATTTTCCGTATAGGTTATATGACAGGTGTCTGATTAGCATTCTTAAGCTTTGTCAATAGTAGAATATTATTGTTTTATAAACACATACATTAGTTTTCACCTTTCGCCCACACATCCCTGCCATTTTCAACTCTCAACAATGAAAAGATTTCAAAACTCTTCAAAACCTTTTCAGGAGCTGTGGCGAAAACGTGGAATTTAATTGCAATTTAATTTGATTATGACTATGTGGCCCTTCCCTGCCTAGATCCTGCTCATTACAACATCTTATTCCCTGATTGGTCACCCTTCACAGAAGAAATCATATTCCAACATAGTAGACACAGAAGACATTCTAATACATGGCTCTTGTTTTGTTGTTTACTTGTATAGATATACAGTAAATTGTGTTTTGTATTGCTTGAATGCTACATAAGAAATTTGATAAACGAGAGGAGACCATTAAGTCCATCTAGCTTGTTTCTTTAGCTAATACCTAAACTGTCCCAGTATCTCATACAGATTCTCCTTAAAGGTTGTCAAGGTGTCTGCTTCAACTATACATCTCGGTAGTTTGTTCCATGGTCCCACAGCTCTTTGGGTAAAGAAGTGCTGCCTGGCTTCAGTTTGTGATGAATGCTGCTGGATCAACTTTATCAATGCCTTTGAGGATTTTAAACACCTGGATTAGGTCCCCACACAGTCTCTTCTGCAAACATGTAAAAGCAAAATTATTTACCAGTCACTACAGTTTTACGATAAAAATCTGCGATCAGTGGTGTTACCATCCCTTCATCAGAAAAATCCTTGATGTGTGCTTGCCCATTATAGGTGAATGTCCACATTATATGCGTTTTTGTATGTTTTAACATGGGATGAAGATTCTTTCGGAAATAATGTGAAAGTTCTAGTACGGACAAAGATAAATGAGAACATAGTAGTGTAGGCATGGCTTTAGCTGCAATATTTTTCAGCTTAATATGGGCTAAGGTCATTATGTTAACTGGGCTTTGCAAAGTAATCACTGAATGTTTTTGGTAATCCACATTTAAGAAATAATGCAACAAAAGGCTATAAATAGTTGCCTCTTGCTGGAATTATGGGACCTTCTATAGCACAATAGACACATATTACTTGGCAGTGAGCCATGTGTTGTCACTGCTTGTCTTGTACAAAAACATGACCACATATCCAGTGTGACAGTATGTTCCTTTTTTAGCAACAGTAATAATGAGTGTAAGAGCTAAATCAATCACAATTGTAGAAAAATGTCTTTAATTCTTTAACAGGAAAAGACCAATGATTTGCAGATAGGGGAGTGGCAGGTGGGTTCAACTAGTCAGCAGTGACAACTACACAGAGAACAGCAAAGAGGAATTTATGCTTGCCTGCCTAGTGTGGAGGAGGTTGCTCTGCTGAAGAATTAATAAAGTCGAGGAAGTTCACTTGAAAGAGTAACATTTTGAATACAAACAAGTATTCATGAGACTATGCTTTAGTGAAAACTGAGTACAGGACAAATTTATATACTGTATGTTAATTTACACTTTGTAATGTTAAGTAACTTATATTAAAATGGTTTATTATTTTAATTGCAAATGCCCTATATATGATATGTCTGAAAGAAACAAGAGTGACATGCACTATCTGACAGATTGTTTCGTTCCACAGTGAAAAGTGTTTTTTTATACTTTAACTTACTTTTTTCTGTTCCTCAACTCCAGTCCAACTGTAAAAAAAAAAATAAACCAAAAAACCCAAATTGCATTGCTGGTTGTAAATTAATCCAAAATCAATGGCTTAAATTGTTTTCAAAAAGCTGGTGGAGAAGAAGAATGCCAAACCTCCCCGGTTCTGAATATCAGGAGTAAAAAAAACGCACCCGAGACATTGCAGCTTGAGAGTCTTTTCTGATGGTTGAAGTTTATGAAGGATATTGCAGTGGTTGTTGTGCAAAATAGTGGCTTTCCCTTGAGTGTGAGAAACTTCATCTCACACTAGTAATGCTGTAATATTCTGTTTATTCTTTGTACATTTTATTTTACTCTAAAGTTATTCTCTAGAGATGTCTTATCCAAGCACTGAAAGAGGTGCCTGCCAATTTACTCCTATTGCTGTGAGAATCAGAGGCCCCAGCAGCAGAAGTAAAAAAGAGCATTTGATCCTAATCGGGCCAAACTGCAGTATTATCTGAAAGCCCATTGCAGAGAATAATTCAGGCACCTCTGAGAGGTGAGGAAAGACTCTTTTCTTGTTTTTCTGAAATTCTTTTTTGCTCCTTCCCAGGATTCCAAGCTCTATTTAGACTATTTCTCAGTTTGCCTTTTTGCCCTAGGCTAAGCTTGTGACCAACTCCAAAATCCCCAAATGCTGTTCCATTATTGAGTAAACCTGCACCCAGAAAACTGTGATGTGCATTTGGTTTTAGTGAAAATTTGCTATTAATTCCATCAATTATATTATTGATTAAAATACTTGGTCGCCATGATGAGGCTATAAGCCAGAGGTAACTGTTCATGACATGGGGGTCTTCTGAACGCATGGCAATATCAGTCAGAAAGCAAAACCTTATAATTTCCTTTTTGTAGATCTTCTTGGACATCAATATTCTTGTGTTTCAATTTGAATAATCAAAAACACCAACATATACAGTATTCAGATGTGTACACATCCTTAATGCTAACAGTTTGTATCATCTTATTATAAAGTCAGTAAGTAAAGATACTATAATTAATTGACCCAGTGGTCAATACAAAATTTTATGTAGCAACAGAGGTTAAAGAATATTGGCTGGGCTGCTTTTTACCAATTTTCTAGACACTGGAGATCTTCAATTAGTCCTAATCCTGAATTTCACTTTTATTTGTGCCAAACATGGGAGATGTGTAACTCAAGAGCAAAATAAATAAAGGATTTTGCAGTATGTTATCATTAAATCAGCAAGGTGAACATGGCAGAAATGTTGTTACCAATAGAAGTGTACAACAGATTTAATAGGAGATATGATTAAAACCTGTAAAAAACAAAAATAAAACCAAGCAATTGCCAGACCTTAAAAGAAAATCTAAGTACATATAACATGGGAATACAAAAAATAATACTGCTGGTTAATTGGGAAGTTTATTAATTGTTAATTTGAAGAGTGGCATCTCTTCATTAAAAACAGGTAGGGCACTGCCCTCATCCTCAACAGGTGAGACATAGGCCCACTCATCCCCTAGCAGATGGCACTGCCTCAGTAATTTAATGTAATGTTTAAGTTATTATAACAAACTGAATTTAGACATCACAATCAAATAGGGTCCAATTTTCCACAATATGCTTAGTGCAATTTCCTATCAATAAAAATACATATTTTTGGAGTTTGTGAAATTTCATCATGGCTGGCACTGCCATCTTGTTTCTGGGTTGCTTGGCCAGGCCCTTTGACCCTTCTATACTCTACGAATACTTTTGCTCCTGTGTATGCATGTCCAGCCTGAACTTTTCATTTTTGCCTCGGGGCTTGAAGATAGTACGGTAACTCTTTTAAGTGACCCATTGATTGATTTTATGTGAAACAATTTAAAGGGTGCATGAAGTACACATCTTGCTGTTTGGGAGTTGTCACCATCACTATCATGAATTATACTGATTACTTTATGTACAAAATGATATAGCACTGCCCATTGAGCAGAAATTAGAAATATAAGAAAATTCATTTGTGTTTCTGCTTTTGGTGTTAACTATTTGATGTTGATGTTTTAAGGATGTCATTTGGTGGTTATACTGTACGACAACACCATCTGCTCTACCTTTCCCAAACTCCGTGCCAGGAACCTTAAAGAAATGTGCTGCATACCCAGCCTAATGGATTTAAGCAGAAGAGTAGGTCTTGTAAGTGCTGATGTTTAAGTGTTTGATCATCTCAATATCTCACCATCTTTCTCACATACACACTGTCAGACATACCCACACACTCCAGTGCATGGAATCATTTTATGGCTGGCTTCTCAGGGTGGCTCTGCCTCTTCCAATAGTGTTTCTCTTCCTGTTCTGTGTGGCCCCACCAGAATTTTCATACATGTGTTTGTGTGTGTGTGTGTGTGTATATATGTATATATATATATATATATATATATATATATATAGAGTGAGGTTTCTAATCTGCTTTAGGACCCCCCAACGGCACGGCACAACGAAAAGCAACTGCTGCATCTGTGGAAGACTGCTTGTGCGTTGCTGAGGCAACCACAGGTTTGCAGCACAGAAGCAGATCGCCACGGAAACAACTACGAGCTGATCAAGGTCGCGCTATACATGCCTGCTACCGATGGGTGATGAAAGGGACATTATAAATGCAGGGAACAGTATAACCTGGCCCTAACTATACCCGTTTGCAGTGTCTGTGTATAGGAGAGTGTTAGCTTCCGCTGCAATAAATAACCCTGCTTTTCCTGTTTCAAGTTGAATAAAGCAAATTTTGCTAAAGTACTGAGACTCAGACACATCTTTTGGGGTGCAAGATAGTGACTCATACGTCACTATTGTGACTAGTGTCGCCATCAGTTGGCTGCCCATAATTGTAGTGACTGTTGTACATGTGCAGTTCAGCAAAGAAACACAGCTGCCCATCAGAAACTCCCTCTTAAGCAGTAATTCAGTGATAAATAAATACACTCTTACAAGTCCCCATTGCATGATCAGCTGCAGCCTTACCATGCAACATGCTTCTCATACAAGGTTTAGAACATTTAACAGACCGAGCTCCGGCCAACCTAATGGCTCACTCTCCTGTCCTCTCTTCCCCAGACTGTGCCTGCTCTAGTCGCTCCTTCCGAGCCATTGAATCCACTTGATGAGGAAAACTTTGTGTTTTATTGACCTCAAAAGGGGAGCTGAACCTCCATGTTTGACAGCTGCAACCTGTGTGCTTTTCTGCTGTTGACAATCCCCTTCTGAATAAGGGTTTATGTTGGTACCTGTTAGTTCAGCAATAAAGATTTTGTTCTTTGAAAGCCTGCTCCCTATATCCATAGGTCTGAATCGCAATCTAATTATTTGGGTGGTCACCTATCAGGTAACGCTTGTGGATGGATCATAGGAATATTATAGAGCACCTGTCAAATAATACAACTGCCTACAATCAAAGTGTGAGTTTCCAAAGTTACAAATTAAAAAATCTGATTATGTTAGCTAGTTCTCACAACTGAGAGGGTGTGGTAGATGATAGCCATCTGGCAAACCAACAACAAGTGTTACGTGGTAGGTAACCACCTAGGTAATCAGATTGCAATTCAGAACTAAGTAGGTAATATATATTTATGTTATATAGTATATATATCCATCCATTTTCCAACCCGCTGAATCCGAACACAGGGTCACGGGGTCTGCTGGAGCCAATCCCAGCCAACACAGGGCACAAGGCAAGAACCAATCCCGGGCAGGGTGCCAACCCACCGCAGGACACACACAAACACACCAAGCACACACTAGGGCCAATTTAGAATCGCCAATCCACCTAACCTGCATGTCTTTGGACTGTGGGAGGAAACCGGAGCGCCCGGAGGAAACCCATGCAGACACGGGGAGAACATGCAAACTCCACGCAGGGAGGACCCGGGAAGCGAACCCAGGTCTCCCAACTGCGAGGCAGCACCGCTACCCACTGCGCCACCGTGCCGCCCATATATTATATATATAATATATTGTTAGCCCCAAACCCCGGACACAACTGAAGCATCTCAGTAACAGTTTCAAATAAATTTGTTTTATTTCAAAAGACTATGTTTACAGGCTGCATCTAGCCAGTCCACCACAGCACAATTCAATACCATACAATATGATATGTTTTGATCCTTTCCTTTTCAGTCCTTCCACACCTCCCAAATAAGCCTTATCCACCTCCTCCTGACTCTCTGTCCCTGGGTGAGGTAGACTGGCTCCTTTTAAGCTCAGGAGTACTTCTGGTGTCACAGACTTTCACCCAGAAGCATTTCAGGATCAGGTGGATCACTGACAGGGCTGTCCTCCAGAACTACAGCTCCCATGTAGCTCAAACTGGGAGCATGCCAGCAAAGCACCACCACTTAGCTAACTGGGGAACTCTTTGCCCCCTCAGACCATTCTCCTGTTGTCTCTTCCATTGGGTGTGAGGTAGGGAGCAACACTCATCCTGGCTGGGACAACCATCCATCTCGCTGCTACCTCCAGCATGGTGTCCATGGTGACCGGGCAAGATATGACCTTTCATCCCTGCAGGAGGGTCAGTTGACCCGTGTGCATTACAAAAATATATATATTTACTAAATTTAGTGAACACATTTTTGTTTATAAGTATTTAGAGTTTAAGAAAATACCCATCCTGCACTTTGCATTTAATTTTAACATTTATAAAGTCTGAAATTAAACTGTGGAAATGACAAATGGCTTATACAGGACGTTTCCAAAAGTGACAGTAGCAATACTGTACCTGTGCTGCAACCTGAAAAATGCCCTCTCTTAAGAGTTTTTGCCTTTTTATCATAAATAAATAGGCAACTGGGAGGTGTGACGGAGAAATACATTACTCTAAAAATTTTAAAAGCTCCAGAGATCAATGAATTCCCGGGAGGTAATGAATGAAATAAGTTTAGTCATCAGTAAACCCACACAACTTGGCACAGTGTGAAAAGAGATACCAAAGAATAGATGAACGCAAAAATTGCTTCATTCCCCACCACACACTACACCCTCCCCGCTTTGGGAAACACTCTTGGGGATGATTCCTCCAGGGCTGGCTAGAGGCTTGCTTGTGGGCAATTTGAGGAGATTCATTGCCACTACCTTTAGTGCACCTTTTCTGCCAGCAGGAAAAAAGCTTTATTATCTAAATCCATGAAGGCAGCACCATTCATAAAAATGAATTTTCAATCTTCTGTATTATTGTAATTCTTAAGCTCAGATTTTTTTTATGCTTATATAAGATAAATATTTACTGAGCTTTACATACAGTGATTCCTGTGTTTATGTGATGTTTTATTGAAGTTATATTTTTTACTGGTATCCTGATGACTTTGACACTTAATGTAATAAACTGAATCTTGGTTTAAAAGATGTGAGATTTGAACATATGTACAGTAAGTTGGGCACTGTGTCAGTTATATGCATTTATCATATTGTATTCTCTCATAAATATACAATTAGATTTCAAAATGTTCAAAAACAGTTTAATATATATTTGGGGAAACTCACACTTTGATTGTATGAAATTAGAAACTTCTTTTTGAGAATATCTTAGAAGGAAATTGATGGACAGATTTTTTTTATTGAAGTCCAAAAAAAAACTCACACCAAAGGAGTGTACTTAACAAAGGAGATTCATTTCTAGTGGTCGTAATCTTGCTGAACAACGTAATCGACCTGCTCCTGATGTACGTACTCTGTATATTGCTAGAGACATTTTTAGTTGCTCTTGTTGTAATATTTGAATGAATCATAGTTTTACACTAATGTTAGTTTTTGCTTGCTCTTGAAAAAATAGAAGAAACAAAACTAAAGCATGATTCATTGACTGTTTTCACGCTCCTCAAGGAAAAGAACTGTGTGTTCTTTCTTGTTTTTATTTTTATGCTTTTAAGAAATGCAATACAGTAGTTAGAAGTTGCAGTGTCTTTTCTTTTGTCTCTTCATGCACTCTCTATCTGAAATTTAAGTAAAATAAGGTTAATACCACATTCCAAATTCTTATTATTAATGACTTAGAAATGAGAAGCTGTAAAATCGTCTTTTGGAAAAAAAATGTTTGAAGATATAAAGTTTAATGGATAAAAATCAAAGGAAGAATAGATCAACAGACAGAGGCAGAATAAATGTATCAGAAAGGGAAATGAAACAGCAGCTTTTAAATTAGTAACTAATAATTCCTGGTCACTTTGCTTTGTCTGGAATTCACTCTCAGAATAATAATTACAAAATGTAAGATATTTTTAAAATCATACTTACCCTTAACTTGCAGTTCAATCAACACCAGGTAAACCCTCTCCTTTATGTTGAAGATGACTGTTTGTTTCTTTCCTTTTCTTTTGATAAAGTTTTCATATACCCATCTGTAAAATAAAAAAGTTAATAAAACTGATTTATTCTGATTTTTATTAAGTAGGATGATTGATTGTTATTCCATAATGGTACAAATACTGTGTTTTTTCTCCAGTTTTCTTTCTACATGTTCCTTTTATCTTGATTGGCTCCATTGTATAGGACAGGAGTACCACTAAGGGTGACTTCAACCTAAAATCAAAATTCCAATGAGTGTTATGATTATACAGATGATGAACTTATATGAGAAGCAAAAAAGCCACAAGAGAGGAATAACCATAGGATTAATATAAGAGGTTTTCTTGTCCATGTATTAGGTGGAGTGTCCTCCCCACATTCCCACCATAAAGCACCAGTTCTTACTCCAAGTCTTTCTTTTCCCTTGCTTATCGCCAATTAACTTCTTAGGGCTTTCTTGCACTTTAAATGCACAACATCTTTTGAGTGCACTGCCTGATGTTAGGATATAAAGTAAGCTAAATAACTGTTATTGGGACCAAATAGGCCGTCTTTTATATTAAGAGTCTTTCGTTATGTTTGCTTCAATTTCTCTATCAGCCTTCTCTATTTGTAGAATACAAACATATAACTGATCAGGTAGCAGCATATGTGTTATGATTTTACAAGTCTGATCATAAACAAAGAAATGCTGATATACTTAAGCAGCTGAAATCACGTGATTGTGCAGATTGAGGTGTTGAAAGAAAAAGGAATATAGTTGGGAACTTGACTTTTTATGTATTTTATGTCTTTATTATCAGTATTATGGAAAAGAAGCTTGTCTTAGGCTTACAATGAAATATTCTCTTCTCCAAGATAATTTTGATTAAGCTGTTGTTTAGGCTAATTAACTGAGGCTATATACATTACTTATCAATGCATACATCCCAGAACACACATTACTCTTCTAAACATTAGAACATTTAAACAGTTTTGACAAGAACAGGTCATATAGCCTGACAAAGTTCATTGATTCTATTTACCTACTTTCTCCAAACTAACACTCAACCAAGTTTTGAACATTCTCAAAGTCCACCGACCACACTACTTAGTAACGTTTTATTCCATGTGTCCATGGTTAACTTGTGTGAAGGTAAATATTCTAATCTTTAGTCTAGTGGTCTTCCAGTGTGTTTTCTTGGAATCTACGGTTTCACTACTTGCCATTACTCTCTTGCAAACTACTGCTCCTGCTCATGAAATGAGATATTAGAGTAACAAGGACCTTTTATTCAGTTCTTACTGATGTGATACAATTTTGTTTCACTTGGTTTAATTGTGAATTTGACTTAATGTTTACGGTTTTGCAGAGTGACCCATAGGCAGTTAGATGGTCTACGTTATAAGATCTATGACTTTGCCTGTTATAAAGGACTGTAGACCACCCCAAGAGGTTTATTTTCTTCCAGAATTTTTGTTTTCTTCTCCTCCATTGTGCGCTGGCTCTATCTCAGTTCTTATGTTAATGAGGTATGTTTTCATTATGGTTAACAATAACTAAATAACCTTACTACTTTCCTTTTAATATATTATTGTCGGAAATTGTGTAAGTTTTCTGAGGTTGAGTATAAGCTGAGATATGGTCAGTTGACAGTATAGAAGCAAATATTCTTGGAGAAAATAAACCTCTGGGGTCTCCAGAGTTGGATATAACATGCAAACATACATTTCTGACGCCCAGGGCCAAATGACCTCCTTCCCCCTCTTGGGTATTCTACTACAGTATATCATAAAATATGACGAAATCCACATCTGTATAAACAGAAATAAAATGATTAAATAGAACAAATCCCATTTAATTCTTCCCATGGGTTGGAGCAGTAGCTTGGCATTGTAGCAGTGGCATTAAGTACCAAACCAGGACGCTGAGAACAGAAGCAGAAAGGAGATGAGATAGTAGCAGTTAATAATGATTGCCATACTTGTGTTTTTTTTTTTTTTTGCAAATGACTAACAAATGGAGAGGCAATATGCACAGCTATTCTGCAGCTCTCATCAGAGTAAGCTAGACTAAAAGTAGTGAGTCTATTTAAAACATGAGGCCAAAGGGACGTCTATATTCATCACAAGCTGGCAGATAATTTCATAGTTTTGGAGCCCTATAGCTGAAGTTGTGGTCTCCAACAGCAGTTTTATTAATCTTTGGAACCTTTAGAAGACCTTCTCCTTTTGACTGTAATGTATGCTCTGATAATGTTTTGTTTGGGAGGCAGACAAAAGTCATTTAAAGCTCTGTATGTTCAAAGGAGTATTTTGTAATTAGCACTAAACCTAACTGCAAGCCAATGCAAAGACACAGGATTAACACACAAAAGAAAATAAATATGCTCTAGTAGACCATGTGCATTCCTAGGTAAACCAACTAAGTAACATTTATATAGCTCAATCATGTTTTCCTCTTCCAATAAAGGATCTGACACCTTCCCACCCAACTTCAAACTCTGTAAAAGAGCAATGTTTAAAACTCCCCAAGAGGCCCATGTAGATAAAAGTAATTGTGCTTGGATGATCATACAAGCAATAAACTAAAATACAGAACAAATTGTCAGTTACTGTACATGCGCCTTTGGTGCTAGTAGGCTTTGAAGACAATTCTGTATTTCCATTAAGTCTGATATTTAATAATAATTTGCTGTAAACTAAAGAACGTACTTGCAACCAGGATAAGATGCAGTTAGAAAACGTTGCTTTATATTATGACAAGAACAACTATAGGAATCTCTGCCATTGTCAGTTTCATTCCCTTTATTCAACTTCAGTAACAATGGGATTAAACAGATAACATTTTAGACAACTTTGTTTAAAACATTTCATTTTTATGCTTCCCTAAATTTCTGTGACCATGTTTCCAGGGTTAGAATGTTCGGGCTTAAAAAAGAACTTTTGTATATTTTTTCTGATATGGCCACGGCTGTCAGCTCATCTCCTCCAAATGAATTTGGCCTCAGAGCGCTGGTCAATCAAGTCCTTTATCCTCTTGAGAAAGTAAGAGAAAAAAAAATCAGTTGAAAATGACTGGAAAAAATCTTAGCTCCATAAGGACTTTTTGAAAAGGTGGACTCAAGGTCACTAAAGTGCTAAATGCTGTTCTTGAGTCTCTCTCCAATCCCTTGGTGCTTCAGTTCATACTCCAACTTGATTAGAGCAAATAGAGTTGACTACTTTTAAGATAACTCGCACTGGGCCTTGCTGAGCCTATTAGACTCATAAAAATACACACTTATGGTTTGGCAAAAGCATATTTCTCTACTTTGCCTCTTCAGGAAGAAAGATGTCCAATATCTGATCAGCATTCTGGCTTGTGCCAGTTGTGTTTAAATGCTAAGTATTGTAAAATCATTTTGAGCGGAAAAATCCCTTTCCCAAAGGCATATGAAGTACTGTGTAACGTCTTAGTGCAAACGAAATCAAGATCCAGTAAATGGCTCAACATACCTACATTTAAGTGATGTATTTCTATTTTTACAATTTTAAGGATTTCTGCATTCCCAAATTATCAAGAGAGTTGCTTTTTTATTTTATCCAGCTGGTGATTTTTATTTATTTATTTATTTTTGGCCTGTCATTATTTTTTCTTATTATGGGTAGGAAAAGGTGATTTTCTACATAAGGCATCTAACTTTTAAAAACATTACCTCAGCAAATTGGAGAGCAAATGATAAAAAAATAAAGGTTAAAAAAAATCAATTTTAATTTTTTAGCTTGGCAAGTCTGTACCTATCACAGGAGCACTAGGTACAAAGTGAGAACCAGCCCTGGACAAGGAATCAATCAAAACAATAGGGATGAAGGCTAATCTTCATTTTTAATTTGATACAATGGGGCATACCAAGATGTTTCACAGTGAAATGATACTTTACTTTACTTTCACTTTACCATCACAGTCAGGGTGTTTACACAGTTTTTGTTTGGGTGCTCTAATTTCTTCCCAGCTTTCAAAAATGTGTGTTTTAATTTAACTAGAAACTTAAAACTTAACAGCATATCGGTGAGTAAATGGGCTGGCATCCAGTTAAGGTATAAGCACCTACATTCTCTGATTCTGTTTTGGCAAAAAACTGGTTCATAAAATGGATAGAAGGAAGGAAGGCTAGGATGTTATTATTAGATTTTACCATGTGATGGTCTGCTGGCTCATTTCTTTCTACAACACATTTTAAAGACACTTGTATAACATAAGTTAACAGTTTCAAACTATCTTAATGGTATTTGGGGATGTAAGGGGCCAGAACTTGTACTGCCAGCGTTGGGTGCAAGGCAGTAAGTAGCCCTGGAGAAGGTGGTAGCCTATTTTAGGTACCATTCATCCACACTCTAAACTGAATACCATGAATTTGTGCATGAGTGGGCCCTGAGTCGGGACACTTCAGGGTTAGTTTTGACCTTGAACTTACATGTTATTACAATACGTTTTGACTCCCTGCGCACCGTATAAAAGATGCAGTAGTCTCAGAATATGAATGAATGAACTGATGTTTAGTATTCAGATAATCAGTCATTCGTTTATATGACTTCTTCAACAGGTAATCTGGAGCATAGGGATTGACAGTAAATCAGCAGTACAATTTTGAAACTAATATGCAATATCCAATGAAAAGCCATTCCTATTGATCCACAATGCAGTACATTGAACAAATTAGGGTTATGTATCATTTCAGGTTTAAGATGTAAACAATGTAATAAACACATAAAACAGTAATATGTAACAGGGCCTAAATCAAACAGGTTATGTAGAGTCTCCAGTTTAATCATTAACATTGTATCGTAAATGATACTGCAAGAAACGTTTGCTGTTTTATGCATGGGAAAAAATTAAATTGCAACTTGGAAGTAGCAATCCCACTAGAGACTACAGGGCCTGAGACTAAATAGAGCAGCGTCCTGTTTCCCAGGGGCAGTGGCATGATTTTAAAATGAAGTTTTAAAAACAATAAATGTTAATCATTTGTTATTTGTGAAGAGAGAAAGCATTGCTCAAATCTCCTTGTTCCTGGACATTTCATGCCAGCAGGCAGTGAGGTTTAGTGAGCTTTAAACCCCAAAGGTGCCAATTCAGTCCTGACCTCTGAATTAATGTAGAGCCTTCCTGTGCTCTGGTGTTGTAACCAATTCTACTTACTTGGGAAGGTTTTGTATAAAACATTATTTTAATAATAATAATAATATTAATAAAAGTAGTAATAATAAATACAGCAATGATAATTAGATACAAAATTTGTTTGTATTCTATATTCCTTCCTTTTTACTTGAACAACAGCTACGAGTCTGCAGCATTATGCTTCTCTTGAAAAAAGCCAGAAAATGATTTCTGGTACATAACAATTGACCACAGAAGATGCACCTCTATTATGGCTGGATTTCTGACTCAAGCTGTTTTTGAAACACGACTGCTAATACAAGTTGTGATGCCCTAAAAATGCATGCTCTTTTCTGTTGGCAGAACAGGTGCATTCCAGGTAGCGGCAATGAAATTCCTCAGCTTGCCCACAAGCAAGCCTCCAGCCTGCCCTGAAGGGAACACCCCCAAGCGCCTTGCTTTGTGTGTGTGGGGGGTGGGGGCGGTTGGGTGGGTATGCCAGAGGTAATGAAGTAGTTCAGTGCTCATCCATATTCTGGCATCTCTTTTCACCATGTGCCAAGCTGTGGGAAGGAACAACTGGCCAAGCTTGCTTCACTTATTGCCTCCTAGGAATTTTCAGATTGTAGGGGGGGTTGGAATATGCAATTTTTTAATCGTACTATACAATCAATTAGAACTAGTATGAAACAGTTATTAAATATTAACAGTATATTTTTATTAGCACAAGAAACATTGTATGGGTTTTTTTTTGGTTGTTTGCTTGTTGAAAATTGGAGGCAAATAAATAATAAAAACTATATCTCTTTAAAATATGCATCTGTTTAGTAATTAATCATTGATAGCCTTGCAATGAATTGGCACAGGATTAGCTCCTGAACGGATGGTACAGGCTCTGGCAACCCATGTGTTGGAATAACAAGTTCAGAAATATACGGATGAATGAATAGTGTAATAAGACAGCACCTCCCGGCATCTTTCCATACCTAGGATAATGCCTAAGATGTCAAAACATGCAAGAAGAGTACATTTCATATATTTAACAGGTGTGTGAGGAACAATGGCAAAATGGAAAGTAGCAAATAAAATGACCAACTAAACCAAAGGCTGGTGCTCCTGCAAAGGTTGTTGCCCTTGACAGTCAGTAAATAGGCCTTCCCCAATTTCCCTCCCACATTCTACAATATGGTCTTCTTTCTTACCTGCTGCAGTTGTTTTTTTTGATCCTGGCCTCTATTGTGCTAATCAACCGTCACCCTGATATTCTCCAATTCTAAGAATCGATTAATCCCTAAAACTGAGTGCATGCAAACCGCCTCCAAGAATTACCAGACAGTGGTGGTGACATGTTTCATGTTGTTCAGAAATTTCAGATAAGGATTTTACCATACTCTGTCCACATCACAATGATACTGTTACTTCTAGGGTCAGGGCTGGTTTTTCCCCAAGGTCAGAGCTCTCTTTAGCAACTGCTCCTATCCTAGAAGCCCTAAGCTCAGCTTGGCTTTAAAAGGGCCGTGCCTGATAAGAAACTATCATGCTGAATTGCTTTCTTTAAAGGACCTCATAATTCTGTCGATCCCAGCAAGTGACTCCCCCAGCCAGTCTGGAAGAATTTTTATCTTCTGCCATCCCTTCAGGCCCTGTGTTTCCCTTCATCAAGGAGTCATGTGCCCATATCAAATGTTACATTTCCTGTCCTTAAATTTTCTCATGAGGCACCATTACCTCTATATGACAAGAGTACTCCTGGAAGATTCTAGTCCAGTGCACCCTCTGCAGAGACACCACCTTCATTCACACTGGTTAGTCAATATGCTCTCCGATCTCTGCTTTCATAAGACCCTTTCTGTATGGGCTGCCATGAAGCTATTTGTACCTCTGTCAACATGACAATTATAGTATTTATACAAAGACATGCAGGTTAGGTGGATTGGCGATTCTAAATTGGCCCTAGTGTGTGCTTGGTGTGTGGGTGTGTTTGTGTGTGTCCTGTGGTGGGTTGGCACCCTGCCCGGGATTGGTTCCTGCCTTGTGCCCTGTGTTGGCTGGGATTGGCTCCAGCAGACCCCCGTGACCCTGTGTTCGGATTCAGCGGGTTGGAAAATGGATGGATGGATGGATACTAGTAATTAATTTGTAATGTGAATAATAATTTATTCAAATAAGCATCATAATAAATTTGCTTCCACACGTTCCAGATGACTTCACTCTATTGGTTACATAATTAGTTAAAATTACTGTATAGCAGGATTGATTGTCATCTTCTTTTTTTAAAAAAGTTGTTGTGTCAACGCTCTCCTTCGTTATCAATTTCTTTGCATTTTCCCCTGGGGTGTTCCATTTGAGGGAACAGCTTACAATGGTAGTGCTTGCTGTTCCCTGTGTCTCCACACTGGCTTGAGCTCTCCATTGCCATTGCAAACACTGAAAGACCTGTGTCTGGTGTCTCCTCTGTTACTGGCAGCTCTGTGCAAACCAGAAAATGCTATAACAGTACTTAAAGTTAACCAAGCAAAAATATAAGAAAGGAGAAAAACCTAACAGAAGGTGAAGGATAACTGGTACAGTTATGTTGCAATACCATAATTTAAATAAAGAAACATTCTTCTGCGTTGCTGATATATTTTAGATAACTGTTAGAGGTGAGGAGGTCAAATCTGATGGTGCATATACTTGACTTGGCAAAAGCTGTCTCCCACGCCCACATAGCCTGTTAAAAATGACTGAAGTCATTATGGTCCATTCTCACTGTAGTTAACAAACAATCAAGAAGCAGGACCACCAAGCTAACAGCAACTATCTAAATATTCTTAAAGCAACATTTGTCATTTATCATTTTCTGGAACATCTTGGCAAAGACACACTTAGAAATACCTCACTGAGTCAATTTTCATATATTTTTTAAAAAGAGTAATAATTCCCCTATGGAAAGGGTAATTGGTTTTCCATGAATTTCTGTAAGTTGTGTGCCAAATGCTTATTATGCTTACATATGAAGGTCACTGTATGAATTACCAACTCATATTTGTTTCCTTTTTTTAATTCATTGAAAAATTTTGCCATATTCTAAGCATAAAGAAATAATGGACTAAATTTTGTTTTAATTATCTCATAAATTTTAACAAAGGATTGCTATTTGTTCTGGAAGAATAGGCATTTCATTATTATATCAATCCTGAAATTAAACAAATCTGTGTGGTAAGGTGGCATAGTGGGTAGCAGTGACATTTTCAGAGCATCTGGGTTAATGTTTGATGATGAGCAGTGATGCCTCCGTCTCTGTGTTTTCTTTTGTTGAGATTGGTTTTGTTCTGCTGTTACAAATTAGAAACCAGGCTGATGTATTTCAATGGTGCCCATGTGTACTTCCTTGTGTATACTTGTTAGTCTTTTATTTGTGTCAACATATTGCAGTAGTTTTATTAAAAATAAGTGTCGGTCGCTCTAAAACCATTCACATGTGAGATGCCCATGCACTATGTCATCCCAGGGCGCCCGGGATTCCCGGGAATGAATTGCGGGATTCCCGAATTCCCGGGAATGGATTCCCTAGTGTCAACCTTGTTGAGAGATTTACTTACCTCGGCAGTGACATTCATGTGTCTCTTTCTATGATGTCAGTAGATGGATTGGGAGAGCATGGGGGGTCATGAGGCCGCTGTAAAGGGGTGTGTAGCGCTCCTGTTATCTATACAAAAGGATGAAGGTCCAAATCTTTAGAGTTCTGGTGCTTCCTGTCTTGCTATATGGTTGTGAGACATGGACACTATCCAGTGACCTAAGATGAAGACTGGACTCCTATGGTACTGTGTCTCTCTGGAAAATTCTTGGGTGCTGTTGGTATGACTTTGTGTCGAATGAGCAGTTGCTTAAGGAGTCCCGAATGAGGCACATTAACTTGTATTATGAGGGACTGTCAGTTACGGCACTATGGCCATGTGGCGCGTTTCCCCAAGGGAGATCCAGCTTGTAGGATCTTCATTGTTTTGGACCCGACTGGCTGGACCAGGCCAAGGGGTCATCCACGTAAAACCTGGCAGCGGCAGATAGAGGGTCATTTCCAGAGAGTGGGACTGGACCACATGTCTGCCTGGGGGGTTGCCAGCCGGGATCCCTAGCTGTTTCATCATGTGGTACCAGTGCCTGCTCCTCAACTTGAATTGGCTTGACAGCTGCCTAAACCACATTTTCTAATATACCTTTAAAAATTGCCCCAAACATTACTTATATTCACATATAGACACAAGGACTCCATCCTTCCTTTATTCCTGACACTCTCTACTGTTTTGCTTATAATTGGGGTTAAACTCATCTGTCAACAATTCATATAACTGCAGAACTGAGGGACAATGTGCTGTGTCGTGTTTCTTATTCCTGGGTTAGTGGCATCATTAAAGTAGCAGAAGGAATGGAACTGCCCCTATAGAGACCAACACAAGAGAAAGACCCAGAAAATCACTGCACTCCATTCCACGAAGACAGAGGGCTCTAGTCTGTCTGCAGGAGTAGAAACCACCTTCAGTGAAAAAGGGGATAAACTGAGCTCAGAGTCAGGATGTGAGGTGGTCACTGATAAAATTTATTCAGGCATGTTAGAGATACCAGAGATGAGAAGAGTGTGTTGGTAGTATTTGGAAGTGAGTCAAGCGAAACAGGCAAACTGACCCCCAATGATAGACCATTGTTTCAATATAGGGATGAAAGCTAAGCAGTACAGAAGTTTTTTTAGTTCTATTAATGCTTTTTTATAACAGGATTTGTCCATATTCATCTCTACACATATCAAAATAGAATTGTTCTTGAGAGATCTGTTCAGGATGGAAATAAAGAAAAAATAAGGACACTCTCCTTCTTCTAACAGCCATGATAAGGATGGATGGCTAGATTTGAATACAGTTCTCAATAAAACTTAATCTATAGAAGCAACCAATTAATTTGCAACCTCAAATTAATATACTTTTCCTAAAGTGATAAATGTTATGGCAGGTTTTACATAGTTTATTCTTAATCACTACTAACTTACACCATTTTGATTGAATTTCACGAGATTCATTCGGAAATTAAACAATTTTGAAGATTATTTGTGCCAAAACTAAATGCAGTCCAATGTGTTACCTTTGTTGCAGTGCATATGCACGTTTTGTTTTTTGGCACAGTTGTATCGTGTTATAATTAAAAAAATATATAAGCCAATTGATTGATTGCTTTTCACTATGCCATTTGATTTTCATGTCAGTTTAAAATGCAATACCATACTGTTAATCTTGACAAAACTGAATGTAATCAAATGACCAATCAGCATCAAAAGGTGGGGCAAGTAATGTCAACGGTTGGAGTAAAAGGCGTTCCACTTCTAAACATTTCTGTGTTCTGGCAGGAAGCATAAATTCTCACAGAAAATATTTACTCTTAAGTTGTCTAAGTAATTTGTTATGCATACCTTATATCAAATTGTTCCATTCTGCTTCTCATAGTCCTGACTGATACATCAAGAAATTTAGCAATAGCTGGAATGGCATCCCCATCTACAGGTATTTACAAACCACATTTAGGGGAATATTGGTGGATGGATGCCCCTGTTGATTATCTATATAATTGTATGCTACATCTCTTTGGGACATTAACTCTTTAAAAAGTTCTAAGGATGTTACTGTAGCACTTGGAAATTATACTTGTGTTCTGTCTCTATTAAACTGGCCCTTTTTAGCAAGCAGTCAACATGGAACCATAATAAAGGCAGATCCCCTGCCTTATCAACTCCCAGTTCTCGTGATTGGAACCCTAATTATTGATCCCCCTTGCCCCACCTTTTGATGGTGATTGGTCATTCAATTACATTCAGTTTTAGCATTATTAATGCATGGTTTTGATTTGAAATATAATACACTAGGAACAGAGAAATGTAATACATTTGCTTTGCTTTTAGTTATGGCGTGCAATCTATGGATATAAATTAAAACACAATAAGCTTTTGTATTGATTTTTTAACTGACTTTAGAATTGTTTGCTGTAGTAAAAAGCAATCAATCATTTGGTTGGTATGTTTTTAAAATGTGCCACTTTAAAACTATGCCAGTATTAAATGCACCATGTGAATTTACATTGCATTGCATCGCAATGTAGTTAATGCATTGGATTGCATTTCACTTTGACCTAAGTAATCTTCCATTAAGCAAGGGCATGTTATAGAGCTGTAATGTAAATAAAAATATCAAATGATAATAATCATTTAATGCATCAGTCACAAAATAGAAAAATAAGAAAATGAATAAACAAATCAAAAGAAATGTGTTCAAACAAATTGATCTGACTAAGATCTGTTAATTATTACTTTAAGTGATAATCAAGACTAGGAGTGGAGTTACATTTTCCTTGTGTTAAGGTGGATTTTCTGTAGGTTCTCCAATTTCCAACTAGATTCCAAAGACATGTACTGTAGTGAGTTTAATAAGCGATTTTGGCTGTATCATACTGTAAATGCAGATGTGGTCTGAAAATAATGGCATCCATCCATTTCCTAGCGCTTATCTGGGTCTGGGTCTTGGGATCAGCAGTCTGAGCAAAGATGCCCAGGCATACTTTCCCCCCCACCTCCTCCAACTCCTTCTGACTGTTGGGAAAATATCTGCAGAATGTCTTTGATCTACTGCAAGGTGTTCTCCTGGTTGGACATGCTTGAAACATCTTTGCAAAGAGGAGTCTAGGAGGCTTCCTAGTCAGATGTCCGAACCACCTGAACCGACTCCTTTTGATGCCAAGGAGCAACGGCTCCACTTTGAGATCTTCCTGAATGTCTGTTCTGCCCACACTAATTCTAAGGCTATTCCCAGACACACTGTAAAGGAAGCTTGTTTCTGCTGCTTTTATCCATTATGTAGTTCTTTCAGTCATTACACAAAGCCCATGGCTATAGATGAAGGTAGAATATAGAACAACTGATAAATTGAGATCTTTGCCTTTCAGCTCAGTTTTCTCTTCTTCATTAAATTGTCCAAGGTGGACTCTGCTCCAACCTGCCAGTCGATCTGTCAGTCCCGTTTTCCCTCACTTGTGAACAAGACCCTCAGATGTTAAAACTCTGCTTCTTGAGGTAGCAGCTCCTCCTCAGCCTGGAGTGGGCAGGCTAATCTTTTCCAGCTGAGAGCCATGACCTCAGACTTGGAAGTGCTAATTCTCATCACACTCGCTTCACACCTGCCCTCATAAAATGTCAGTATGCACCTTAGTTCACCATCCACTGAAGCCAATAGGACCACCTCATCTGAATAAATCAAAAACGTGATCTTGAGGTCACTGAACTGAACCCCTTCTGTCCCTTGCCCCCATTTTGTTGTATTCTTTTCCCTAAGTGTGTTATTTTACACAATCATGTGCTTTCAGGTTGGTATTAACATTTTGTGACCATTTTGTAATCTGGGATCTTACACCCAACTTGAATGCTGGCTATATATACAAAGCAAAGGAACGGGTCATTTTTTGGACATTTTAAGGCCACTTGCAACATCCACAACAAAATTATTAGATTTTAAATGCGAACTATACATTTTAGCTTTCTTCAGAGACCACTTCACGCAGAAAGACAAAAACATGAATAGTATTTGTAAAATTTGTAATTCATTCAATGTAGTATAATGTTAGCAATTTGCATAATTTTGCATTTTTTATATCAAGTATTTTTATTATATTTTTTATTTGTACTTACTTTTGATGATATCATCACATTGCTGTTGTCTTTGTCACCTTTTTCCATGTGCACCAGTTTTCTTGATGATGCCATGTTGTTTGTACTAACTACCCTGCTGCTAGTCATGTAATTTCTGTTATATTGGTTTATTGTTTAATATTTACGTACTGTGTCTCTAAATGTGACTCCTTTCCCTGTATTTTGTGAGTGCAGCCCCAGGAGTTGGGGTCACTTCTACTGAGCAACAGAGCGGAGCAGGAGCTGCTAGTTATTCTGAGAGATACCAGACACACTGAGGCACGACGGTGGCAGTAGGGATCAGGCCAATAAGAAAAGGACAATATAACTCCACAAAGCACATGCCATATGTTCCCATGTTTAAACAGTTAAATTCTTGAAAGTGCAGAAAACAAGCAGTGATATAAGGGACATTTGACAAACCCAGATGAATATATTTGAACA